>NW_026732264.1:152500-543165 GCF_028476545.2 Physella acuta
GGTTTAACCACATATTAGTTATACTAGGCAGAGGCGTATCCAGGTTTTCGTTGTAGGGGGAGCGAAAAGAGCAAAAAAAAGGCGCCGAATTTTTAACACGTTCTATATACGTGTATTATATATATATATATATATATATATATATATATATATATATATATATATATATATATATATATATATATATATATATATATATAATTACTAGCTGTATGTCATTATTTCGCTATGATGTAAAATAAATTGAAAGTAGCACTCTGAAGAAATAAGAAAAAACACACAATGTAGGCCGACAAAACAAAAATTGTATCAATCTAAATAAAAAAAATATATACACACACTAAAACCAAAAACAATGAACGTAACACAATCTGTTTTGTAATTCTTGTAAAAAAAAATTCTTACATAATAATTCCTGGGAAATTATTTAAGACAAGTGAAATAGGGGAAATAATCACTCTCTTAGTATAAATATGTTCATATCTACAAATTTAATTATACATGTCAAAATAAATAAATAATTACTTTAGAATATAATGAAATTGTTCAACACTATTCGTGTTTACAACAAATTTTTGTCTTTAATCAAAATTTAATATATCGTCATCATAAATGCTAAAGTATTACAGCATAATGAAAGTTTTTAAAATCAGAGTTGGTATAAAACCACGCTTTTCCATTGCTTAGAAAAACATTCAGAATAACAGCCTACATTTAACTTACTATCAGTCTTTTAGTTCGGATCATATATTTTAAATTAACTACTGCTTCTATGTGTTCTTTTAAGATAATTTTTAACATAGTGATAGGTATTAGTTAGATCACTGTATTGATCACACACCTTTTTACTGGAAATTGCAAAAAAACAATATTCACAGTTTTACGTTTAAAAAGCTAATTTTCTGGCGGCATGGTACTTTGGTACATCATTATGCGTTTTTCTACATGTACTTAACGGATTAGTTCGGGGTGGGTTGGGGGGGGGGGAGTTTCAACTTCATTCACCACTGTCCGTTCACTTTAGGTCAATTATCCAACCCAGTGTATACCTAGGTGTGACATTAATGTCGCTCTACACTATTGTGGTGGTGAGGTGTATGTGTGTGTGTGGGGGGGGGGAGATAACCAACTCAGAGTAAACATAGTGTCAGTTTTTAGATGATTATTCTAAACATTCATATATATTACACAAATATATATTACAGAATACATTATGGTATTATGATAATATTTGTTTTTACAGAGGGGTCCATGGAGGAGGGGGGTTGTAACTGTTTCATATAATTTTTAATCGTAATGACTATCGCCCAAACTGTAAGAATACTACTACTTCATCGTGATGATGTTGTTGACCTTGTCAAAATTTCCCCACCACTACGCAGTTTGCTCATAAGTAAATTTAAATAGAGGTGCCACATCAGTTGTATTTGTTTCTGTATTGTAATTTTTTTAAAATTAATCACACGATTCAAACTGTATATATAAAGTAATTATGTGTGAAGTTTTATGTATAACATTTTCTAATTCAATTATTCGTAAGCAAACACATTATACAGTTGCCTTAAACTTAACACCCCTCTTGCCAAGTGGTACTACCCGTAGAGGTTTTTTAAACATTGCAATGCATCGTAATGGTTATTTTTAGAATGGCAAACTGATGCAGCTGTTAATACGTGTTGTAAACGTAGACACTACTAGACTAGTACAATAATGCTTAATTGCTGCATGAAAAGAAATCTTGTGATTTACATAGATGTGCCGACCAAAAATATTTTTTTTAACAAATATCATTGTTTAAAACCTTGAGTTTAAAAAGTGTCCAAAAAGGCGCCACTATGCTGAAAATGGCCAGAGGGGGAGCGGGAGCTCCCCCTGCTCCCCCCCCCCCCCTGCGTACGCTACTGATACTAGGTCAAAATCAAATTGTATATTTTCATCAAACTTAACATTCTGCATATTATTAACAGAATTATTATTACCAACCGTAATTTTTCTAAAGTATACAATATTATTTTGATATTTTATTAGAAGATTAAATAAGTAAGCCATACAAATGTGTATAAATTATTCATACCAAACATACACCTTTGTTAATAGTTAAAGTATATTTAAGCTAAAATCCAGAATAATACATTTAAGAATATTAGCTTTAAATTTAGCATTTAATCTAGTCACTTAATAAACTTTACACTGTGACCGGTAAGTGTTTGCCGGTTAATGTTTTTATTTAATTTTAAGTATTCTTTTTTAAGCTATAACATTTTTTCAATGGATTCGTACTAGAAAGATTTGTAAATAGCTAAGGAGAGGGCAGAAAAACATTTGTTGTCATTTTAATTTATAAATAAAACAAATATGATACTAATAAAACAACATAAATCTTGTTTCAATTCTTACCCTGTGTAATACTGTGTAACATTTTCATAGACAAATATTATGTGCAATCTTTATAACCCCAACTACACACCACAAACAGTGACACAGATAATATCATCCACAAAATATACTTTATTTATCTGTTCACTTCTTTATTTGATTTGTTATAGCGCTTACTATCTTGGTGCATTGTGATGTAGAATAGTTATAGAAAAATCGGCATAAGATATGAAATCATCCTAGTACAAAAACGCAACAAAAAGAAAATTTTTGAATTCAAAGGTTTTGAAAATGGTAGTTTAAACAGATGTAAACTGTATGTAAAATGATTTTCTTGTACGTATTTCTTTCGTGCACAAATAAAGATGCAATTAAGCGAATATTTTTATGCTACTATGTTGTAGCTTATAGCGATTGTGGTGGAATTCCTACTACCAAATAAAAAGTTTTTGTTTTACGTCAGCATAATCTGAATACACTCAAGAAAACATTAATTAAAATGATGATATTTAGTTGTTTGTATGAGAAGTTGATATTTCATTATAACATTCGGTTCTTTCTTTTAATTATTTATTGTACATGTTATAAAATCAAAGTAGGATACCCTTGTCATTACTTTAACCTTCTTATTCTCATATAAATTATCCCTGCCCCTCTAATAGGAAAAGAATAAGGGTTTGGGAGATGGAAATAGGGAAAGACATGGATAGTTTAATTGTTTCATATTCGGTTATTGCTCACCAGGAGAGTGAAAGTAAGTAACTAGCGGTTTTCGGTATGTTTTGACACTGATACTTATCACATTAGTTTAACGAACAGCGTTATGGAGGAATAGGATGTGATAAGTAGGCTAAATATTAGGATCAAGAAAATGTGTTAACGGTGCTTCTTTGAAACTAAAACACGCATCTCTCAAGCCAAACAACCCATTGCAACCAAGCAAATAACATGGCAATCGAACGAAGAAAATGTCCCCCAAGACCTAATGCACATTTTTTAAAAGTAATGTCCTTAGCGTCCTACTTTATGGCAGCGAATGCTGGATATTAACAACCGTTACCAGCAGATCACTGGATTCTTTCCACACTAAGTGCTTGTGAGGGATAAATGGCATACACTGGCCTAACATAATTTGATCTCAAATGATAAATTACTTGGAGAGATGGAAACTGAAGGAGTTTCCAAATTAATTGAAAAAAGAAGATGGCGATGGATGGGGCACGTCCTAAAAATGAATCCAGAAAACATCGCAGGAATGGCGCTAAACTGGCCGCCTCAAGAAAAAAGAAAGCAGGAAAGGACAAATGAGACGTGGAGGCACACAGCAGGGAAGCATCTGGCATAGGCAGGACTGTCATGGGGGGACTGCCAATAAAATTGCTGTTGAATAAAAAAAGCGTAGGAAACTTTCTATTGAGGCTCCAAGTGTCTAGGGCACAAACAAGAAAAGATGATGATAAGTAGGCTATCAATTTATATAAAAGAAAGTGGTAATTCCTGGCGCCTCGGGCGCTTCAAACTTGGCAAGTGCACGCCTCGGGCCAACAGAATAAGTGGCGAATTCCGATCTTCCACTAAGTCCACGAAGAGGGGGTAAAAATGATCTCGTCAGTTTCATGACAAATGATCTCAGACAAAATATCTCAGACAAAATATCTCGCGGACTAATGATCTCAGCACAAATGATCTCAGGACAAATGATCTCAGGACAATAATCTCACGGACAAAAGATACCAGGACAAAATATATCAGGACAGAATAAGTGGCAAATGCCGATCTTCCACTAAGTCCATGAAGAGGGGGTAAAAAATGATCTCGACAATCAATCAATAATAGAAATTCTCTTTAAAGATTAATATAATATAATTTTTGAGTTATACTTTAAATGGAGCTTCTGCAATTGTTATTAATTTGTCAGTAATCAGAAGGCAAATATTTTAATATTTAAATACTCTTCATAACAGCTAATCTCTAATTAATTAATCATTCAAATTTTCAATTGAATCAATTAAAAACAAATAGATAAAAAATACTGTCGGAGGACTGCTATAGATATAGATGTTTAAAAGGGAAGAATGTTTGATGTGTCTCATTGTAATAACATAACTCTTCCGGTTGTTTAAAATTTGTATCATTTTTATTCTCTGTAATCCCAAATTTATTTCAGCTCTACTTAAAAACCCAAAATCCCACCTCTTCCCCCCACCCCCTCAACCCTCCACGCCGATAGAAAAAAAAACTTGAATCATCATTTAATTACACATTTGCATTTGCAGGTTTTTTTTTTTGTTTACCTTTTTTATAGTTAGACGTTTTGTATTAGATCTATGTATAAGTAAACCATCTTAAATGAATGAAAGTAGGCTACAAGAAAGAAAGAAATATTACTATTGTAAATCTGTATTATTCCTCTCAAGCTGATAATGAAAACTTTAATACTAAAGCGAACATGCAAGGCAAACTGACGCTGTAAATTACATGTCTGAGGCGAAAAAAAGAAAAAAAAATCAAATTTTCAAATATGTTTTTGAAAACATTTCGCCCACAAAATAATTGTGAGAAAATGTTTGTCGTATTACTTTTAACATTACATTAAACATATTAATATTGCAATTAGAAATATAAGAAGCGTACATAAAACCTACATTTCTATATATGAGACAATCATACCACATTAGGTTTACGAATCTAGATCAAAGGGTTAGCTTGTCTATGGAAAGAAAGTTTATGGAAACACACCTATGCAGCAAGGTGGCCTCTCGCATTTTCGGCGGAGACATGCTGTGAGGTAAATGTTCGCTCTACGTGGACAATACATCTATCATTCAAAATCAGTAGTAATATTTCAATCACACTTTGGTGATCATGTCACAAATGTTTATTTAAACGAAAGTGGTCATTGCTGAGCAAAGTTAATCTTAGTGTTCATGCAAACTAAGCATAATTAGTGTTGATTACTCATAGCATAGGTGTATCTGTACTTTTAAGATGTCAGAACTACACAGGATACAGCCAGCAAATAAACGTTAACGTTACCTTTGTGTTGATGATGCAATAAAAATAAAAATTTTGCGTAACGAACCTGAATACCCAATCACATTTTTGAAAACAATTTGACGTGTGTTTGAACATTAATGTGACTAACGCTTCCAGAATTTAAGTGTTATATATATACAAAAAATATAAATGCTATGTTAAAAAAATTAGTATAACTCATTCACTTAGTATATAAAAAGCAAATACGATCCGCCAATAAATGCAAATGTTAAAATTGACTAAATTTCGCCTAAATATTCTTTGTCTGAGATATTTTGTCTTAAATCAATTGTCCATGGTATCATTTGTCCTTTAGATCATTTTTCCTGATATCTTTGTCCTGGGATATTTTGTCCGTGATATCATTTGTCGTTGAGATAATTTATCCTGAGATAATTTGTCCTGTCTCCAACTACTTAGATCAGTAGTATATATATATATATATATATATATATATATATATATATATATATATATATATATATATATATAATTAGGAGTTAAATAAAAAAAATTCTAAGTTACAAACCTCTTATTTTTGTTATCATTGATTTTAAAAGGAAGACAATATATTTTAATGACCATTTGATTTAGTGAACGCGTAGAAACGTTTTACATCATATCGCTTAAAATAAAATTATGAGAACACAAAACTTTAAAGCTGTGTATTGGAAAATTTTTAAAAAATTGGAGTTACAATAGTCTAGTTCTAAGGAAGCAATATGTATCTAACATAAAAGAATCTTCTGCCATAGATGGTATTCTGCAACATTTCTCATTAACATATTTCATTATTAAATATTTTATTTATTATATTAAAGCGATTAATTGTTTTCTGAAAAACCTTGCAGGTTTTTACATCGACTTAATGTAGCCATTACAAAATTTAAGACTACGTTATTGTAAACTTTATTCTATAAAAGAAATGCCCCGCACAGATATAATTTTCTGCTAATCCACATTTTTATGATCATTTCAAAATAATTATAGTTTTCGAAAATGTTACATATTAATACCTAATTTTCATTCATTTCTACCCCTACCTAAATAGCTTTTGTAAACATGAACAATTTATATTCCGCTACCGGTTAGTAAATCTTGTTACAATACTGCATAAAACTTAAAATTTTTGTTTATATTCAATAAAAAGGATTTTTATTTTATTTTAGGAGAGTGAGCCGGAATTTTCTGTCAGTAAGTTGTATAGTCTCAATGATTGTTTTTAAATAACGACAATACTAGACGATACAAAAACAAATAATATTTTACTTTAAAAAATTGGTTAAATGTAATCAAGTTGCTGCTCGTGATGTTAGGTTAGTGATGCTAGGTTAAAATAAATGTGAATTGTATTATATATTCAACTAGAAAAATAGTGCGTATTTTTCAGATCCAAAAATGCTTGCAAAGGTTGACACCCAGCTAATCATGCAGTCTCCAAGCACTTATTCAGCCTTTAAAGAACAAATAGAGATTGTTGCAGAGATTATACGTGAATATGACACAGATGACGTTGTTGTGGTGGTGATTGTTGTTGGTCTTGCAAGGCACAAGTGTTTGGATTCAAGAAACTTTAAGAGTCAATCTTTGTTTGAACAGGTATGTAATGTAAAATTAACATATTAGTATTGTTAATAGGTGAGAAGGCGTGGTCTGATGGTAAACCAAAAGTCTCAACTTTGGATCCCATCCAGCTCTTATTAGTACCTGACTCAAGTTAGCAAAAGTAAAAGCGGCTAAATATATCGCTGACAACAAAATCCCATCATATGTCTAGGTCGCTGAAAAAGGTGAAGTCTGCTTCACAGTAGAGGTTCCGTCCAGTTAGAAAACGGTAATTTTGAACCGCAGATGCGTGTGCTTGTTTGTGAGTGTGTATATATATATATATATATATATATATATATATATATATATATATATATATATAATTGACAAGTCTAGTTCCGCTTTGGATTTTAAGAATTGAACTTGAAGTCGAACTCTAAATGTAAGCAGTGTACAAACTGTTTCGTTATGACGCATGCATACTACAATACAATTGCTACAAAAGCATAAATATCACAACTCTTAGAAGTACATAACAGGTTAGGTTTAACAATAATTATTCTTCTATGTGTGACGCAAATCATAGGTTGAAACAAATTTACTATATTTAAACTAGCCGCATACCCGTGCTCCGCCACGGTTAATCTTTTTTAAATGTACCGACTTGGGAACAGAGATTTAATGATTTGTTATACCATAGTTCTACACTTGCATATCTCCTTAAAGCAAATAAAGGAAAATGAATAAGCAGCTGAATGCATAATTATCTTTCTATAAGGAGTGTGTAAAAAAATTGGCGCAATTGTAATCTTTATGTTTTTTTTGGAATGGTTCTAAGAGAGACATAGTTTAATTAAAAAGAATTCAATACAGTAAAATAACAGCGCCGAACCACCATAAAATAGACCTTACGACACACAAACAGCAATCTGAAAAAATTCAACACTGTACCGACACACACCTAACACATTCTCCTAGCCCAGGGGTCGGCAAACTTTTGATACGCAAGAGCCAAAAGTTACAATTTACAAAATTTCCCAGTTTTTAAAGAGTTACAATGTTTAGTTCCAAATTTTGGTATTTGATTAGGATTAGGTAAATAAATTTGATTTGTTATTTAAAATAAAGAGCTTTAAATATGAAATAATATTTATTGATATAAAAACATAGACATGTTTTGGCAGAATAGTAAAATTAGTAATCAAATATTATTATTTTAGGACTATCTCATTCCACTTTAGAAGCTGTTAATTTTTATTTTATTTTTTCTTTACGGATATCACCGGCTGAGGAGGTGTCTCCCATTAGCCAATCAGGCCTCAACACGGCAAACGCCGACTAACTGGCTTGGATATCGGTTTGAATAACTTGCATCGTACGCTTCTATCCCATGGTTCTCACCAGGCTTATCTTCCATCCCCCTGAACGCAGGGTAAAGTCGTACCCCACCGTCCAGTAAAATTAAAATTATTTTTCAACATGTGTGCAAGGAACTGGAGAGCCGCATCTGGACGTCAAAAGAGCCGTATGCAGCTCGCGAGCCGCAGGTTGCCGAACCCTGTCCTAGCCACATCAACCCGCAAGCACCACTCGTACATCACTGTATTATTCAAAAGGCTGTATCTATGATGTTTTTTATGCTGATATAGCAAACAAAACCGAAACTCATAAACCTCTCTAAAATTTAATTTTACATATCAAACAATATAACATTTTTAAAAAATGGCGCAACGCTCTAATTGATGTCTGCCCAGATTTCTCTTCTCCCCTTCCTTGTGGTGTAATGTAAACCGCCGACGTACAACATTTACGGAATTAGGTTCCGTATGAAATCTTTTCTTAAACAATGTGTCATCATATTGCTTTTGGTAAACTTACAGCATATGTTGAAGGAAATTTTGTTTCATAAATTTTTAAGGCCCAAAACATATATTGGTACTTATAAGTAAAGTCAGGAATGTAGGACATTTTTTCCAAAAATTAAAAAATTTACAAAACAGGAAAAAACGTTACAACTTATTATTTAATAACATGGCAATCCTTATAACAATCATTTTTTGTAATTTTCACACATAAACACAGCACAAAAGTATATTTTGAGTACGATTTTTACTGGATTTTCTATCGGAACACATCTTAGACCACAAACACAGCAAATGGTGCCGACATGTCATGCTCCCTCATTTTTCATTCCTGAGACATTCTTGTCTGTCGTCTTTCTGGTGTGGCAACAGTTGCCGGACTGAACTTGCTTTTGCTGGAAGCTTCCAATAGCTACTACAATGAGCCGCATAAAACAAATATTTTGAAAACAAAAGCCTAGTAATTCAGTACACAACCACGTGTAATACTAGTATAATTGTAGCCTACTAGAATATTATGACAAGTCTACACTACTGTGTAAAGTTCATAAATAGAAGTGAGCTCAATTTATGTAGAATAGTGGCCTACTGTTTTGTGTTTACTGATTAAAATTTACAAAACGATCTATATTACATACAGATGTATGGACTATTATTAGTTAGTCTACATGTATACATTACGTACAATCACTAGCTATTGTGGACAAGACCGTTTATTGCAATAAATATAACAAACAAATATTACTTCTAAAACTAGACTTTGGTATACAAATAACGTATACTAAACCTAGTAAACGAGCTTGCAACTTCCTCATCTCTACTTTTATTCTTTTACTACTAGAAATCTGCAAGTAATTGTAATATTTCTGAGGTAAACCCTATGCTAACCTTCTTATAAATGTATAAATATAATATTTAAGTATATTTCAAAAATTAATTGTCAAAAAAATATTTATGTCACTCCACATCGAAAATCTGCCATTTCCAAGAAATCCTAAAAACAGACCTTGTGCCCTGACGGTACTTACAAGTCCACTTGTAAACATCGATCGAATACAAAGACAATTTGATTAAAATTGTATAACTAGAAGTTAAACACATTCACCTGACTATTGAAGATACCAATAAAAAATATTCGGTGTTGAAAACTTGAAGAATAAGGTAAAACAAAGGGAAATCAGGAACACATGTGAGATATGTACAGAATGATTGTAAACTACAGATACAGGTAGAGATTGAAAATGACGCCACACCAGAAATTTTCAAAAAAAAATCGATCCCTCCACCTACATGTGACTTTGGGGAGATAATACTATCATTTAGATCAATAATTTTTAAAATTAGTCTTAAATTAAAAATAATACAAGCGCTTAATTAAAATGGTACTAATAAGTACCGTCAGTAGATAAAGGGTTAAACCACATACATTTAATTTGACTTTAGCCGTTCCGTAGATTATAATAATTTAATTATTTAGCGTGAGCTGAATTTATTTTTTAATTACCTCCCTTGTCAAAATTAGGGGGGAAAAGTTAAATTAATTTGCTTTTTCTACCCTACTGTTATTATGTTATAAAAATCTATCCACTTTTTCTGAGAACCTAAACGAAAATAATATTTGACATTGATCCTTTTAATATGTTTTAGCAATGTGCGTGTATTTAATATTTTCTTTACGTTATGCAAAAGAGTAAAAACACTGGCAACCATAAAATAACTTTATGTCATTATATAAACAAACCCTACTCAATAGCTCACAATAAGACACTGCGATGCACTGAAAGGGTGCCCTGTCAAAACGGCCGTGGACAAATCGGTCCCGTCAAAACGGCCCCGTTAATTTTACCCCGTCAAATCGACCCCCGACAAAACGACCCAGTCAAAATAGCCCCGTCAAAAGGGCCCCGACTTTTTGGCTCCCGTCAAATAGGCTCCCGTCATATTGACTTGCGACATAGAGGCTCCCGACAAATGGGCTCCCGATATTTAGGCTCCCAACAAATGGACTCCCGACATATTAACCCCTTACAAATAGGCTCAGGACATATTGGCTCCCGACAAAGCGGCTTCCGATATATTGGCTCCCGACATAAGGGCTCAAGACAAACGGGCTCCCGACAAATGGTCTCATGACATATTGGTTACCGACAAATGGGCTCCTGACATATTGGCTCCCGGCAATTGGGCTCCCGACATATTGGCTTTTGACAAAATGACTCCCAAAATATTGGCTCCAGACAAATGAATGGCATGACCACTATTGGCATAAAAGTAACCATTTTGTCCTACCTCCAATACCACTATAAGCTCTTTTAAATGCCCGAATGAAATTGTTTTTCATGAACCAACATTAATTCACAAACAAATCGAGCCCTTAACAGCTAAATTCCACTAATTCTAAAGTTTTGATAATGTTTAATTTACAACAGAAAAGATCTGTTGCTTAAAAGCGAGCACACAAGTGTAAATGTATGATATACATGATGTTTACATGATAACAGCATTTTGTTTTGATAACCTACAAGCATACTGCAGGTAGGAAGGTACAGCGTTGACGCTTCTCCCCACACACTGAGTTGGAACAGCCAATAACCGACTCAATTATGGATGTCATAGATAGATGACCCTTAAATTAAACATACTATATTTTATAATAGATAAACTAATATAAAAATAAGGCCTGCCGAACAAGAG
Source organism: Physella acuta (assembly GCF_028476545.2). Taxonomy (NCBI): domain Eukaryota; kingdom Metazoa; phylum Mollusca; class Gastropoda; family Physidae; genus Physella; species Physella acuta. The sequence goes on from NW_026732264.1 coordinate 164,017, forward strand.
ATGCATACGTTGTATTACATAAGAGGGTTGGATAAGCTAACTCTAAAGAATGTTGATGAAGGGGTCCCACTGGCAGGTGTCATATTCAATGAGACCGCTTTGCCGGGCGACTTAGTCTCTACAGAAACGGTATTGTCAGTGGTCCTTTTGTCTGGAGCCAAATTGACAGGAGCCTTTTTGTCGTTAGCCAAAATGGCGCTAGCCTATTTGTCGGGAGTTGTAATGACGGAGGCCGTTTTGTGGAGAAACTAAATGGCGGGAGCCTATTTGTCGGGAGTCGTAATGACGGGGGCCGTTTTGTCATGAGCCTTATTGACTGGAGCCCTTTTGTCGGGAGCCTATATAATGGGAGCCTATTTGTCGGTAGCCTAAATGACGGGAGCCTATTTGTCGGGAGCCTATATGACGGGGTCCATATGTCGCTGGCCCTTTTGAAGGGGTCAATTTGACGGGGCCGATTTGTCGGGGCCGATTTGTCGGGGCCGATTTGTCGGGGTCGTTTTGACGAGGCCGTTTAGTCATTGGCCGTTTTGACGCCGCACGACTAAAAAGCACTGCATGGTGCGATTTTTACTTTTATAGTTCCAAAATCTATAGCGATGACAGAAGGACTGACACACTACCTGCCCGCTTATATTATAGATAACATTTTTTAAAAGTTTAATTAAGATTGTATACTTAAATTCCGGAGAATACGCTTCAATACAATACAATACAATTAAAGTGAATAATAATGACAAAATGAATTGGGGATAATTAATATTAATATAAATTGAACGTAACCCGATATTGAAATGTGTTCAAATTATTACGCCCCCGAGCAAAAAGAAGCATAATTTATTTCGACGCACACTGTTTAAAAAAAACCTACGTAAATTTTTCAAAGGAGGGAACATGGCATTCCCCCCTCCTCCCAACACACACACACATTAACCCCCAGAGTAATTACCCTCATGTCAATTAATCACCCTGTCAATTACTTTGCCCAGTAGTACATTACCCCCCCCCCCCCCCGACATAGCTAGGTACTGTTAGGGTTATGGTTAGGGTTAGGGTTAGGGCTAGGGCTAGGGCTAGGGCTAGGGCTAGGGCTAGGGCTAGGGCTAGGGCTAGGGCTAGGGCTAGGGCTAGGGCTAGGGCTAGGGCTAGGGCTAGGGCTAGGGCCAGGGCTTGGGCTTGGGCTTGGGCTTGGGCTTGGGCTTGGGCTTGGGCTTGGGCTTGGGCTTGGGTCGGGGTCAGTGTTCGTGTTCGTGGTAGGGTTAGGGCTAGATATAGGGTAAGGATTAGGGTACTGTTGTGGTCAGGGTTAGGGTCAGGGCTAAAGTTAGGGTTAGTGTTCTTGTCAAGTTTAGTCTTAAACTAATGTCTAGCGTTAGTTTGGATTTGTATTACGTTTTGGGCTTAGGTGAATGTTTAGGCTTTGTCTTCTACTTAAGGTTAGGGTTAAGGGAAAAAAAAGGTATAGAATTTGAGTTAGAATTCTAAATTAAAGGGGGGGGGGAATTCCCTGGGGGTGGGCGGGGGTGGGGGCAGTTGACAGGGAGTAATTGACAGGGGGTAAATGCTCCGGGGGTAAATACGGGGGGGGGGGTGAAATGTCCGGGGGGTAATTGAACGAGGGGGGGGGGTTATTGTCCGGTAGTCTTTAACTGATCATCTCCTATTCGAATAACTCGATAAATAACGCTTTTTATCTTGATTATATCGCTAACTAACTTTTTTTTCCATTCAATAGCTTGAAGTTTTTCCAACAAAAAAAAGTTGCTGAATTTAACGTTTGTTAAATACAAATATTTTGCTTCAACAATGTATTTTATATCCAAAACATGTACTGCAGTGCAGTTATTAAGACTAATTATATTAATATATGATGAATAAGCCAAGAATTGATGTTGGTAAATTTACAATTACGTTACATTAGCAATGGTGTAAAGGTTAGTTTTCGGTTTAGGTTAAAAATTAAAAATTAATTAGCGTTTTCTGAATTGTTAGAGAATTAGGACAGTGTGTCTAGCAAATTATTTTTGTTTTTCGTATTTTCAGGAGCTAAAAAGCATAGCATATCTTGGACACTGTGCTGATGTTGCTATGTGTTTGAAAAAAGCCAGAGAAAACTGTTTAAGTTCATACAGAGGACGTCCTGGTGTAAAGAAAATTGCTGTATTTTTAAACAATTCCGACTACAGCGATAATGAAAATGCTGCCATCAATGAAGCAAACAAGATAAAGTTAATGGTGTCTGAAATGGTTGTTGTCTCAGTTGGCAATAGAAACCACACATTACTTAACCAACTGGCATCCAAAAAAGAATACGTATTAAGTTATTCAAATACACTTGAGCTTTCTGAAGACGGCTCTCGACAACTTAAAGTCGTTACCTGTACAATCGGTAAGGCACAACAACACACAAATGTATTATCCTTTAAAAAATTTTTTATTGTGTCTAAAAAAAATTTACATTTAGTCCTTTAGCACATATTACGTCCCTGGATAAATTAAGAAAACACAATTACTTCCCTTTAAAAACATTTGGGTGGTAAATTTACTTTTTATTACTTTGTTTTGGTTTTGGAAAAAATAATTACATAATTAGCGGTGATTAATCAAGTGCGATGTTGTAGGTATTTTTAATACTGACTTTTATTTAGTCTATTCACCGAACGTATGGTTTACTATTTTTTTTTAAATCAATAACAGTTATAAGCCAGGACCTAAATGGCTTATATGTTTACTTCTTTCCGATTGCGGATAAGCTTTGAGTATTATAATTGTTTATAAAATTGTAACAGGCGCGTCCGTCCTATAGTGAATCGAATCCGGGCGTCCTCAGGCGCCCAGACCAGCTGCTATTTGGGGCCCCGGGCCTTCCCGTGTTCGCTTTGGTGCCTACGATCGTTTAAGTGAGTGCAAATGACTATGAATAAGTTGGGGTACTATTGTCATTTATTAAGCTGGAACAGGTGGTTCCGCCGGCGCCCAGCATAGTGCGATTTGGCGACCCGGGATAGACTGTGAGCACTTTGCGTTTATGTTTGCGTTTATGTTTTATTTGTGTTTAGGTTGGGTTTGTGTTAGTGGTTGGGTTTGCGTTTTGATTTGGTTTGTTATCGTTTGTTTTTTCGATTTCGTTTGTGTTTTCGTTGGGTTTGTGTTTGTATTTGTGTTTGAGTTTGTGGTTGGGTTTGTGTTTTCATTTGTGTTTGGGTTTGTAATTGGGTTTGTGTTTGCGTTTGTGTTATCGTTTGTATTTGTGTTTATGTTATGTTTGCTTTTTTGTGTTTTGGTTGGTTGTGGTTAGGGTGGGCCATGCCGGGTATATGCTGATTACAAAACACAAATGTTATGGTCCTTTACAGATAGGTTTTTCACTGTGGCCAGTGCAAGGCCTGGTCGGGACGGCTAGTATATATATATATATATATATATATATATATATATATATATATATATATATATATATATATATATATATATATATAAAGTTAATGGAAAATAATATGTAAATTTTGTAACTTTTGCACACTAAAATGGGTACGATTTTTTAGACTTTGTCAAATTCTGACAAGTAGCTATGTCGTAGCAAAAGTTCAATATATACTGAATTATAAGCCGTTCAAATTTAATACTATTAGTGTATAAATAAAAAAGCCTTAGTGTTTTTAACCCTTTTGTTTGCTGTTTACTAATTACTTTTGTGTGACAAACATGGTAAAAGTATCCAAAAAGCTGTAGATTGTAAAAATAGAAATAAACGGAGCTTATACCTGAAAAATAAAGTCCAGAGGATAATAAAGCGCACACCATCCTTACGACACCATAAACCACAAACCAAACCCCAAAACTATCTTCCCACTCACCAACCGCCCTCACATTACAAAACATCACATTCTTCTACTAATAAAACTCACATTAATCACATGACCCACACCATGTCACTTATCCCACGTCATTCCTTTTACACCACAACCTATACCAATCCACACGTACACCTCGTATCTCACCCGCCCAACAACCCAAACAAAACCACTTCACACTCATCCTTAACGACATATAGATAGCACTCCGAACTTAACTCAACACCATCTCGCCCCGTTGTGGTCAAAACCCCTCTATGGTCAAACCCCCTATGGTCAAACCCCCTATGGTCAAAGTTCCTGTGGTCAAAGCACCTAGCACAAAAAATTATTAGATCTTTTACTTACGTGTGGAATTTCATTTATCTATCTGGAACAGTACTCAAGTTATAGGCTTTTGAAAAATTCAAAGTGAAAAAAGTAACACTTCCGGTTATCGGAAATCGCTCAAAAGTTGATACGTATCTACGATTTTGATAAAATACTTATATCTGAAATATCATCAACCTAGCTGTAACGGTACTCAAGTTATCGTGTTTACACACGGACAGACAGACACACAGACAGACACACAGACAGACACACAGACATACGGACAAGATTGCAAAATTATGTTTTTCCGTATCAGTGAGGTGTAAAACGTCGAGATTTGTAAAAATCTCGATTTTTTTTTTGCACGATTACAAGACTTTCTCTATACTTCGTACATACGAGAAAGTAAAAAAAGGATAAAAAAAACATGCCAACAGTATAGTGAATGAGGTAATACTTTTATGGTTAACTAAATGACAGATGAATGAACATACTATTACATCCTGCCGCAATTTAAAATATAATTACACAACTTTTAAAATTAATCCTTATCATATATGGACAAAAGCGCTTGTCTATCAAACGCCAGAATTGTGATCAAAAACCCTATATGGACAAAACACCTGTGATCAAAGACGAACACAGCGATTGTGATAAAACACCCGTTGACCTGTGATAAAAGACACTCTGGTGAGAAAACACCTGTGGTCAAACCCCCTATGGTCAGCCCCTATGGTCAAAACCCCGCTGTGGTCAAAGCCCCTATGGTCAAAGCCCCTATGTTTAAAGCCACTGTGTGGTCGAACCACCTGTGGTAAACCCCCTATGGTCAAAGCACCTTTGGTCAAAGGTCCGCGCACCCAGTTGTGATATTATGTAAAAAACATCAAATTGTCCAGCTTTAAAAACGAAGATAAGCTATGCAGTTGAGTGACGGATCGAATGCCACATAACCTATATACACTATATTTTATATATACATATATATCTATATATCTATATATCTATATATATATCTATATATATATATATATATATATATATATATATATATATATATATATATATATATATATATATATATATATATATATATATATATATATATGGATAATATACAAGGTAATTAAGTAAATGTTATCAATTAATAATAAGAATAGGCTACTTATATTTTCAGCTCCAAAATACGACGCACCTGCAGATATTCTTTTCGTCATCGATTCTTCTAGAAGTATCACCCGAGAGAATTACCTTAAGGAAATGGAATTTGTTGTCGGGCTGTCAAAATACTTCAACATCGGTCCGGCTAATGCAGAGTTCAGTGCAATGGTGAATTCTGACGATTCGGAAATGCTGTTTTACCTGGCCACAAAAGCACATACCAGCATTGAAAAGGTAATTTAAATAAACCGGGAGTGATCTCCCCTAAACTTTATCGAATATTCTTTTATAAAACAATAAATGATGGCAACTCGGGAAATAGACATGATTTTTAATCCATTTTTAATTATTTAAACTTTTAAAAATAGAATAGAATCACATAGAAAAAAAATTGCACACCAAGTGAACGCAAAATAAAATGTGTATAATAGTGCCGAATATTATTAGAACTTAATAAATTCCCATGCGTTTTTTTTTTTGAGAAATCGGAAATAGCAAAAATTACTACTTTCGGTCAACGGAAATCGCTCAAAAGTTGATACGGATCTACGATTTTGATATTAGACCTATATATAAAATTCAATCAAACTATCTCTAACGGTACTCAAGTTATCGTGTTTACAGACACACATACACTCACACACACACACACAGACATCCGGACAATATTGCAAAACTATGTTTTTCCGAGCTGTAAAACGTTGAGATTTGCAAAAATCACTTTTTTTTTGCACGATTACGAGACTTTCTCTATGTTTCGAATATACGAGAAGGTAAAAATAGCAAAGTGCAAAATCCGAATAAAAATAATTACATAATTATATAATATCCCTTTATTTACGGAATTAGGTTCTGAATGAAATTTTTTCTTAAACAATGTGTTGTCATATTGCTTTTGGCACATTTAAAGTTTATGTCGAAGTTAATTTTGTTTCATAAATTTTTAATAGCCCAAACAGATATTGGTACTTATAAGTACCGTCATAGGAAATAGGAACAAACGATACAATTTATTAACTAATAACATGGTAATCCTTATAACAATTTTTTTTTTGTAATTTTCATACATAAATACCCCACAATAGTATATTTTGAGTACGATTTTTACTAGATTTTCTTTCGGAACACATCTTAGACCTCAAACACAGCAAATGTAGCCGACATATTATGCTCCCTCATTCTTGTCTGTTGTCTTTCTTGTTTAGCAACGGTCGCGGACTGAACATGCTTTTGCTGGAAGCTTCCAATAGCTATTACAATGAGCCGCATAAAACAAATATTTTGAAAATGAAAGCCTAGTCATTCAGTACACTACTGCTAGTAATACTACTATAATTGTAGCCTACTAGAATGTTATGACAAGTCTATACTACAGTGTAAAGTTCATAAATAGAAGCGAGCTCAATGTGTTTAGGATAGCCGTAGTGGCCTACTGTTTTCTGATTACTGATTAAAATTTACCATATAGATCTATACTATATGCAGAAGTATGGACTATTGCTAGTCTACAGGTATACATTACGTAAATGCTAGTTATTGTGTGCAAGACAATTTATCGCAGTAAATATAACTAACAAATTAAATCTTACTACTAGAACTAGGCTTTGGTAAAAATAAGAAGTATACTACTCCTAGTAAACGAGCCTGCAACTGCTACATTTATGCTTGTTATTATTTTACTACTAAAAATCGACATGTAATTACAATATTTCTTAGGTAAACCATATGCTAACCTTCTTATAAATGTGTAAATATCATTTTTAAGTTCATTTCGATAATTGATTATCAAAATAATATGTATGTCACTCCACATCGAAAATCTGCCAGTTCCTAAAAATCCTAAAGAAATGACCGTGTGCCCTGACGGTACTTATAAGTCCACTTGTAAACATTGATCTAATACAAAGACAATTCGATTAAAATTATATAAATAGAAGTTAAACGCGTTTGCCTGACTGTTGAAGGTGCCAATAAAAAATATTTGGGGTTGAAAACTTGAAAAATAAGGTAAAACAAAGGGAATTCACGAACGTGTGTGAGAACTGTACAGGACAATTCAGTGGCGGAACTAGAAAAAAAGGGCCACCACGCAAAAAACATTTTAGCCTACCCCCCCCCATATATATATATATATATATATATATATATATATATATATATATATATATATATATATATATATATATATATATATATATATATATATATATACAAATCTATTAATACGAACATATGATACTCATTACTGGCCTGTTTGGGTTTTGAGACACAAAAAAATTGTCAATTAAAACAAATTACACCATCATGTCATGTGTGTAAGTGCTTTAGTTTCTGTGTTTTGAGACATTTAGTTTTATTTTAACTCTGCTGTAAGCCCTCACTTTAGTCGGTATAAAGAATATAAAACATGAAAGCTTTGTAAAAGTAATGGTTTCTCGTATTATGTGTATTTTTGTTTGTATTTATATTATTAATTTTAAATTCATTTCCTTTTTGTACAATATCATTCTTTAATCAATACTTTATGATAAATAATAATTAAGAGAAGTAATTCCTTTTTAATTTGTTTAGTACAAATCTATTAAAAAGACGTTATAAGCACCCCTATTTGACTATTTAAAAAAAGGGAAATAAGTCATGGAAGTGGTTTGAACGTTTGCTTATCTTTGATAAGTTTGATTGTAGGAGAAAGAGGAATCGGATTTCACTGTGGTTTAAAAACAAAGGGAAAAAGAATATACATGAGCCTGGGGTGGTATAGTATAAAGATAATTCAACCGCAGCTAGGGTAATCTTTTTGCAAAACAACCATCAAGTCAAAAGTGCTAGAAAAGTATTTTTTTTAACTATAAAAAAAATATTATGGTCGGCTGTGGGCCCCTAAATGGCGTGCCCCCCCCCCCCCCCGCATTGCGGGCTCTGGTGGCACTGTAGTTCCGCCCCTGGAACAATTGTGAACTACCGATATAGCAAGACACTGAAAATGGCGCCACACCAGTAATTTTCAAAAAACATTGATCCCTCCAACTACTGGCGACTCAGGGGAGATAATACTATTAATTACATCAATAATTTTTAAAATTCTTATTAAATTAAAAATAATACAGGCACTTAATTAAAATGGTACTTATAAAATACCGTCAGTAGATAAATGGATACGAGAAAAATGACCCGTTGAAGAAGGATACAACGGGCGCTAGGTTGATAGTGCTGTCTATTTTCTCTAAACTAAAACCAAAACCAAAATCACCACCTTAATTCAATTTAACCGGAAACGAAAAATGACATTGAAAACGGACTCATATCCAGAATAGTCATTTTTATCGCACTTATTTAAAGTGGTACTTATAAATACCGTCAGTAGATAAATGGATACGAGAAAAATGGCCCGTTGAAGAAGGATACAACGGGCGCTAGGTTGATAGTGCTGTCTATTTTATCTAAACTAAAACCAAAACCGAAATTCAATTTAACCGGAAACGAAAAATGACATTGAAAACGGACTTATATCCAGAATAGTCATTTTTATCGCATTTAAGCTTGATCTACACGCAATTATCGCGCATTTATTCTAAATATACTAAATATATTTAATATAGTCGTAGCCATCCTCTAAACCATGCTCCTAATCTTAATCATGACAAAAGTCGCATTTAGAGTTTCTTTCAGGCAACTCTACTTGGGAGAAGTGGGCTCGGCACAGCCCCCCCCCCATCCTCTCTCCGGGGAGGAAAAAGTCTGAAAGAAACACTGGTCGTATTTGTAGATCATACAGACTAAAAGTAGAGCCTAATTCTATAATTTAAACTCGTTACATCGTTTCCTACTTTTGGCCATAAACCTTACTCTCGCAGACAGTGTTTCTTTCAGATATTTTTCTGGGGGTGGGGCACTTAAGTTTTTGCAGCGGCGAATAAAATTATCCTGGGCGGGGGATCCCGACACTGGTAAAAGTAAAATATATTTTCTATATAAACTATATTTCGTTTTTTTTATAGGGATGGATTATACGTTCTATCGCGGAGGGGGAGGGGGTTAAATGGGCTTCGCCCTCACCCGAAGATATGCATGAAGATTAGACACATGAATTAGGCGGTAATAGTATTATAGAGTATCGATGACGATATTTGTTTTGAGTTGGAGGGGGGGGGGGGCGGCTTAGAAGTTCTGACGCGGAGGATGGGCTTCGCCGCTACGAGAAGAATTGTATGAAAGAAACTCTTCACGCAAACCACTTTTAAGACTAGACGAAATTGGCTTTTTAATTCAATTTTCCTTGAGAATCAATGACGTCATATTACTGTGTGCACTATCCGGCTTGAGACTATTTCCTACTATATGCTCCATGTGACGTCACGTTTCGTTTTTCGAATTACTATGCATGTTTTTACTCTGCTTTTGTTTTCTCTATAGCGTTCTTGACAGATAGATACATAGATAGACAGACAGCGAAACTATTATTATAGACGAGATAAATGGCCCGTTGAGAGAGAGATAAAACGGGCGTTAGGTTGATAGTGGTGTCTTTTTTCTTCAACTCGAAATCAAAAAGAAAATCACCACCTAAACTTCAAATTTAATCGGAAACGAAAAATGTCATTGAAAACGGAATTTTATCCAGAATCTGCATTTGAACCGGATTTAAGCTTGATCCACACGTAGTTACTGCACATTGATACTAAACAAGGTCGAAGTCTAATCCCTAAACCTTGCACCTAATCTCAAACACGGGTTAAGTTGCATTTAGGTTCCCACACACACACTATAAATCACGTCTACTGTCCCATTCAACGAAATCTACTTTTTATAGAAAACATATTTTTACCTGTGTCCGCCCCATTCCAAAAATTTAGTCCACCCTCACCCCCCAAAAATTCCAAAAACCCCTCCTCTTCTGGGTAGGAATAACTCGGAAAGAAACACTGGTCGCATTTGCAGCTCATACAAACTAAAAGTAGAGCCCACTTCTATAATATAGACCTGTTTTCTACTTTCGAACGATATAAATTTTACTCACGCAGACAGTGTTTGTTTCAGGCTTTTTCCCGGGCGATGGGCACTTGAATTTTTGCTTGGGCGAATAAATTTCGACGGGTCTGGGAAAGACGACACTGGTAAAAGTATATACTTTCTCTATAAACCATATTATGCCCTTTTTTGGGGGGTGGGGGTAATTAGACGTTTTTCCGTCGGGGCAGGGGGGGGATAGACGTTCTACCGTGTGTGTGGAGGGGGGGGGTAAAGGGACTTTGCCTCTACTAGAAGTGAAACTCTTCACGCAAAACACTTATAACATTAGACACATAATTTAGTCCGTAAAGTCAGTATTTTTATTATGGACTCTCGATGTCATTTATTTGAGGGGGGGGGGGTCGGCATAGACGATCTACCGGGAGTGGGGCTTCGCCACTACCTGATGAGATGCATGAAAGAAACTCTTCACGCAAAACACTTTAAACAAATTAATTAGGCCGTAATGTCTGTGTTTTTATTATAGAATATCGATGACGTCATTTCTTTTGAGTGGGGGGGGGGGGCGGCTTAAACGTTCTTTAGGGGGAGTGGGCTGGGGCTTCTCCCCTAACCGGATAATTGCATGAACGAAACTCTGCAAGCAAACCACTTTTAAGATTAGACAAAATTGTTTTTTTAATTAAATGTTTACTTGAGAATCAATGACGTCATATTACTGTGTGCACTCTCCGGCTTGGTACTATTTTCTACTATATGCTCAATGTGAAGTCATGTTTCGTTTTCGTTTTACTATGAAAGTTTTTATTTTGCTTGTGTTTTCTTTATAGCGTTCTTGTCAGATAGACGCACAGATACATAGACAGCGAAACTATAGGTATTAATTTTGAAAATTTTAAGCATTTAAAAATTTATATAAAATCATGTCTATATCCCGTTTACCATCCCGAATGGTATTATATAATAATATACAAGAACGTTTATGGGAGACTATTCCCGCTTTATTTGATAGTGTGATAATTAAAATCTTTAAGTTGTTTAACTTAAGTGTTGTTTTCTTTTTAGGCTTTTCTCCAAGCCCCCTATTTTCCAAGAAAAACCAGCACCACTACCGTTCTCCAAAAAGCTATAGTGTATGCTTTTAGCATCAACGCAAGGTCTAAATATAAGAAATTAGCCATTGTAATAGTGAATGGCGATTCTTGTAGGAGAAAAGAAACAAAATGTGAAGCAAATCTGCTAAAGGACTTTGGTGTGCATGTGATTGCTATTGGCTTTGGCAATGCCAAGAAAAAGGACTTGGAAGCCATAGCATCAAGTAAAATGTATGCTTTCTATTTGGGAAATTATGACGTAGGGGAGACGGTATATGAAGAAATAGTGAAGTTCATTTCAGAGGTTTGTATAAAAAATTTGTCATGTTTATGATATATATCTAATACATAAAAATCTTTTTTTCAGAGCCTTAATTTTTTCCTTTTACCCAGTTCATTCCATACGAATAGTGGCCAATCCATATATTAAAAATAATAAATTTCATAGGCCTACCATTTGACATATTAAAACCTGCAATATATTATACATGATTACAATTTCCCTTTTGAAAAAGATAAAAGTATAGATTTACAATCAATATTTGTGTCGGGTTTAGATCTACCAGTATTCAATATTCTTATACATAGAGAACGAGACAGAAAATCATTTGTGAATGACGTTTTGAGTTAATTTAGACGTGCTTCAAAGCCAGCACGAAGTCATATGATAAGTCTCTTGTTCGCAGATAATGTATTTTAAAATATCCTGTGTGGTATTAAGGCTTCCGGTGTTCGTGGCGAATTTGTAGATGGTGCTTGATGACTTTTATTGTGTGGTGGTTTTTGTTGCAGCAGTTGATTTTGTATGCCTTGATGCCTCCGTGTTCTTCTAAGCCTCTCTAAAAAACATAGGTCCAGGCAACACGCCGTAGATTTTACATCAGCGCCTGCATAGTGGTGTTATCAACTGTCTTTCTGAGGGTGCACTGTCTATCACCTTTTCGTTTCTTTTATTTTGTTCTCCGCTTTCTATTAGGCTATGTCTCCCGGAAAAAAAAACGGTCACATTGAATATCACACCCGCCAGTGGGACGCTTTCATCAAATTCTTTAGAGTTAGCTTACCCAACACTCTTAAGTTATACAACGTATGCATCTCTTGTTACTTTCTCGTATATATCAGGGGTCGGCAACCTTTTGAGACGGAAGAGTTAAAAGATACAATTTACAATATCTCCCAGTTTTTGAATGAGCCACTGACATGTTTTTTAAAATATTAAAGCATTTGGTTAGGATAAGGTAAATGCAATTAAAATAAATGGGTTTAAGTATGAGACAATTCAGTAATGACCGTTTTATATTATTATCTACCATGTTAGGTGCCCCCTTTGGGTCGGTGCCTAAGGCGGCCGCCCCATCCGCCTTCCCCTAGCCACGCCTCTGTTAATATAATGAGATAATTATTGTATTTACACTAAATCTTTCAATGTTTATCTAATTTAATGTTGATTTGGTGATAATAGGGCTTGTATGTTTCGTTTACTCTCAAATTCAAAATTTCAAGTCTATATATATATATATATATATATATATATATATATATATATATATATAGAGAGAGAGAGAGAGAGAGAGAGAGAGAGAGAGAGAGAGAGAGAGAGAATTTTGGGGATAGACAATTTGATGGGGGGGGGGGCGTTTTATTGTTTTATTAGGTTTTGCTTAGGGCGCTAAATAACCTGGCGCCGGCACTGTATGTATCACTATAACAAATGTCAACAGCAATAAATTACATTTCTGAAAATACGGCCTCGTGTAGCCTATATAAATACACGGTTGTCATAAAATAGGTTACGACCAGTACCAGTACCAGCCAACAAGTACAAATAAGTATTTCACTTATAAATACTTAACCTAACTAGTCCGCAATATGCAGCACTAGCAGGAATAATACACACAAGTAATATGAATAAGATACTTTTTATACCTAGTTTGCAACATAGAGTAATATAAAACATAATGTACATTAACTTCATTAGGTCAACATTGTAACTTTAACCTAAAAAACTGCACCGTCCATGTCAATAGCAGCCTGTGGGTTTGAATGCCGCTGACACTGGTGCGATTAACAAGAGTCCCAGAGGTCACATGACATAGAAAACGGAGACGAACATCGCTCAAAGAAGGGCATAAAAATACTTCAACGGGGCCACAACCAAATAAATAACAAATTATTCCCATTTACTGGTAACCATGTTATGTGTTACAATTATTATTTATTTCTTTTTAATAACAATATGCTATAATATTTTATTTTTAGATAACTTCTGAAGTGGTTGAAACTTATGGTACTACAACAACCTACTTTCAAATATTTATGTATCTATTAAAACAATACTGGTCAAAGCTTATCACCATAACGAATCGGAACCTCGTCTTAGAATACTTTCACAAAAACAGGAACAATCGACAAGAATGGTTTGAAATGATCAAACTAAGTCACGTTACGAGGTACCTTCAAAATGTTAACCAAGAAGGTCCAGACATTGACCTTGTTTTAAGCAAACATTCAAGTCATGAACAATTTAAGGATGCTCTTGTCTTCACCAGTGTTGTTTTAAGTTACAGTAACAATCTACTGGAGGTACTCAAGGAGCCTTTGCAATTAGAGAAGGTAATTATCTTTTTTAAAAAAACCTGGCGTACTCCAATTTTCCTAAATGATGACCAACTAATCACTTTTAAACAAAATACTAATATATGTATATAAAAAGGTTTTATGCATTACTATACCTTTCATTCGATCGCCATGAAACTTTGAGAAGTTGTTAAGAATACTCCACGGAAGTATCTACGAAAAAATAACAAATTATTGAAATAGTAGTGTATTATTATACACATTTAAAGAAAATAATTTATTTTCTACTTTTTAGTGCATTATTACATACAGGGTTTTTATTAAAACGTTTTTATAAAAAAAGTTTCAGTACTTTAACAATTTTTTAAAAATTTGCAATACAATTACATGACAAAAAAAACCATTTGCGCACCTAATGAACGTGATAACACGCGTATAAAAGTGCGGAATAGTTGGATATGACAGCCTACGAATTTGGACACAATTATTTATTAATTCATAAAAAACTAATTAGGCATCCCATTTAGTCAACTTTAATATCAGATTGCATTGTCTTCATGTCTTGACCCACGTGCCAACTTTGAAACGAATCTGCCAGTTAGACGTGCCCCAAATTTCGCTTGAGTGTTTCGACCTAAACAGACAGACGACAGACAGACAAAGTAACTTAAATAAAAGCTTTTAAAAACATAGAAAAAAAGACATAGGAAAAGTCAAAGGAAAAAAGTCACAGGGGAAAAGTCACAAATGTGTATTTACATATAATTTGTAAACACATTTACATATTAAATATCCAGAAAATGCAAATAAACTTAGATCAATAAATATGAAATGTATTGTACGTTGGTTGTATATTGATATTTATAACACGTAAAAATATTAAGTATGAAGTGTGTAGGCTTTGATTCGCTATACGTATAATATTTAATAGAATCTAATAAAAGTGTTTTTAAATTAGCGTGAAATGGAATAAAGACGTTATTAATAGGATTTACTGTCCTCAACTCACTACAACAATAGTTCAACCACCTTTTCTCACCACATTCATCACTCACATTGCGTAACAAAGCATAGGATCAAATCAGAAAGCCGACAAGGTACAAAGGCTGGCTTTGACGCAAAACGTTAACACCACACAATATGGACGGACAAGCCGACAAAGGAGAAACCGATCAATGAAATGCCTATGGCAAAAACAAATATGCAAAAGACAATGATGTGCGAACATTTGTTTTGTAATTAATTTTTCAACCACTTATTAACAAAGTTGAGGTTGATGACGTCTAAGTTATCTTAAAGTACTTTTACTTATTATTGTCATAAACCATAATGCTTTTAAAGTTGACATATATGCTATAAAAAACCCACAACAATAAACACCAAAAATTTTACGATTCTCAAAATATTTTTTTTTAAAGATTTTTGTGACTTTTTCTTTAACTTTATTTTTGTGACTTTTATTCGATAATGTGACTTTTTGTGACTTTTTTCAAGCAAAAACTTTTACTTTTTTCCACTGTGACTTTCCGTTCACCGAAAAAACGTGTAAGGAAAAGGGAGGACACAGCACAAAGCCAAATGGAAACTATAGAACTATTCTGTGGGACTGCCTAGACATTTTAAGAGACAGGCTAAAGTGGAATATTTTTTTCTGTTTCTTGGAAATTATCTTAAATTATCATCCAAACATGTGTTTGTTACCGTCGTTTTGCAGAAAAAATGAAATCGGTAATTATTACTTTGTAAATAATGTTACTAAATTTGTGAAACAAGACTATAATTTTAACAGAAACGTGCGTGGCCTATTCAGATTTTAATCTAGGAAGACAGAATTTCCTTCTTGAAGCTTCTATCCCAAACGCTTATTTTTCACCCGCCTTCCTCAAAATGCAGCTGTTTTTATTGCTCCCCCTCCCCACTCTTTTTCAAAAGAACGATATCGGGAATATTTTGATCTGCTGGCGTACATACTGGCATATTAACTTTAAAAATGTACAAATAATGTATGATAATAGTAATGAGATTTTCATGTAAACTATTTCATGTTAATGCTGATAACTAAAAGTTTATATCCACCCTGGCGAGCTATACGTTGTTGCAGCATCAGAAATTTCCTTTGGAAATCTTCAATATTGCATTTATACAAATTATTCAAATTATTTTGTGCTTTTAGAACCTCTTCTTTAAATCTGAAAAAGTTAGTTCTTATTTGAAATTAATACAATGTCTTCGCAACATTGCTTATATTATATGTCTGAATGTTTATTTTCTAATTACAGATAATTTCACAATTAAACAAACATACCTTATCACGTAATTTTCTCTTTTATCCTGTTGACAGATCTCCACTGAGTTGAAACAATTCTATCAAGCCGTAGAGACCATTTCCAAGGCTATCTCCTTGTTCCAAGCTCTCATGCCATGGTCTTTCTCTGCATGTCGGAAGGAAATAGACATCCAAATTGATGAGCTACAAACTACTATAAATAACATGAACTTCAGTTTTGATAACCAACAGCTTTCCAAACTGGCATTGAGTAAAACTCTTGTGGTGTACGATGTAGATATATTGTGTAGTGTATTGGGGCTTCAAACAAAATTTTCACAATTTGCTAAACAAGTGAGTGTGGACATGTGGCTACATGACCTACAGCAAAGCCAAGTTGTGAATTGGTTGAAACGTAATGGTGAAGGGGAATCTCTGCCTCAAGCTGACCGTAACAGTGACAGGGAACCCTTGTCTCAGACTGAAGCTAGCAGTACACTGAGGTACAAACTGATTTTTCTTGGTTTTACCTCATGGAAGGCTGCATCCATAGCAGACAACATTTCTGAAGATTGGATCAACCACCAGACAGCTTTAGACCTGGCTACATCACATATATTAGACATGTTCCAATGTCATCCCGTGTTAACTGTGGCCAGTGGATTTCCTTACAACTGTACAGTAATAGATGCGTTGTTTGACCAAACTGTTGAGATGAACGATGGGCACACTGTATCAGAGCGTTGTATAAAAGTTATGAATGTTTCAGATATTAGCAACAAGAAAGTTCAATCAGATTTTCTAAAACAAATTAGTAACAGCATACCTAATGAAAACATCAAATTGTATCACGGCACTTCTCATGACTGCGCCAAGTCTATTCTAACTAAGGGAATTCGCTTAGGAAGAGGTCGCCAATTCCAGGATTTCTCCCATGGTGATGGATTCTATTTATCGTATGTTTATAATCATGCAAAAGAAAGAGCCATACACAAATCCAAGCGACCTGCTGTCATTGTGTACTGCATTAATGAAGTGACCCTCCAACAATTCTCTGGACTTATCCTGTTTCGAGACATGGATTGTTGGGGTACAACAGTGAAATACTGCCGGAACGGCTATGAAGGACTTATGCCTGACAATTTTCCCGCGTATCATTATGTCGCTGGACCAATGTGCATGAATGTAGAAGATGTAATAGAGGGCCATCAAGAACCTGTGACTCACGTTGTTGAAAAAAATCAATTGTGTGTTAAAAAACCAGAATTGGCTAGACATTTCAACCTTCCTGATAACATTGTATGTGTCATCTTCTATAAAGAAACAATCTAGTAATTGGTTATAGTTTTATTTTAGTTAACCCTTCATTTCATGAATTAATTTTGTGAAAAGCTATTTGAGAACAAAAAATCTTACAAGGTGACCTGTGGTGTGTAGAGAGCATAAATAATAATGAAATTGAATTATTTTATCAAATAATGTTTATTTTGCAAAAAAAAACAGAATGTTGCAATTTTGCTACAGTATGCAACGGTCAGTAAAAATAATTTAAAATCTACATTACATATTTACAGTAAATAGCTTGAAAGTATGCTTCACGTCAATAAATGAGAATAATCTAGCAAATAATAGCATTGGAATGTATAATATAAATTCATTCAAGATAAACGTATACTATAAATTCATTCAAGATAAAATCTACAATTGATTTCTCATGTTTATAGCCTATATATTGTACAAAAGCTAAGCTCATGTTACCATATTACATAATTGTTTCTTAACGTAAATAAGTTCATTATAGATATCCCCTCTTATATATAGCGACTGATTATTCAATCGATTCATTCTGATGGAAATTTATTCTATTTTGTTGCTATCAGAAATAATGGCAAATGAATAATATAAATGACAGCAATAATTAAACTTCTCTATTCATGAAAACAAACTACTTGTTGGTAATGCATAATAGTACAATTTTTGTTGCATTAGTCGATCAATTGTACAATCAATTGATAAAGTGTAATACGTATTTTAAAAATAATATCTTTTATATTAGTATATAAAACATTGACACAAAATTAATCTTTTATTCACATATTAACTAAACTACTAAAGAAAAACTACAATAAAGTGTAACAATACATTTTTTTTTAATCTGTATTTTCTTTCTGAAGTAACACACATTGCCCGGCGTATCAGTGGCGGAACTAGAAAAAAGGGGCCACCCCGCAAAAAAATTTTTTAGGCCCCCCCCCATATAAATATATAGACCTATATATGTAGATATATGTATATATATATATATATATATATATATATATATATATATATATATATATATATATATATATATATATATATATATATATACTCAAACACAACATACGAACACAGGATACTTATTCATGTTGGCCTGTTCGTGTTATGAGAAATACGTGGGTATTTTTTTTAATAAAACAAATAACATTCATTAGTGTAAGTGCATTAGTCTGTTTTGTGAAAATCAGTTATATATTATCTTTGCCGTAAGGTATTTAACCTCCCATCGGTCAAAAGAATATAAAACATGAAAGCTTTCTGTAAATAATGGTGTCTCATGTCATGTTTATTTTTAAGGTTTTTTGTATTTATTTTATTAATTTTAAATACATTTTCTTTTTATACAGTGTCATTCTTTAGTAAGTAATTTATAAACAAATAATAATAAAGAGAAGTAATTGCTTTTTAATTTGTTTAGTACAAATCTATTAAAAAGAGGCTTATGAGCATCACTATTTGACTATTTAAAAAAGGGAAATAAGTCATGGAAGTGGTTTGAACGTTTGCTTATCTTTGATAAGTTTCATTGTAGGAGAAAGATGACTCGGCTTTCACAGTGGTTTAAAAACGAAGGAAAAATTTTGCGTTGGGTGGTGTCTATAGAATAAAGATAATCCAACCGCAGCTACGGTAATCTTTTTTACAAAACGAACTTTTAGCCAAAAATGCAAGAACATTTTTTTTAACTATAACAATTTTTTTTATGGTCGGCCGTGGGCCCCTAAATGTCGTGGGCCCCCCCGCATTGCGGGGTCTGGCGGCACTGTAGTTCCGCCCCTGCGGCGTATGATAATACTATTCCACTATAAGTGTCTATTGGGCTTGTAAGTTGTTAAAGTAGCTTACCAAGTTCTCGCTCCGGTAGTTGCCAGCTAGCGATTTTGTTGTTTTTCAAACCAAATGTGAATATTTTTTATTAAATTTTTTTTTTAAGTTATGAAATCTACTTTCGCTTTTGGAATAAAAGCAAACTCCGACAATGAGTTGTTTTAAGTAAATTAAGTTTAAAATAACACACACACAAATATATTATATTTATATTAGGCCTAATTAAATTAGGCCTAATAAATAGGCTATTTACTTTAAGACAGGTAGACTAGAATACACCCTGTTTAATAATAATACATTTATATAAAATATGAGATCTATAGGCCTAAAAGATTTCAATCGTCAATCTGAAATCAAGCCTAAATTATATATATATATATATATATATATATATATATATATATATATATATATATATATATATATATATATATATATATATAGCCTAGATCTAGATTTCTAGATCTAGAGTTCTAAATACAGATACTAGATTCTCTAGATCTAGATCTATGACTTAAAAAAAAGCCCTCTTGAAAATTCCGACAGTAACATACGACATACAGGATTTATTTTTAATTTATAGACTCAATAGTAGTCTAGAGATCTAGATTCTAGATCTAGTTTCTTTTATTTTAAAGTGTAGTTGAGTGGAATTAATTACTAAATTACAAAAATTAGGCCTAATAAATAGGCTATTTACTTTAAGACAGGTAGACTAGAATATGTTCAATATCAATTTATATATAGAATCTAGATTATTCTAGATCTAGTGTAGTTTAGTGTGGTCTTGTTGTAGAACGTAAGAACTAAATCTAGAGTGTAGGCAACTGTAGTATTTTAGATCTAGAATCTAGTAATGTGTGACGTCATTTTAGGGGGGGGGTCTGGCTTTTTGTGACGATGTGGGACAGAGGGGAGGAGGTAAAAATCGTCAAAAAAGTGTGACGTCATTTATGGATGACCCCCATGGAGAAGATCCACACAGAAACAGTTGAAGGAAAGGGGCCTAACATTCAAACAGGTAGAGGTACCAACATGATTTTAGAGATTATATAGATATACATAAATATAGGGGGAGGGGGAGAGAGAGGGTTCATCTGTAAATTGCGTCTCACATCATATGATGATTTTTATCTCCCCCTCAATAAAGGAGGGCAGTAAAAAGAAGAAAGTATGCAATGTTAATTTATATAATCAGATTATTGTGGTAAATGAAAGTCAACATATCTAGCCTAACAAAATGCAATGAATTAAAAATATGTATTATGACTTAGAGAAAGTTTGGTGAAATGGAAATATCTGCAAATTTAATTTATTGATGATGTGTAACTTATTTATATTATTCCTTTGGAGCTGATAGTAATAAAAAGTTAATGAAATTATAGAGTTTTATCCAATTGATGTTTCTAAAGCCTTGCATGAACTTAATTTAAATATATTTAGCTGCCCAGGTAAAGAACCCAATGAATTTTCCAGAATTGGCTTGTCCTTTGACCGATGGTAACAAAGAGAATCACCCAGGATCTTCGCTGATAAGAAAATCTGAAGACGTACCTTATTCTTCTATCTATACCTAAATGTGATTTGTCTAATGAAAATATTTATTCAGTGACAATAGCTAAAGATATTTTACCATTATTTCAAACATCATCTTCTGAAATGTTGTTTTCTATCTCTAAACCTTCCACAATTTCTTCAAGTTTCAAGAGATATTTTAACATCATTGCCTACTTCCCAATGTTCTTAGGTTCAAAATTTGCAATTTTCTCAGAAACAAAGTAATAATAAATTTGTACCCAGTGTTTTAGTTTCAGCTCCATTAAAATTTAATAAACCAATCAATTTCAAAATTAAATGTTTCTTATCCCATATGAAAGTAGTCTGTTTTATTTAAGAAAAATCACCTTTAAAAAAATTTCATGTTTGGATGTCAATAAATTATTGACATGGACTGGTTTATGGGTAAGCTTTTATACTTAATGTACAATGAAGATTCAGTTTTGATGTCAATATAGTTGCTTCTGAAAGAATTAAACTATAAACAATAGCATTTATATAAATATCTCAATGGCAGTTCAGTATACTTTCATCATTGTTTTCAAATAACAAAACAGAACTACAGTTTTAAAATTGAAAAAAAAAATGAAAAGAATTTCATAAATGGATGGTTTTTTAATTACTTAAAACAGAAGATGCATCAATACAGCATTACAATGTATACGATTAATATTTGTTTTCATGGACAATCATCATTTAAATTCTTCATTAAAAGTTAAATTCAGTTTCCTTGTGTCTAAAAATCCATATCCATGCTGTTCCATTTACCTAGAAATTAAATAAATAATATTTTTAACAACTTTCCGTAATATGAAAAAATTAATCATTGATTAAAACATACAGCCAATATAGCAGATGAATTAAAATTCACCTGTTTCTGTGACATTTGCATGTAAAATTAGAGTGTTCAGAGGTATATACACAGCCACCTTTAATTTCCCTATCTTGAGCCAGGTACTCATGAGACTTAGGACATCATACCAGGACTAAAGCCAGGGATCTGAACTCTTATCTTTTAGGATAGAAATGTGAAAGCTACTGTCTGACAGTCCCACTATCAAGCCATACATATTAATACTTACAGTAAATAATCTTAGTTGCAACATATTCTTTAAGAATTAAAACACTGAATCTGTTTCAAACTTGGGCTTAAGCTGAAAAATGGCTTATTATAAAAAAATTCAGCTCACCTTTAGTTCAAGATCAGCACCAATAGCCACAGTAAAGTGTGAGAAAATTGCTTGCCAAGTACCTAGAGAATTTAAATATAATAAATTATTAAGTTTATCCATATATTATATTAAAATAATTATTTAACTAATATTACTAATATGTGATATTAATATACATATATATATATATATATATATATATATATATATATATATATATATATATATATATATATATATATATATATATATATATATATATATATATATATATATATATATATATATATATATATATATATATATATGTTTCATTTATTGTAAAGGTTCAGTTTTCTATCTACTTAGCTTGTCTTAAAAACTAAAATTTCTGATTACAGTTAACCATATCTTTACTATTACAAAACTATTAGTTTCATTTTCATTACTTGTAACTAAAAATTGTGGTCAATAGTTCTAAAACTTAATTCTATTAACAGCTAACTGTACTGACTCTGACCAATTTATTAATTTTTGTACCATGTAATTCATTAATAATTAGGCTTATACTAAAAGGCCGAAAGTTATCAATTGTAGAATTTATAGTCCTTGGTCTAGACCAGGGGTCTCCAAACTACGGCCCGCGGGCCGAATGCGGCCCGCGAGGTCCTCTCATCCGGCCCGCGGAGATCTTTTTGTCCACGGAAAAAACGTTTGTTGGTGATGGCTGAGGAACTTTGCCTAGAAAAATCAAAGACATGCCTGGAAGAAACTGGCCCCCGAACTGAAATTTGATAGTTAATGCGGCCCTCGGACTGAAAAGTTTGGAGACCCCTGGTCTAGACTAACAAGACTAGCCTACAAGTCTAATAGTACTAATACACATGATCTAGTTTCTAAGTTTACTACTAGGCAACTTGCTAGAAGACTAGTACTTAACCAAACTTTAACTTGCTAAAAATAAAAGGGCCAAATACAATAGTAGTTGGCCTAGTAATACTTTTTTTACTGTGCTACTTACACTGCTTTTGGTACTATTACTACGTCTAACTAACTACTAACTAAACTCTATTGTAGCTTGATGAAGATCTATCATCTTGCTCTTCTAGTAGTCTACACTACTTACTACTTAGAAAAGTAGTAGCACTACTGTAACAATTTCAAACTAAATTTAATCTATATATTACTAGATCTACTAATTGCAACACTGTAGTCTGATAAGTCTGTAAGCCCTAAATGTATCTAAATTCTAGTCTAATCTAGTTTAAGTCTAGTTATTAGTACCTACACTCTACAATCAGTGGCGTAGGCAGGGGGTTGGGGGTCATAACCCCCCCATAGACCCCTCGGTATATATATATAAAGTATGAGGGGGTGCAAATCGAAAATTTGAGGGGGTGGTGCAAATCGAAAGTTAGAGGGGGGGGGGGGGGGGGGGTGCAAATCGCAAGTTTGAGGGGGGGGGGTGAAAATCGCAAGTTTGGAGAGGGGGGGGGGTGCAAATCGAAAGTTTGTCCCCGGGTAAAAATTGGAACCCCCCTTGAGACGATCCTGGCTACGCCACTGTCTACAATACTCTACACAACACTCTACTACTACTCTACTCACTCTACTGGTTACTGATCTAGTAAATAGTTAGAGTCTACATTCTAGATCTAAAAAAATCGATTTAAAATTAAAAACAGGTTAGCCTTACTAGCTCTTACTAAACTTAACTAGGGTAGGTTTTACCTAAACTAGATCTAGATCTAATCTAGATCTAGAATCTATCTAGATCTACTAAATTCTCTAGATCTAGATTTTAGATCTAGGGCCTACCATACTGCCATCTGCATCTAGATCTAGATCTACTATCACTATCTAGCCATCTATCTACAAGCTACTTCTTATAGTATAGGCCTACTTCTAAAATATTAAACAGTAATCACTGAATAATCAGTACTAGAGTCTAGTTCAGTAATCTAGCTAGATCTAGTCTATACTAATTTTACTATTAACTATAATACTATAATAACATTGTTGTCAAAGTCTAGATCTATATCTAGCTAGATGATAGATCTAGATCTAAATTTAAAATCTAAATAGTAAATACAAATGTTTAGATTTAAATTTTACATAAACAAGAGAATGTGGTCAATCGAACTTTCTAATCTAGTCTGATCTAGATCTAGATTCGATTAAGTCTTAAGTTGTAGTTTGTAGGCTGAGTGAGACTGAGTCATCCTTTTCTTAATATTTTTAATATTTTATCTAGATCACTGAAATACTAGATCTAGATCTAGAATCTAGATCTAATAGATTCTAATTCATGAACTTATACTCTTAGAACTAGATTAAAGCAATGTAGATCTTAGTAGGTAGATTCAGCAAAGACTGAGTAGAGAGTCAGAGTAATGTCCCCTAGCCTTGGACAAACTATCAACAAAAGAAATAAAATCAATAGTATATTGAATATACTTACCGCCACAAAACTTTTATATTCAAAAATGCATACACATGTGTTTGTTCACATCCATATGAACAAAACAGCGTTGAAAGTTTTTACAATTGTTGCATTTCTGGAACGTTTGATGATTTTGAAATCTTGAAGCGGGACCTACTAACAAATAGCCGCCATGTTTTTTGTTATAAATGGGAATCCCGTTCACAACAATTGATTTAGTTCGAAATTTTTATCTCTCCCTGGCTAACCAGACTCGAATTAACGCGAGAGAGAACGATAAACTTACAAGCCCAATTCCAAATGGTTGTTCTGATTTGCTCTAACAGTTTAGGAACAAACCAGAAATGGAATAAGCTTAGATAGCTGTTTCCAAATGGTTGTTGCCAGAAAGTACATTTTACAACCAAAATTAAAAAGTTTATAATATTTCTGAAATAATTACAAAACCACTGCCATTTAAAAAAAATACTTTCTAGTAATATAATAGTAATTGAGCTAAAACTTTTGTTTTCTATTTGGATTAGTTAGAGTTATGGTGTTGTGGTGATAGGGGATGTTATATTATATTATATAGTTAAAGCGTAATTAACATGAACATTTTCAATATTATTTTAATATAGGCTAATCAGTCCAGATCGGAAATTTTCGGCCTACCACAATGGGGTCATACATAAAAGATGTCACGTTTTACACGCCTCCCCCCCCCCCCCCCCCTTTTATGATGTATGTTTGACTAGACAAATTGGTTCGCATGAATGCTGGTGCAAAGCGATAATATTGAACGAATTAAAGTGTGACGCGGTACGCAAGACAGTGACGTTTTAGTGTGAGTTCGTTGTTGCCGGGGAAGAAGCTTCAATTAGTCTTGTCCGTGTTATGTTAGGGTTAGGTTGTCCTGTCTTAGTATCGTTTGTTCAAGTCGTCCGATGTCTATTTCTTATAGTGCAATAAATAGAACTAGTAAACAATATCATTCTGTCAAATCATTTGTATGCGTTGATGTCGTCGTGTCTCAAGATGCACAATTGCATGGCTAAACTTAATGAAATGGTAGTGGTATCGGAATAAAATATTGGATCAAGTAGTTCTACCCTCTCACTGCAGAACTGTGGTACACATATAGAACCCAGTTATAACACAGCTCCCCCCCCTTCTTGATTATTAAAAAAGCCAGAACTCACGCTCACCAAAAAGTTAAACATCAGCCAGCTCCCTCCACCGTCTTGCTATTTTGTTTTTAAAACTGCTAATTATTTAGAAAATATTTAAGCCTACTGGGCTTTGCCAATATTTAATGTAAGCCTATTGATCAATTACTTAATAACAATGAATAAAACAACTTTTACAACTTTTACAATCGTCAAAAAACGCTATTCAATTTCTAAACATGACTGTTTTAAAATGCAAAAGTGTGTCATCTTTCTTCCTGAACCCCCTCTCTCTTGACTGAAAAGTCCGAATCTCCATCGGCCTATAAGAGTTTGATGTCTTTTATGAACAACGACTATAGCAATTTGCTCTTGTTTATCAGATATTCATTAATTAGTCGTACAAACCCAATTACATTACCAGTGCTGATTATATCTTTGTTAATAAAATTAGAGATTATCACAACACAGCATTTCCCTAACATAGCTGCTTAAGCAAACGTTATTGGTTTTTAATCTGAATCATGATCCTGTAAGTTGTCTCTGATTTAAGACAGTTCCAACTAGTACTTGACTCTGGCTATCGAAGCTAACAGCTGTTTCACATTGTGCTGACCACAACATTATTTATTATGGAGAGTTAAAAAAAAACGAGGTGAAATATAATTCAGCATCTTATATGTTTTTTCAAATCATTTTACTTCACCAGCAAAAGTAAATTTATAATTAGGTTGATAGTGAATATTAGTTTTAACTAACCCAATCATTAAGGAAAATAAACACAACAAAGTGTTTAATTTTCTTTATTTTATTAACAAATGCATTCAGAACTAATACAAACGATTTTTTTAACGTTTATCTTTACTTTGTGTGAAAATTTATTATTATATTCTTCGTCATCATTTCACATTCGTGCCTAATACACAAGGGACAGATGAAGTAGAGGTTCCTCTACTTCAGACAACATTATATTGTTAACCTGATTAATTTAGACAATGCTTTTGTCATTTCAATAAACATCACAGTTTTAATAAAATAAATTGAACAGAATTGTTTCTCGTATAAGAAAGAAAGACTTTCATACTTGCATAAAGATATTGTGCCAGCATTATTGAGAGTCTGTACGGACAAATAAGTGGATGATTTGCTTATAGTAAAAAATCGTCTTGAATATATATATATATATATATATATATATATATATATATATATATATATATATATATATATATATATATATATATATACATTTTGTATTAAGGGGATATACTCCGTTTCTTTCTAATATTTACAATTTAATATCTAAAGCCT
This sequence comes from Physella acuta, assembly GCF_028476545.2. Taxonomy (NCBI): domain Eukaryota; kingdom Metazoa; phylum Mollusca; class Gastropoda; family Physidae; genus Physella; species Physella acuta. The sequence goes on from NW_026732264.1 coordinate 191,009, forward strand.
TTTGAATACTTTTAGTTTTACCTCCATCATTTTGAATTTTTCGGTACAAGCTTTTATTGAACTCACTGTCTCTGTCTGTCGTCAGTCTGTCGTCAGTCTAGTTCGAAACGCCAAAGCGAAATTACGGGCACTTTTAAATGACAGATTCGGTACATAGTTGGTGCGTGGTTAAGACGATATTACAACAAGACATTAAATTTCACTTAATTGGTTGCCTAATTAATTTTTTATGATTTGATTAAAATTTTGTTCAAGTAAGTAGGCTGTCTCATCCAACTATTCCGCACTATAATTCACGCGTCATCACGTTCATTAGGTGCACAATGGTTTTTAGTCATGCAACGCTATTGTAATTTTTTTACTTTCTCGTATATACGAATGTAGAGAAAGTCTTGTAATCGTGCAAAAAAAAAAATCGAGATATTTGCAAATCTAGACGGTTTACACCTCCCTGAGTGTATGTGTGTATCTGTGTGTGTCTGTAAGCACGATAACTTGAGTGCCGTTACAGCTAGGTTGATGAAATTTCATATATAAGTATAATATCAAAATCGTAGATCCGTGTCATCTTTTGAGCGATTTCCGATAACAGGAAATTGAATTTTTTTACTTTGAATTTTTCAAAAGCCTATAACTTTAGTACTTATTCCAGATATATAAATGAAATTGCACATGTAAGTAAAAGATCTAATTATCTACCTTATGTCAAATTTAGACTAATTTCTGTTGACCGGAAGTATTAATTTACGCTATTTCCGATTTCTCAAAAAAAAACGCATGTGAACTTATAAAGTACTAATAATATTCCGCACCATTATGCACATTTTATTTGGAGTTCATTTGGCGTGCAATAGTTGTTTTTTTTACGAGATTCTATTCTATTTTCAAAAGTTTATATATTTAAAATGGATTTTAAAAAATTCATAAAAAACGTTTAAATAACAAGCTTTTATGTACTAATTCACTAAAAAGTAGAAATAATTTATAGACTACTATTTTAATAAGTACTAGACTACCCGTTATATGTTGGATAACTGTGGGTTTTGGGGATCATCCATAAAAAACATCACGTCTGTCACTCAGAGGTGTAGCGACCCTTCCCGGCACCTGGGGACAAACTTTTCAATTTGAACCCTCCCCCCCCCCCCCTCAAACTAAGGTCGGCGCCCGGGGACATATGTCCCTCCCGCCCCGCCCCCCTCCCTCGCTGCGCTACTTCAGTGTCACTTATCGTCACAAAAAACAGACCCCACATTCAAAAAGATGTTTTTTATCTTTTAAAAACACCGAAAACAACGATTTCGGACTATCCCTTCATATACTGACGTCACATGTGACCTACTCAACTCTACTTCACCTGCCCAGTGTCTGGGACAAAATGTTTTTATCGTTTAAAAAAACGCCTCCAGCCGGGCATGTCTCTGACCACACTATCCCTTCATATGCTTAGGAAAAAAAACAGATTAACTCTACTTCACCTGCCCTGTATCCCGCCAAGTTCAGATAGGCAACTTTATCATTCACATCTAAAAATAAAATAAAAACTGAAAATAAATATTTATCATTGACGTATTGGTCTAGAACCCGTGCCACCCGCTTGCAAGCCGATTGCATTAACATCTTAGTTATTTAACTCTGACGTCACAGATGTATTTTTATACTATAGTTTAATACTTTGAGTCTCCTTATGCAACTTGATTTACGCGCATAGATCTAGTCTAAGTCTAGTAGTAGTAGCTTTCAAATTAAATTTTATTTTAAATTAGCCAAACAAAGATTTATATAAAATAATAAAGGTTTGAAATTATCTAGATCTAGATAGAATTATCTAGATCTAGATTCTACGACTCGTTTGCTTAAGTCTTAAGTGTAGTTTTTGCGTAACTCTTGCTAGATCTAGATCTAGAATCTAGATCTAATCATTAGCTACGCAAATAGGCCCTGGATCGAGCACTTCCAAATTACCATATTTCAAACAAAGATTTATATAAAATAATAAAGGTCTAAAATAGTTTAGTATATAGAAACTCATTATTATCTAATCTAGATAGAATTATCTATATTTTAGATCTACGACTGAGCTGTATTTAGAATTTACGTTTATAATTTTGCAAAATTACCGGTATAGAAGCCGCGTATGAATTTTAAGCTACTTAAATAGGCCCTGGATCGAACATTTCCAAATTAGCATATTCCAAACAAAGATTTATATAAAATAATAAAGGTCTAAAATAGTTTAGTATATAGAAACTCATTTTATTATCTAAATCTAGATAGAATTATCTATATTCTAGATTTACGACTGGTTTTCTTAAGTCTAGTTTTTTTTTAGATTGTATTTATAACTAATAAATCTTTGATTTGACCTAGATTCTAGATCTAGATCTATAAATAACTTTCTTGGACAGATTGTAGAGCTAGAGAAATTTATTGTAAAACTAAATGAAAAAGACAGTTGAAAATTGATTTTAAGTGTTGGAACGTAATAAATACAGCAAACGGACGTATTGTTAAAGTTATAGCCGACAGAAAATTAGCCTGAGAACGCGTTAAACATTGGAATCGGAACACAATCTTCTTCGATAGGCCGCCATTATTGATGTAAAAAATAAACACATCATGTGACGTCAATATTCCGTCAAGTTAAGTCGTTTTTCTAATCTTTTAAAATTAATGTGGTTATTCTACCCATGAATAAATCAATAAATTAATTAACGTCTTTAAATAAATTTGTGATTAACAGTCTGTCTGAAAACAAAAATTGTTCTCTACCTACATACTATTTTACAGCTCTCCACATAGAGTAGAACCATTTACAATTGTCAATCAGACAAACAAAAAAACAAATGTGAAACAGCTGTTACCTTCGATAGCCAGAGTCAAGTACTAGTTGGAACTGTCTTAAATCAGAGACAACTTACAGGATCATGATTCAGATTAAAAACCAATAACGTGTGCTTAAGCAGCTATGTTAGGGAAATGCTGTGTTGTGATAATCTATAATTTTATTAACAAAGATATAATCAGCACTGGTAATGTAATTGGGTTTGTACGACTAATTAATGAATATCTGATAAACAAGAGCAAATTGCTATAGTCGTTGTTCATAAAAGACATCAAACTCTTATAGGCCGATGGAGATTCGGACTTTTTAGGAAGAAAGATGACACACTTTTGCATTTTAAAACAGTCATGTTTAGAAATTGAATAGCGTTTTTTGACGATTGTAAAAGTTGTAAAAGTTGTTTTATTCATTGCTATTAAGTAATTGATCAATAGGCTTACATTAAATATTGGCAAAGCCCAGTAGGCTTAAATATTTTCTAAATAATTAGCAGTTTTAAAAACAAAATAGCAAGACGGTGGAGGGAGCTGGCTGATGTTTAACTTTTTGGTGAGCGTGAGTTCTGGCTTTTTTAATAATCAAGAAGGGGGGGGGGAGCTGTGTTATAACTGGGTTCTAACAAAGAGTCGGTCATGAATAAAATAACATATATGTATACTTTGTAAAACCGATTGTAAGCTTTGGGTATCTCCGAGATGAATTAAAATACGCTTATCAAATACATGAGAAATGCAGATTTCAAATGATGACGAATATAATATGACGATGGATATAAAAGTATATTAGAGAGCTTGTAAGATGGAGCAAGATTTTTTAAATTAATAAGGTCATAAAAATGGTATGTTAAACTCAATTGTTTTCATTAAGTCTATTATATTCTTAATACAAAAATGGAAAAAGGATAAAAAATTGTAAGAAACCAGTCATGACGAAAGACGCGGAATTTGGTGATTTTTGTAAGGAGCATATTCACTTAACTTGTAATATATTATTTTATTTTAATCATTTTATTTTGTAAGGTATTAGTTCAATATCAAAATCAATAGGGCACGAATAAAATGACTATTAAATATAATATTAAAACGCAATGCTTGGCTGCACACAAAAATAAATCAATACATCAAGAATACGTATCTGGATTCCATGATCAATTACTAAGCTTAATGCAGCCAAAATATCACTAAGCGAAATGCCATTTTTTATTCCCGAAACTTGTGAACCCTCAGCCATAAAACGTGCCGCTCCTATTCTCACCGTCAACCAGCGCGCGGTGTGTGTAATGATACATCCCACTCCGCTCCCCAGGATCAAGACAGGCACCCTGTCATAGCGTAGATATAAAGAAATAAGAAAATAAAATAAAAATCAAGACTGGAATTGGCTATAATAGACCTTAGAAAGAAAAGGCTAGAATAGAAATGGAGAAAGAAATTGAAATAAAATGGTTAGAAGTCAACAACCAATCATTCAAGAAGCATGCTATATAAAATGTCTAAATTTGAAGGCAATAAAGACGATATAGTTGCCTTTATTCGACTGTTCGAAACGATCGTCAAGTCCGAAAACATAGCCGACAATATGACAATAAGTTGAGCCAACACTTGCTCTGGTTGGTGGAAGAGGACTCGACGCCTGCCACACACTAACGGACGAAGAAATAAGAGACTACAAAACATTAAAACAGAAGTTACTCGAATTTTATCACCTGACAGAAGAAACTTACCGACAAAAATCCTACAAACTTTAACATTATAAGAAAGAAGTAGATTTCAAAGTGTTTACTAATTACTTAATACTTACACTAGAAAAATGGATTGAGGCAGCATCTATTAAGAAAACAAATGAAGATTTATTTCAATTCGTCCTGGTCGATAAAATACTGAACTCAGTCCACAGTGATTTCTATTCTTACAAGAAAGAAAACCTAGAGACATAAAGACTGTCACAGAAATGACGCAGAAATTTATAGCGGCCCATCCGACATATCCAGTATGTAAAAGGTACGACGAGACAGAAGTAACTTCAGTATTCATGACCCATGTTGCCGACAGAAGTATGATAAGGACATGTACAAGAACCATGGACAGCATCAATCCAACAGACAACAGCAGACACAGCTGCCAGACATCAAGTGCTACAACTGCAACTGAGTCGGTCATTACCAGAGAGATTGCAGAAAGCCCAGACGGCAGAGCACACACAACAACAACAACCCGCCCCGCCCCAGCAACTCAAACATCAGGTTGGACAACAATCACACAGAACGTGTGTTCATGATGAACACTTTGGGGGGAAACAAACTGTCCACATTCAAATGTAAAGTGAACGGACGGGTGGTGAATACTATCAGAGACACAGGTTCCAGTACTCTAGTAGTCAAAAGTGGTGTGGTCCACAACAAACAGTATACTGGGAAAAGGTACTGGTTGAAGGGTTTGGTAGTAAACGTTTTCAACCCTCAACCTGGGTAAACATACACAGCACATACTTTTCTGGCAGATTTCATGCCATTGTTTTACATGCCATTTGACCTCATGATCGGCAACATAATTGATAACCAGACACTACCTGACCACATTATAGAGAAATGGGAAGAAAAAATAAATAAACCAAGCTAGAAGTCATACACATGTAAACACACAAAACAGCTTTACTGGCATATGTTTAAGAAGACATGTCCGCTCATATTTTCTCAGAATCTGTCATCGTCTTCGTGAATGCTACACGTCCTGATACCCAGCGGCCAGCCGACCAGTTCATCCGCAACGGAAACCACGGTTCCTACATATAGGACGAGCGACATCACATCTACAGGGACTCATGAAAGTGAACAAATATAAAGCGCATCGTCAAGGAACGTCAGCAGGAACACGCCAAGTAACACATCTAGAGGAACCAAGTCAATTTGAGATGGGTCATCGTAACCAGATAACAGAAGCCTTATGTATGATCGCGGTCAATTTTTCGACCAAGTCGTAACGGCAAGAAGGGTCATCATAACCAGATAACAGAAGCCTTACACACGGTCACGGTCAATTTCTCGACCAAGTTGTAATGGCCACTTCAGCTTATAATTATTTGTTTTTCAGTTACAGTATTGTCAAGTTTTTTGTATTTATAAAGCTCGAGGGAACATTTTGACGTCAGGTATAACAAGGAAAACTGTCTATACAGATGATAAAGATTCATCGAGTAGTGTACATTTTGAATTCTACTTCATCTGCCCTAAGTCTCTTTGGCACTATTAATAATTGATGATGATAATGAATGTTTTCGCAATGGGTGGATGTATTGCATCTAACAATATCAATACCATTAAAAAACAGAAAGTAAAATAACAGTAACAATATGTGCAAATAATATCTTTATGATGCTGATATGAAGCATAATGTGATTCAAAGGTAAATAATACAATGTATAAAGAACGTTGTTACCTGCAGTCCCATTGTTTAAGAACGGATGCGAATTTAGAAGTTCTTTAGCAGATGGTCTCCTGTTGGGATCAACTCTGAAGGTTTCAGCTAGGAAGTTGTTCATATCATCTGATGCTGAGGGGTACTTGGGTGGTAGTTTCTGGACCCCTATAATCTGCAGCAACTGGAAGTCTGTCAAATCTTTGTCATAGGGATCTCTACCAGTGATCATCTCAACAACGGTACACCCCGCGCTCCTGGATAATGGGGAAAAAGAGATATTTTTACTTAACATTTCAATAGAACAACAACATCTATTTTGATGATACGTTTGCAAAATAAGATCCAAAAAAACTTATTGGCTTAAGGAAATGTAAAATGAAAAAAAAATTAAAAAATTGTTTTAATGACAAGCTTTTTTGTAATTATGCACTAAAGTAGGAGGATATTATTATTTTCTAGAAATATATTATATTACACGAATATTTAAATAAGTATTAAGAAAAGCGTAGGTCGTTATAATATGTATTGAATACTTTTACTAGAATTTAGGAAGCGACCCAAGCTTTTCTTTATAGTTATTTAATTAGGTTTTACGAAAAATTCCCGAAATACACTTGCCCAAATGCCGTTTGCCCGAAGGCCGATTACCCGAATGAACACTTGCCCGAATGCGGCAAATGCCCGAATGGACACTTGCCCAAATGCGACAAATGCCCTAAAGCCACTTGCCCGAAAGCCTTTTGCCCGAAAAATGTCAACATTATGTATTATCGAACAATCATTCTTAATCAATTTAAATTTGAAATTTTGATAAAGATTACTTATTATGTAAACAAAAAGAAAAGAATAAAATAATGGTTACATATTATCACGCAGACAATCTTAATTAATTTGTATTTACTATATAAAAAGTGTACAAACATATTTTCTTTTCTATCAACAAAACAACCCAAAAATACCATTTTCGTTTATCTCAGGATTTTAATATGAATTTTGCTTTGTTTATTAAGTCATAGCTTCAAAAGAGTGTCTAAACAAGGTGCTTTAAATGGACATAAAACATAATTTACTACTTTTGGTTTTTAAATACGCCGCGTAAACCTCGGCTCGTTCTTTCTGAAATGAACACCATATAATTTAAACAAAACAAAATAAATCAAACAAACGCGCATCTGTTCAATGTTGCGAGACGCCGCGTCGCCTACACCGTGTCATAAGCGCTATAAAGCCACCGCAACACGTCGGCTAAACAAGGTGGTCAAAACATTTACCAAAACAATGTAAAGACATCGCAGCCAACATCACCTTATATTTATTAAAGAAAAAAACAATTTTACAGCTATTTCTCAGTTTTCAAAAAATTGAATCTAAATTTAAAAAAATATAAACATTATTATTCTTAGAACTGTTTTTATTATCAAAATGTCAAACTTGAATTGACTAAGAATGTCTATTTGGTAATATTATTTATTTTCTAATATTACACATTTTTCGGCAAAGGGCCTTCGGGCAAGTGTCCATTCGAGCATTTGTCGCATTCGGGCAAGTGTCAATTCGGGCAATTCTGTCAGGCAAGTGTCAATTCGGGAAATCGGTCTTCGGGCAAACGACATTCGGGCTAGTGTCTTTCAGGAAAACGTCCGGCTCCCATTTAAACGTTAGAGTATTATAATATATTTAAAGAAACACATTTATTTTCTTCTTTTTAAAACATTATTACATAAAACTTGTTATTAAGTTATTTTATACGTATGTTTAAAAGTACTTTATAATTTTTAATACAGTAGAACCTGATAACACGGATATAATACTACGGAATAATACTACAGCCTACTAATTTCAGAAAATTGTAATTAATTCATAAAAAAAGCAAGTAGCCATCAAATTAAATCAAATTTAATGTCATATTGCATTGTCATTGTGTCTTCACCCACGTACTGAATTTCAGAGAAAATGATTAGTTAATAGTGCCTGAAATTTTGCTCGCCCTTTTTATTCAGGGACTAACACAGCCAGAATGACGACATACAGACGGAGGAAGCAACTTAACAAAAATTTGTAAAAATGAGTGTACGCGCTGTTTACAGTTTGAAGTCAAGATTATATTATCTTGACTATACCAAATGTCCACTTTGTTGTTGTAACGTTGCAGGATTACATTAGCTGGTGAAATAGCTAGAAGTTTATTTTTTCTCAGCTGAAAAAAACAACCTCTCCGTCAATAATCGTTGAGTAAAGCCTGAGTTGTTTTAACTTAGTTGAATGTTTAAGACAGCAAATATTAGGTTTTTACATTTTACGTTGTTTTAAAGATTTTTCCAATATAAATAACTCATGCATTTTATGGAAGAAACACATTTTTGTTATGTAATTTCACTAGCAATAAAGAAAACCTCGTAATTACCATCACATATTTGAGGAAATGATATTATTATAGCTATTTGTAGTATAATCTGTGTATTAGAATTATCAAAAGTGCTGTTAGCCGACCATTTTATTTTTTTTACTATATTTCTTTATTAATATTAGTTATTTTTATTATTGCATATTATTGTTTAAATAATACAAACAAATACTATTAAAAACAACTCTCGTGCTTACATGTTCCATGTACTTCAAAAACAAAGAAAACGTGTTGTTTCTGTGCATGTAGCCAACAAACTGAATAATGCGCTCGTGGTTTTCTGAGGTCCTTAAGATCTTGGTCTCTGTGGCTACACTGCTCTATGAGAGAATAGCGTCATACATTTTAGTGGACATTTGATGTGTATAGCAACAAAAGCTGTAACAGCTGTAGTAAGTTGAAATCTTTAAGGAGCAAAGGTGGTGTTTGTGATGAAACGATTCGTAGTTGTAGCTGTAGTGCTTGTAGTAGTAGATGTAGTCGTAGTAGAAATAGATGTTATATGTAGGTGTAGTCGCTGTTGTAGTTGTTGATGTTGTAGGTGTGAAAGCAGGTGTATGTGTAAGTGTAAGTGCATTATCGTTGTAGTTATAGTAGTAGTAGTAGTAGTAGACGTAGTAATAGAAGTAGTAGTAGAAGTAGTAGAGGTAGTAGTAGTTTTAGTAGTAGTAGTGGTAGTAGTAGTAGTAGTAGCAGTAATCGTATATTAGTAGCTGTATTACAGTAGCAGTAATACAAGTGGTAGAAAAAAGTGATATCAGTAGTAGTGAAGTCTCATTCGACACAGTAGCAACTTATTGGGCAAGGAACAATCTGAGGGGTAAATGCAAGTGGATAACATTGTTTGTTTTAGATATATCTCTTTGGGAGGGAGGGATGGGGCCCAGACGAGATACACCCCTCCTCTATATATTTTATATGGAAGAATCTGAATTTTAACACAAACACTCATCCACCCACGTTTTAAATGCCCCATCAGGAAATTTCAAGTCTGAGCAAACATCTGTTGATAGTTCTCCCACTGTATGTAGAATAAAAGTAAGTCGATATACAGATTTCTGTTTAACTGAGGTAAAATAACAAAGCACAGAAATTCTTACATATACATATCAAACGGTGATAAAATTACACTACCCTTATCCTATCGATTTGTTCTCTGATAATGGTGACGTCTTTCACAACGAAGCGTTTAAGTTCCGGGTTGTCTAAGTCACGTACTAAGTAAACATGACTGAATGCTCCTCTGCCAATTTCTTCACATCTCTCCCACAACAATGGCAGCTCAGGAGACGTGTTTTCTTCTGAAATAAGCCAAACTTTAAACAGTTAACATTCTTAAACTATATTTTTTTACAAGATCTTCTTCTTCTTCGTTGACTCAGATTTCAACCTACTTTTCGTATTGTATTTTCTTCCTCAGCCTTTGCCCAACCAAGAATTAACTACAAGGCATCAGTTGTTTAATTTTAAATTTGTCTTTTCCAGAGGAGTTGCTGTCCCCAGCTTTATGAACTTGGGAATTTTCGGTTTAGCAACCATTAGATTTACCAACTTGATCACGCTGACCCCATACACGTTCAACGTAATGGAAATCAATAATTATATATTTTACTTACCCGTATTTAACATCTTGAAAATGTTCTAAGCCTTTACGCCAATGTAGATAAATGACGGCTTATATATACTGTAATGTAGAAGTAAAATTAAAAAATGAATTACAAAACCAATTTCATTTTAACATCGTACTTCAGAGCATATGTGAAACAATGAATAGGTCTTACAGTTTATAAGTTTGAATCGAAAGACATATGACTCTCTATTCTATTTGTGTAAAACCATTTAAATGAAACAAACGCTAGTACTTTGTGTACAATATTGATTTATCTTATCTCTTGAAAATAGTTTTGTTGTTACCGATTTTACAAGATAAGCTTCATCTAAAAGCATATTACACGACGTGTTTTACAAATACCTTAAATATAGGGTATATGCATATATTCATAAACACACACACACGCACTCACGCACACACACACACACGCACGCACACGCACACACACTCAAACACACACACACGCGCACATTTACTCACTCAGACATACACACACACATCACACACACACATCACACACACACATCACACACACAAATAACACACAGTGGACATTTAAATGTTAATATGAAAAAGTGTGAATTGCAAGAAAGAAACGATCGCGACATTATTAACAATCAACAAGGCTACACAAAAGACTTGTTTAAATATCTCGATCGTTGTTAGTTTACTTGCAATTTTAAAGTTCAGTAAAACTTAAAGTTTTTAAGAAAAATTCGGCGTGTAGCTGTTAGTACCATCTGGTATAAATGAGGAACGTATACTAGAATTGATGCTGTGTTGCTGTGTTTAGTCTTATTAACATAAAAATTAAAAACTGTAATACAAATATGTTATAACTTATAACAGTTTAAAACTTTAGTGAAATATTAACGGATTTTCCCGGTAACAGGGAAGGATTTAAATTAGATAGGGAATTAATTTCCGTTTTGTATATTAGATCTAGATCTATATTTTAAATTAAGTAATTACTAAAATAGTAACTATTCTTAAAATTATATTAAATCGAAACATGATTTGTTGTATTACCAAGCGTAGTAGATCTAGATTAGAACAGTCGATATGTGTTAATAATTGTAAATGTTTGAACACGTAATTCTAATGGATTTTATATGCCAGATAAAACTGCTTTCACAAAGCTAAAATGCGATGATAAAGTAGGCGATGTACGATTAAAAAAAATACGACAGACTCTTATCGACATATGACTAAGCCGAGAAGTATTCAAGTTATATGCCAGTTTAATATAAAACTAAACCTAACTAATATCTTAACCACTAATCATAATCTTGTAATGACAGACCTGACAACCTGTGATGGTAGACCAGACAACATATTTAAATAACTCAGTTTAAGAAAACAAAGTTATGCTTAGAAAATAAGATTGGTAACGCATTGATGAAACCCTCTAAAAAATTCGTCAGACTTTATTCTATCCCCGCTGCAATGCACGGGGAAAGGCACTCTAGTATATAAATTCATATATACTTATATATATATATATATATATATATATATATATATATATATATATATATATATATATATATATATATATATATGTATGTATGTATGTATATATGTATATATATATATCTATATATATATATATATATATATATATATATATATATATATATATATGAATGATAGGCCTATATATTATTATTTGATTTGCGCGCAACACTATTTAAATTTAGCGAGATTCTTTTTAAAAGTTTAAAATGACCTACTGAGCCATAATCTTTTTTAGTATAGTTAAAAGGATATTTATCTGGCATAGTAAGTCCCTTGGGGAGAACGTTGTGTAAGATGTGTAATTTTTATATATCGCTAAAACTACTTCTAGTATCTAGATTTAGATATATTATCTACTAAGACTTGTTAATTGAAAATACATATTATGTTGGAAAATAAGTTTAATAAAAAAAATAAGCTCTTCAAAAAGAAAACAGAAGTAGTATATTATTTTTTAAAGGAAAATATTCGTTCAAGTATTACACGTTTTTATTTAATAATTGGGAAAATCCGATATTATTTAATTTAAACTTTTACTTTTGCATTTTGTTTATCATGTTACAATTTAAATTTTTACATCCAATTTAAAGAGATTCTGGTGTACTTACACCCTATTACTTGATGATAGCCAGTTACACATTTCATATTAAGGGGTCATACATAAATGACGTCACGCTTTTTTTGACGATTTTTACCTCCCCCCCTCCCCTCCGTCACACGTCGTCACAAAAAGCCAGACCCCCCCCCCCCCTAAAATGACGTCACACCTCAACCTACAACCCCCCTCAAAATTGCAGTTGAATTTTTTTTAAACTTTGATATTTTTCCAACATATTGTCTAAACTATTACAATTTATTAAAACAGTTATCTAAAACGCGAAATAACGTCTAAAATTCGTTTTCTAACATTGCTTTTTTATAATGCAAAAATGTGACGTCGCAATATCTGACCCCCCCCCCCCTCCCCCTCATCACACATCGTCACAAAATTACGGACCCCCCCTCCCCCTACGAGTGTGACGTCATTTATGGATGACCCCTAAGTTGGAAAAATCTCTTGCAACTTTATTTACCTGAGTAATTGAATATACACAGCAGTAATGGCAGAGGTGGAGACCGATAGTAAGTTGTTTTAATGAATCATCCAGAATTATAATTTTAAGGGGCTTTTCAAATATTTTTGGCGTTATTTAAAAGATTATCTAAAGTAGCCTATAAGAATACTGATTTCTTTTATTCTTGTAAATAACGTATAAAAGGACATGGGTGCATGAGACAGTTTTCATTAAATTTATAATTTATAGTAACATCGACGTCACCGGAATTTCCCCATATTTGGAGCAAGGGAAATTTTGTCGGTGGAAGTGTAAATGTGTTCGAGATTATCGACCCTAGCGAGCCAAGGGAGGTCAAGTTTGTTGGCAAAGATATTTCTGTCGCATCGACTCAAACCGAAAAGAAAAAAGTTAGTTGAGTTTTTAGAACTAATACAATTTTAAACAATATAAAGTTATAGGCATATTATTATTTATATTGAGTTATTAATAAAAACAATGATATATGTTATCATTATTTTCTTCTTATAGAATTTGGCTGAGCTTAGAATTCTGGAGCAGATAAAACACCCGCGAATAGTAGCCTTCTATGGTTTCAAACAAAACCCGAACCTTTTAACCATATTTTACAAATACATGAAACTTGTAAGTGGAAGCTGCTGGTAAAAATCTAATTAAATTCATAACCCATCAGCTTATATTTTCTACCTCATTTCAAAATAAACTGTCATTTTTTATTATTAGTTTGTTTAAATCCATTATTTCGGCAGATTGAAACAAATTCAAATTAATACAGCAACATGTCTCAAAGCGTACTTAAATGCCACTCAGGTCGTTACACTTGTATTCTATATGTACATAATTGGTCAATCAGAAATTTCACTTTCAAACAATTTGTTTTTTAAATTTTCATTAGAGTAATAAAACCATAATTTACCTCCAATTAAGTAATTGGTTTTGGTGTTTTTTTAAATACCAAAACAAAAGAAACACCAATCCGTTAAAAAAAATGTCTCAGGGTTCTGTGGCAAAGCTGATAAAAGAAAGAGGGTCGCCTCTAGATGAGGCCACAGTGCGACTCTACACTAGACAAATTCTTGAAGGCTTGAAATATTTACACAATAATAAACCGATCATCATTCACAGAGACGTCAAAGGTAGGACGATATTTCTCAGGTTTTATTTTGGTTGTTTTTATGTAAATACAAATTGCAACAAACCATATAATTTTAGTAGTATTTTAATGTCTTTATTTATTTATTTTGTATTGTTAATATGACCGACAGTTTAGAGACAGATGGTGGTGCGCAATATGTTCAGCATACATAGTTATTCCGTACATCTCAACGTACAAGTAGATAATCTGATGGTTCGGGTTTTATAGGACTAAACTTTAGGACCGGAATTCAAAATCTGACAAAATAAAATTTAGAAGGCATATTAGTTTTAGGTTGTAAAGACAACAGACTAAAATGACACTCTGGTACCCAGATTTGTTCCACCATACCAATACATGTCCTTGTAAAACAAACCTTCCTACACTACACAGGTGAGAACGTGCTGCTGGAGTCACCAGACAAGGTCCAGCTGACCAACTTCGGACTGTCCAAGATCCTCCACACACTGACCAATGCCAGGTCAAAGGTCGGCACGTCCTACTGGATGGCGCCTGAGATCATCACGGGAACAGGAAGTGAAAACTATGACGTCAGGGCGGATATATGGTATATACATTTTTTTACGGACATTACTCGATAGTTACCATATCAGTTCACCCAGCTCTTAGGGGTACAGAATATAAGTCGTGTTAAGTAAAGGGGATGTACACAAGGCTGACAACATAATCAACGTAAATGTTGAAGGGAAAGAAACACGAACTCGACTTTGTTATTTACTTTGACAGGCAGGTGTAAAATGTTGATTACAGATTTGATATATTGTTGTTTTGTTTGTTTTTTTACGGCGCATCCGCATCACACACTTAAATAGCATGCTTTTATTTTTCGTGTATACTTTCGGGTAGGTCCCCTAGCTTTTGGTTTTAGCCAGTCCTGTGTATTTTATTTTCCCGGTACTCGCCCTATCTGTAGCACCTTGTCATATACATGGATAATCACTTGACGTTATTGACAGTGCCGGCGCCAGGTTATTTAGCGCCCTAGGCAAAACTTATCAAAATGCCCACTTTCACACAAATTAAATACTAAAACATATGTATAAGAAAACAATTAATTAAAAGTGACATATTAATTTAGTATCAATTGCATACACGTTATAAGTAGACATCAAAATCAAATTTTAATTCCCCCCTTCGACTCAGAAGTTTGTACTAATTTCTTCAATTCCAGTTTGCAATCGTAATCACATTCTATTGAAATTGTTTTTAAGTCCACGGGTCTACTTTGTACTTTATGACATAGCCCCCCCCCCCCCTCCCCCCACTTAGAAAACTTTAAGTGCTTCAGCCCACCCCCTCCGTGGACAAAAAAGTCTGGAAAAAACACACAAAAAAAGTTCTTGTAGTATTGGACTCTCTGCAGTCCTCCCAAGGTGTGTTCCTAAACGGAACCTACCTGTTTTAAGCTTGACTGTCTTTTGTTATAATTATAAATAGTCTATATTTTGTTATTATGAAACGATTTTTTGTTTTTTGAAAATAAAAGGTTATAAATGTTATATTCCAGACTAAAATTATATATGAATCATTAGGAGAGGGTGAAAAATATGAAAAGACAATTAATTAGATATATAATTCACAACAAAGACTGTATGTCGACTAACATTAAATATTGCAGTCTACAACGGCTACTGATGTATTTGTTTTTCTGCTTGATAATGCTAAAAAACCTACGAAACTATTTTGTTTAGAACTTATGCTCTATTTATTTTTTACAATAGAAAATAATAACTTAAAGTTGTATTTATATAATTAAGCCTAAAGCAACGAATTATCTCAAATTTGAAGATCCAAATACCAAAATTTTATTCAAGGGAAATAACTTTCACAAGAATAACTAAATTAACCAAGTGTAACTAAGATATGCTTAAAAAACACAATAAAACTCTCTTAATTTCATTAGTTAATAATTGTAACAAATATTTGATATTTACTATGTAACCTTGCAAAAACAATACAGTCTACCCATTGAATACTTAACTGTAGGTTGTGTTTTAAAGTTGAAAAACATTAGCTTTATTATAACATATTTCTATTCAATATTGATGTCATACGGTCTATTATCTATCTATATACTACTAAAAGTCAAGTTTGTTTACATGTTTGAATATTTATTTTTTTGTTTTTTTGTTTTTTTGTTTTTTTGTTTGTTTGTTTGTTTGTTTGCCTGATCGACTATCTCGCATGGTTGCACTCAAGGTGGAAAGCTGTAAAATAGTATGTAGGTAGAGAAAATTTTTTGTTTTAAGACAGACTGTTAATCACAAATTTATTTAAAGACGTTAATTAATTTATTGATTTATTCATTGTTAAATTAACCGTATTTTTTTAAAAATGTTAATACTTTGAATAAACTTTGTGGGGATAGTGACGTCCCTTGATGTGTTTACTTTTTTGGTACAATAAAAATGGCGGACTCCATCATAGACTTTGTGGCCCATTCAAAAGTTTAACGCGTTACAAAGCTAATTTTCTGCCGGCTATAACTTAAACAATACGTCCGTTTGCTGTATTTATTACGTTCCAACACTTATATCAATTTTCAACTGTCTTTTTCATTTAGTTTTACGATAAATTTCTCTAGATCTAAAGATCAGCTGTCGAAGGAAAGTTATGAATCTAGCCTAGATCTAGCCTAGATCTAGGTCACTACTAGACTCAATGTAAATTCTAGATCTAGACTTAATGTAAATTCTACATCTAGAATATATTTCAGGCCTTAATACATCTAGAATCTATTTCAGGCCTTAATTATTTTATATAAATCTTTGTTTGGCTAATTTAAGATTAAATTTAATTTGAAAGTTACTACTACTACTAGACTTAGATCTAGATCTATGCGCGCAGACTCAAAAGTATAGTATAAAAATTCATTTGTTACGTCACGAGTAAATAGCTAAGTTGGTAGCGTAGCCCGCTCTCATGTGGGTGGCACAGGTTCTAGACCAATATGTCAATGATATTTTTTTTCAATTTTTTTTTTTTTAGATGTGAATGATAAAGTTGCCTATCTGAACTTGGCAGGATACAGGGCAGGTGAAGTAGAGTTCATCTGTTTCTTTGTCCTAAGCATATGAAAGGATAGTGTGGTCAAAGACATGCTCGGCTGGAATCGTTTTTTAAACGATAAAAACATGTTGTCTGAGACTTGGCGGGACACTGGGCAGGTGAAGTAGAGTTGAGTAGGTCCCATGTGACGTCAGTATATGAAGGGATAGTCCGAAATCGGTGTTTTCGGTGTTTTTAAAAGATAAGAAACATATTTTTGAATGTGGGGTCTGTTTTTTGTGACGATAAGTGACACTGCAGTAGCGTAGCGAATGGGGGGGGGGGGGGGGCGGGAGGGGAGGCGGGGGGGGGGGCGGGAGGGGAGGCGGGGGGGGGGGGGGGAAGGGGAGGCGGGGGGGACATATGTTGGGGCGCCAAAATGGTTTGGAAAAATAAATTGAAAGGTTGAGGGGGGTTCAAATCGAAAGTTTGAGTGGGGGGGGGGGGGTGCACATCAAAAGTTTGAGGGGGGGGGGGGTTGAAAATCGAAATCTTGGGGGGGGGGGGTTAAAATCGAAAAGTTTGTCCCCGGGCGCCGGGAAGGGTCGCTATGCCTCTGAGTGACAGACGTGATGTTTTTTTATGGATGACCCCGAAACCCACAGTTATCCAACGGATGACGGGTATTCTAGTATTTCTTATTTTCTAGTTAGGAACATTTTTGGATCTCCTAAATAAAGGACGCCTTTATAAAAATCAAATACGGTTAGCTGTTGTAGACATTGCTGGAATTATTGATTAAATATTTTAAAAATTGCATTCTCATTTCTCTATTACCAATCAGATTCCACTATACCTTCAACTACAAAACAGCCGAATAAAAATTATAACACTTATACATCAGGACAAATTTCTAATTCAACGTCAGAGAAAACGAGACTTACAAGTCCTATTAAAATTAGATAACCGTTTGAAATGTGCAAAATTTAAATTACAAATTTATTTAACTGTTTTCTACATCAAGTATGTGACACCAAAATAAAAAGGTAAAGTGACTGGTAAAAAGCGCCCCGACCTTTCAAATTAGGGAGGTAGGGTTGCATTTTCACCATAGCGAATAAATATAGGCCTATATAGACCTAATTTTGGGGTGGGGTGGAGGGGGGGGGGGGGCAAAGTTGATAGTTAGTTCTTCCTGTCCGTCGAAAAAGATCGCTACTCCTTGATAAAAGTTATTAATTATTAGGTACTTTTCGATAATAGAAATTTAACCTTTTTGCGCCCCCCCCCCTAAGAATGGCGGCCGATACGACCGCCTAGTTCGCCTTATAGGTAGCACCGGCCCTGGTTATTGATATTTTTGGCTTTATGGTAAACAACAATCTATTGTAGGGCGGGATGTGTGTCCGGGGTTTTAGTGTTAAGTTACATACATTGTTACAATGTCCTGTAATGTATTATGTAATATTAATCTCCAGGAGTTTAGGTTGTACTGTGGTAGAGATGGCCACGGGGAATCCCCCATTCGGTCACCTTGACGAGGTTGAAGCGGCTAACAAAATCGGCAGCGGTGAAAAAATGGACTACAAGCTGCCAGACACAAGTTCTAAGGAAATGGTCAAATTCTTAGGCAAGACGTTCCACAAGAATTTCAAGGATCGTCCAAGCGCTGAGGAACTGCTCAAGTCGGATCTATTTATAGCAGGAAAAGTGTAATAAAATATAATGCTCATCTATCATTAGCTATTGTAATTAACACATTGAAATATTTAATAAAAATCATATGATAATGTGTTCTTTTTTTTCTTAATTCTAGATGGCACTATAAATTTTAAGGAATTAAAATATTGTTGACGTCACACAACTGACCTGTTGACCATATATGTGAAATAGTGTGTACCTTACAGCCACACCTACCCGTAACACCACGATCCAGGTGTTGGGCTACTGCCATACCACATGACAACCTCATTCAATAAATAAAATACGTCTTTGGTACGGACCCCCCGAAGAAAGTCTACCGCCCCCCGATCGAAATGAAAATTATATAGTAAATATATAACTTTAACAGTGTCCGCCCCCCCCCCCCAAAGAAAGTCTACCGCCCCCCCCCCCCCGAAAATTTTACTTTAACTACCTACAGTACTAAGCCTAACATGAGTATTTTAATATTTAAACGTAGAATCAACAAAATGTTTGTCAAAATCAACAAAATGGTTGTCAAAATAAAAAAATGTTTTACTAATCTTCATCAAAGCATGTATGCCCCTAAGGATCATTGATTATATGGAGGTCTATATGTTACTTTTTGAAATTTTAGAACTCCACAAAAGGTAGTTTTTCCAAGATGACCGCCGTTTTCAATGGAATCATATTTCCAGAAAAGGCCCTGTTACATGCAAATATTTTCCCTTAAGTACCCTAACTTATACATACACAAATAAATAAAAAAGGCTTATTAATTAAAAGGTTCCCCGCCCCCGTTTTTTCCCTGAGTCTACCCCCTTCGAGCACCTGATACTGTCACGTTATGTCTTGTAACGGATTTATTACGTCCCTTGTATTGTGTATATTATGGTTACGTCCCTTGAGTGTTTGTTATGTAGGTGATGTGTACCAGTGAGGGCTGTGAGTTAACTGAAGACAGACCCACAGATAAGTCATGTCGTCTATGCTATTGAAAAAAAGAACTTTGTATAGCAAAAAAATTGCATTATTTTAAAGACATGAATATATTTTACTATATTTTCATAAAAAAATATTGTTTATCTTCATTAGATATTAAATAAAACGATATAAAAAATTCTATGCTCTCGAGTATAATAAAGTATCAAGGTTAACTGAAGAAACTGTGTTGCAGTGAGGGCGCTAGGTCGGATGTCACCGGTGCGGCACTTTGTGGAGTCACATCCCCCCCCCCCCCCGCCCATGTAATAATTATCGTTTTGTACGTTAAAGACTACTTATCTCTGATTAATCATTAATGGAACTAGCAAAAAAAGCGTTTTCTTCTGTACATTGTGCAATTTTTTGCCTTGCTGTCACCCCCCTAAAGGATGTCACCCGGTGCGATCCGCACCCCCCCTCCTCCCCACCCTCGCTACGCCTCTGGTCTGTTGTAGTTATGTAACATGTTGGCAGCGATTTGAAGACATTGTGAAATGATGTGTGACAGCAGAGAAGGCCAACGAAGTACGGAAGCTGTAGGTAGGCTAAAGGCTGTAAAGAAAAGAAACAAATCTGATCAAGATGGCTGTCAGAACGATTTCAAAACAGACTACAGTTTCACCCGACCCCGGCACTAGATGTAACCAGAGGGGGTGACGGGTGGAGATTATTTAAACAGATAGGGCAAAACTACTACATCTTGGTAGGATTAAATGAAGAGAAGGAAATGAGATATGTCAAGGCTTTGTTTCCAAATACAATGAGCACAGATGTGTATAATAGTATGACAGTTAGCGATGTAGTGAAACGTTTTGATGAACATTTTGCGATTAAAACTCATAAAACTTTTGAAAGGTTCAAATTCAACAGAAGAAATCACGAGGTGAATGATACGGTAGAGGAGAATGTGAGGACGTTGAAAAAAAATGGCCAAGACATGTAATTTCTGTGAACATAATATATAAGAACCACTCTTGCGATACAGAGTTGTGTTGGGGATCAAGGACAATGACACTAGAGACATGTTGCTAGGACAAGCACAATGAACGTTGAAATCGTGCATAAAATTATGTAAGGTAGCTGAGGAAGCAGACAAACATGAAAATTTTGAATGAGGCGGAAAATAGAAAATTGAAGGTAGAAAAAGCTTTTGCTGGGTCATATCAAGGAAAAAATAAGGATTCGAGTCCAAAGTGTAGACATTGTGGAAAAAAAAACTAATTTAATAAAGACATGTGCCCGGCATGGGGGAAAGGTAGAAGAATTGTGGCAAACTGAATAGTTTCGCTGTGAAGTGCGGAACGACGCAAGCAAAGCTTGTCAGTGATAACGATACATATTGTTGGTCTTTGCCATCGGAAGAAGAGTGTTTGTCGGCTGTCAGTGATTAGAGACAAAAGAAGATTGAAACAGCGGTGATCAGTGGGCGAAATAATGTTGTGTGTTAAGTCGATTCGGGTGCGAAAGTGAATGTCATCTCAGTGAGGTATATAGAGAACACGCAGATTTTCCAACAAGGACTAGACTTGAAGTGTATGATGGAACTACGCTTAGCCCAAGAGGAAAGACAAGAGTGGTTGTCAAGAATCCTGGTCCTGGGAAAAGATACTTGGTTGAATTTGTCGATGTTGATATTGTCCTTGCTGGGGGAAAAGTCATCAGAGAAAATGGGACTAATCAGAGTAAATGGGACTAATCAGAGTAAATGGGACTAATCACAGTAAATGTTGACAGATAGGACAAATAATTTTTTTTTCGCCTCAGACATGTGATTTACAGCGTCAGTTGTGTGTTCGCTTTAGTATTACAGTTTTCATCATCGGCTTGTGAGGACTGATAAAGATTTACAATAGTAATAGTTCTTTCTTACTTGTAGCCTACATTTAAGATGATTTACTTTTACATAGATCTAATACAAAACGTCTAATTATAAAAAAAAAAGATTAAAAAAAAAACACCTGAAAATGCAAATGTGTAATTAAATGATAATTAAAGGGATTTTTTCCAAGGCGTGGTGGGCTGAGGGGAGGGGTAGGGATTTGGGTTTTTAAGTAGAGCTGAAATAAATTTGGAATTGCAGAGAATTAAAATGATACTAATTTTAATCAACCGGAGAAGTTATGTTATTACAATGAGACACATCAAATGAAACATTCTTCCCTTTCAAACATCTATATCTATAGCAGTCCTCAAACAGTTTTTTTATACATATATACATATATTTTTTTAATTAATTCAATTGTTTTAAACATTTAAAATAGAAATAATAATTTATTTGATGGTTTTACACAGCATCAACCACATGAACATTAATTGCATATTTAGTAATCAAATGGAGAAATTAAAATGGCATAAGAACTAGACTAAAATAGGTGTGCAAACTCGGTTTCTCTTGATTGCTTAGTTTACTGTGCTCCATCCTTAGCTGCAAAGTCAAAAGTTCACATTGTAGCTAGCCATGGACAGAAATAGAAACGACCGTGGGAGAAGTGTCTCTGTAATACTCATATTGATCTTTCATTTCAAAACTTTCCAGGACACAAAATTGACCGCTGGCAAAGAGGGCACGCAGTCCGGTTGAGTGAGGGGAAGTGAGGAGGGGGGGAGGTGTGTATCTCTTTCTACCATTCAGTACATTACAAAAATGATAAAACTAATTTTCGTGTTACAAAACAATTATACCTGTTTGTACAACATTTGTAAGATTGATACTTTTTTTTTCTGCAGGAATATTGTTGAGTTTAAAAAAACATTTTTTACGTCTGTTGTTGAGATGGCATCATTAATCAGCTACCAACACTGTGCTTACTTAAGGAACATGAAAGAGAAAGAACGGGCCTTATTGAACGCTGTTACATTTTGTATGATCTTTTAGATAAAAGAGATTTGTAGCTTTACTTTAGAATTCTACAATAATATATTTAATATTTAACTTCAATCATGTAAGATTTTTGAATAAGGTAATAACATTATAATCAAATAGTACATTTTATTTTTAGAAATATAATAATATATCTATATAATAATAATTATTTATTATATAAAGGATTATGTTTTATTTAATTAACATTATGGACACCAGTAATTAGTTTGTGTAAGAAATATTTGAATTGCACAGATTATTTTATAAACAGTGTTTCTTCCAGACTCTTTTCTCCGGGGGGAGGGGCACTTGAAATTTTCTGGTGGTGTGGGGGGGGGGGGGTCGGTAGACTTTCTTTGCGGGGGGGGGGGGACACTCTTTTCTATATACATTTCATTTCGTTCGGGGGGGGGGGGGGGCGGTAGACTTTCTTCGTACGTTTATAAGATTGCTATTGTGTCATAGTTCGTCAATCTAGATCTTGTATAGCCTACATCTCGCATGTTACTGTGTTAGACAACTTCCTCGTTGCTGTGTTAGACAACTTCCTCGTTACTGTGTTAGACCACTTCCTCGTTACTGTGTTAGACCACTTCCTCGTTACAGTGTTAGACCACTTCCTCGTTACTGTGTTAGACCACTTCATCGTTGGATCTTCTGTGTGCCGCCTATACTTCTGTCACCCACCACTATGCCCCAAAACGTCGTTTATATGTGTAAGGTTGTGTGTTTGTCCTGCCTAGCGAGATGTTATCTTTTAAAAGAGATCGGAGGTTGTCGTACACTGCACCAAACCCAGTCCCATCTCTTTAATCTACACTTGAGAAATATTTGACCTTCTCTCTTTTACGTATATCTAACCTGTGGATGTAAAATACAGTTCATTTAGTGGTGATGATGAAGCAATTATTATGGTTATAAATACGAGATGGATATGGAGATGGATATAATTAATTACATTTATTCTTGTGGGTAGGGGGGGAATATCTGTAGGGGTTAATTGAAAGTGGATAATTCATCTGGGGTGTAATGACGGGTGCGATAATCCTAAACTCACATCCCTTTATAACATCATGACTCTGTCGCAGATGCTCAGATTCTCAGTCTTCCTGCCCGTGGCGACACGAATACCCAAAGTTTGATTACATTGCAATCTGTAATGTGCTCTCTGTGCAAAACTGTATGGCTCCGGTATGCAAATGGAAGGGAACACGTTCATTTTGCCACCCACAAAATAAAGGGTAAGGGGGTTCATCGAGAAAAAATAAATCACTATAAAACTCTATTGCCTCTGTTTTGTAGCAACAACTGAAGTGCTAGTCATCTCTGATATAATTGCATAATACACTATTGTCGACAGTTATTGTAAAATAAAAATCGGTGGATTATTTAATAATGATTTCATAGTATTTAAGAGATAATGGGTAATTGGTTGTATAGAAGGTTAAGTAATAAATATAACATGTGTGTCGCCCTATCTTAGCAAGCTTTTATATTCATAACTAATTGGTTTTGTTTTGTAATGTACTATTTTATTAATCTGCTCGATCTTTAATTTTAAATTAATTTCTTTGAAAAGATACAATCTTATAACGATATTAATTTTCGGTGTGTCTTACACCTATATATTCGACCTTGCGAGCCATGGATGTTGATTCTATTATTAATTATACGGCGCGTGTCATATTTGTCTCACTCTCGCAATAAATTTATTTAATACTTTGTAAGTGTTAAGGAGAGAGGTACACATTTCAGCGTGAAAGCGCATACAATAAGCTTAGAATTTCTGTTCTTTAATAAAGATAATTCAATGCTTATATCCAATTAATGTTCAATTTTATATGATTAAAACAGTATTGATTCGTTTATTATTAGCTTATATTTTTTTCGAAAATTATTTTATATATAAAAGTTTTAATCGTGAATTGATTGCAATCTGTAAATGTAAGGTCTTATAAGGATATTAATAATTAATAACAGACTGATCGAGAACTGAATTTAAAAGCTTACAGTATTGCTGAGTTTTAATTGTCGCTCAAGTTTTCGTCATAATAAAATTATAGGCGAAGTGGATAATGTATAATACATTTGTTTAATGTATAAACCGGGACTTGAAACACTTCAGATAGCTTCTTAAAGTATTCAAGAGGTTTCCACTGTATACTTTTAAAGGGTTTCTGACATTTCATCAATGTACTGCCTTACATAATTCTATATTGTTGAGTGAAGTCGATAACACCGATGAAATAATATCGAAATAATTTAAACAAGGCTGCTTCTTATTTGTCTACTCTCATTAGATCATAAGTAATTTTTACATTATGTGATGTAATTTGTGCGCCGGAGAAAATTAAAATTAAAACCAGCAACATCAAAGATCCAAAACTAAGCACGACCTACTTGACAACAAAAGCTGCATAAGTAAGTGATAATAAATACCATCTAAACAAGGTCAAATATTATTTTCTAACAGTACAAGCAACGCATCTAACCAAAACATTCTCTACTTTTTTATGAGACATTTAGCTTTAAAACTTGCTGGGTGGGAGAATAAAACAAGTAACACGAACAAACACGTGCCCGTTGTATTTGTTCTCAATAGGCGAAATACCTTGCTAATGTAAGACTGCCTGCGTCTATTTATATCAGATGCCTTTGTCGATGTACCATGGGAATCAGGATGTAAATTGCTGCCGGCGAGGTCGGCCGTCTAACCTACTTGACACATTAAAACGTAAGACATGTTATAAGTAAAAATTAAAGTTACCTTTTCGAACCAAACAGTCCTAAGGGCAGGTCAAGTTTATCTCTTTCTTATGAGGTTATAAATGTGGTCGGCACTATGCACAATCGCCGCTGCTTACCACCAACGTAGGTCAGGTAGGAACCATGACAAATGATCTCAGGACAAATTATCTCGAGGAAAAAACACATCAGAACAAAATATATAAGTGGAAATAATATCGTTGACAAATCATCTCAGACAAAATATCTCACGATAAAATATTTATAGTATTTAGGATGATTTTAGTCGATTGCAACATTTTTAAAATAAATTAAGTTTAATAATTTTATGATCTTTACTGAATTTTACACATAATAATTGTATGATTACTGCGTAAATTAGATAGTCTTGATTTTTATCTATATTGTATTTCAACATACAATACAAAAAATTATGATTTTCTTGTATTTGTTGTAAATGCGATTGATGAATCCTTTTTTCATATCATGAAAATGGGGAAAAAAGAAGAAAAAAAAAGAAACAACTAAAATTGTCTGAAAAAGAAAACAATGTTGTCCATATATCCACTCGTTGTTTTATTTCACGATATCCTGGACATGAAAACTTCTACACTTGTGTGTTTATAAGTTGACCTACAGCTCATGACTTGTTGGGTTGTTTGAAATGTCAAAATATCTAGGAAAATAGCTCTGGCGTTGACATTTTTTAAAGTTTATTTACATTAGAAACTTAGGCCTATATTTATTGTGTTTGTTGTTTCTTTGTGGTTCAAAAAGTAATTATAATAAATACACTAATGAGATTTAAATAATAAAAATATATTCAGTGTTTTATATTTATAGAACACTAAGTAGCCATACAGCATATGAAGACGTCAACACAAAACACCTGAAAAACCCGTGATACTTTGGAGAATAATATACGCATTTTAAAACCCCAGTTATTACATTGGATTCTACAGACGCTTGACTTTCTACACTCATGTTTCCAACCCCTCTACATGTTTACACGTATGTAACAATCCCCAACACAAACAGCACATCCGCGTTTGTCCCGATGGGCTTTGTAAGCCCGAAGCAATATATAACTAAACATTCACAATTACCATCCTGGTTTATAGTTGGATTAATTGAAACACCTCCAAACTTGAAGTATTCACTTGTCTTACATGTAAGTGTAAACTACTATACGTTCGATGACATACCATTCTTATACAGATCTTTATACTTGTTTATTTTCTTATGTCACAACATATCAGTGCTCAGATTTTCATACCGTTTTATTTCCCGTTCGGTAAATTTGAAGCAAAAAATATTACCTTTTTTTATTTTTTTTAATAATATATTACCTTAGTACTAGTTTTCAGTTATGTTAATATGCTTTGCAAAACATTTTAAAATGTGATAATTATTTTATCTACAGGCACAATTTGAGTGTTAGAAGTATTTTACGACTGCATTTTCAATGGCCTTTACAAACAGAAATCAAGAGTTTGGTGTAAGGGATAGCGTAGCAGACAGATTAAGCGACTCCTCGGCTGTAGCTAACGATGTTTCATTTGTAGAACATGTACTGAAAAATGGGAAGGATGTCAATGTGAAGAATCCTAAAGGTTTCACTCCCTTGATGGTTGCGGCCTTTAATGGTAACACAGAACATATCCTGGTTTTATTAACACACGGCGCAGATATTGATATGAGAGATGACACTGGCATGTCAGCTTTTTTAATTGTCGCCTATCTGGGTGACGTTAAAACCATGGAGGTTCTTGTCAAAAACGGGGCAGACGTCAAACAGAAAACAAACGAAGGTAAAAACGCGTTGATCTTATCTTCATATGCTGGCCATTTCGACGCTGTAAAATACCTACTTGACATTAAACTTATTGATGTTAACGGCGTCGATAATTTTGATCTCACTGCACTGATGTACGCCGCACAAAAGGACAAAGTTGATGTTCTAAACTTGCTCATAGAACACGGGGCAGATGTTAACAAGCAGACCAATAGAAAATTTTCTGCCTTACATTTTGCTGCGCTTTACGGTAAGGACGATAACATCGACGCTTTAATACAAGCTGGCGCTGACGTGAATATAAAGATGAATCTTGGCTACAATGCCGTTCAACTTGCGGCACATGAAGGCTATGAGTCGATCGTAAAGAAGTTACTGGACAACAACGCGGAGCTGAACATGGAGGAATATCTATCACAGAAGATTTTCTTGAACAGCTTCAAGAGCCTGCGTATGGGCGTGTACATCCGACTGCTCCGGCGGTCGGGGCCGATCGCCATTATAAGGCACGTGATTGCAGTGTTGATCTTCTTTGTGATGTTTATTTTTGTCAGCATCATTCGATTGTTAATAAGATTTGTCACTTACCATTAATCGTGTAATTGCCTTGTGTGGTAATTTTATAAACTGTATACTATAACTTTCAATGTTGTGTTAGTTTTATTAAAAGTTTTAATTTTGTTTTGTTAATGTTTATACTTTTCTACCTGAAGATCTATAGGACAGTAGAAGTAAAGTTCATCTATTTTCGCGACCTCAGTATTAGAATTGATAGTGAGGTCAGTTCAATATACACAGCCACCTCAAGTTTCTAACACGAGTCATGTACCAATCAGTGCTTGTAACTTCCAGTACATCCTATGGGCACCAGTCTATGATCCCAACTCGAGACTTCAACGATAGTAATCAAGTAAATGAGGGCTGTACGATTTGACTACTCCATGTTATAATTTTTAATGTAGTTTTTGTTTTAGTTATCATAAATAAAATTGATTAATTGTAATAACTCACACTAATCTTATTTCCAAAGTAGTTCTTTCTTTTTATGTTAGTCATACGTTTCTACTTTTAAAAATTTATACTTATATTTCGTGGGTATTTAGATTTAATATAATCAATATTAATTCCAATAAAGATATAAATTATTATATATACGTGAAACATGCAAAATGTATTATTTTATTCTGTCAAATTTGTTGTTTTTTAATTTTTTGCTAATGTTAAAAAATACGCAATATGAGCACGTTAAAAAAATTTAGTTACTAAATTTGCCACAATCACACACACAGACTTTATAAACAAAACAAAATAAAAATACAAATAAAAATTCCTTTATAATACTAAACATCTAAAAGTACTGAAAAATATGTTTAAAAACTTGGTTGCAACGTAACGTAACGTTGCATAACCTAGTCTAGCCTAGCCTAGCCTAGCCTAGCCTAGCTTAGCCTAGCCTAGCCTAGCCTAGCCTAGCCTAGCCTAGCCTAGCCTAGCCTAGCCTAGCCTAGCCTAGCCTAGCCTAGCCTAGCCTAGCCTAGCCTAGCCTAGCCTAGCCTACTTCAACTGTCCTATGAAATCGTTTGTCCAAAAATGGAAATTCACTACTTTGCTTGTGATAGATAAGACTGCATACTGTAAGGTCTTTCCGTCCTGGAGTTGATCTATCAGCCGGCACCCCGTCAAAAGAGCGCACGACAAAAGAGCGCCGACATAAGAGCGCAGACAAAAGAGCGCCGACATAACATCGCAGACATAAGAGCGCAGACAAAAGAGCGCCGACATAAGAGCGCAGTCAATTAAAAAAACACATGTTGCACGCTAAACAAATATTACATGGTTAACACTTGTTTTAATTAAACAATCGGCGAGAGAACAACGTCTTTATTTATATATTATGGTTAAAATATGTTATGTATGTAGTTTGACAATATTTCTAACCCAAGTAACATGGAGAAAGGTAAGGTTATTATATTGGTGGTTTTAACAAACGGGGCGGATTTTGACATGACAAATGTAAACGACGTGTCAGCTTGTAAGTATGCCGCGACTCGAGGTGACACTAGCATCATGGAGATTCATTTCAGGAGAGGGGTAGACGTCAAACAGACAGGTATTCGAGGGGAAAACGCGTTGATTATTTCGTCCACATTAGGTCAAACCGAAACTGACAAATATCTACTTAGTTTAAACAATTGACATTTCACCAATTACTTTAATCTCGGCTTATGGAGGGATAGCCGCCTTCACGTTCCCTACAGTGTTGAGCTCGGATTCGAACTCTGCCTTAAACTAATGGCGACGAAATTTTTTTTAAACTGTACTAACGATAATATGGATTCAATTCTTAGAGCATAATGTGAATATTGTAATAATTATTTGAAGCGTTATTAAAGAGTTTGAGATTTATTTTATGTTTTGTAACCATTATCTAGGAGTTCTATGTATGTAGGCCTATTAGCAGTCAGATTTAAAAATAAACATTTAACAAAAATAAATTAATAGCATTTTGTTTAGTTGTGCACGAGCGGTATATAACTACGATGGAGAGATCGAGCTTGTTCTGTCACTACATCAGGTTGTCAGGTCTACCATCACAGGTTGTCAAATCTCAAAGATTGTCCAGGGAAGTCACATTTTTGCATTAACAAAAAGTAATGTTGGAAAACGAATTTTAGCCGTTATTTCGCGTTTTAGAAAACTGTTTTAATAAATTGAAATTGGAATTGATCAAAATACTTTATGTTGACAGAGTTGAGACAAGATTTTGGAAAAATATTGATGTTTTAAGAAAAAGAAGAAGAACTTGTAAAAAAATAAAGTTTGGCATATTTCAGAAGAAAACACGTCTCCTGAACTCACATTACTATGGGATAGAGGTGAAGAAATTGGCAGAGGAGCATTCAGTCATGTTTTCTTAGTTCGGGACTTAGACAACCCGGAACTTAAACGCTTCGTTGTGAAAGACGTCACCATAATCAGAGAACAAATCGATAGGATAAGGGTAGTGTCATTTTATCACCGTTTGCTATGTATATATGTATGTATATGTATGGATTTCAGTGCTTTGTTATTTTACCTCAGTTAAACAGAAATCTGTATATCGATTTACTTTTAATCTATATAAAGTTGGAGAACTATTCCCCGAGGTTTACTCAGACTTATTTATTGTTAGGGGAAGGGGCACTTCAAATTTTCTGAGAGGGCATTTAAAATCTTATTGACGGTGGTGAATGTGTGTGTGTTAAAATACAGATTCTTCAATATAAAATATATAGACTATAGAGGAGGGCGGGTATCTCGAGGGGTGCCAGACGAGATACCCTCCCCTCCCGAATAGATACCTAAAGAAACAATGTTATCCAATTGCATGTACCCCTCAGATTGTTTCTTGCCCAATACCTTGCTATACACCTGCTTTCACACCTACAACATCAACATCAACATCAACAACTACAACAACGACTACACCCACACCTAACAACTATTTCTACTACGACTACGTCTACTACTACAAGAACTCCAGCTACAACTAGCAATAATTTCATCACAAACACCACCTTTACTACTTAAAGATTTCAACTTACTCCAGCTGTTACAGTTTTTGTTGCTATACACATCAAATGTCCACTAAAATGTATGACGCTATTCTCTCATAGAGCAGTGTAGCCACAGAGACCAAGATTTTAAGGACCTCAGAAAATCACGAGCGCATCATTACGTTTTTTGGCTACATGCACAGAAACAACACGTTTTCTTTGTTTTTGAAGTACATGGAACATGTAAGCACAAGATTCTTTTTAACATTATTCTATTACTAAACAATAATATACAATAATAAAAACAACTAATAATAATTAAAAAAATATATAAAAAATAAAAAAATGGTCGGCTAACAGCACTTTCGATAATTCTAATACACACTACTACTAAAAATAGCTATAATAATATCATTTCCTCAAACCTGTGATGGTAATTATGAGGTTTTCTTTATTGCTAGTGAAAGTACATAGCAATAAACCGGCTCCCCTAAACTTTCTCGAATATTCTTATATAAAAAAACAGGGGATGGGAACTCGGGATATAGACATGAATTTTAAGCCATTTTAAATACTTAAACTTTTAAAAATAGAATAAAATCTCGTAAAAAAAAGAATTGCACACGAGGGGACGCCAAATAAAATGTGCATAATAGTGCGGAATATTATTAGTACTTTATAAATTTACATTAGTTTTTTGAGAAATCGGAAATAGCGTAAATTAGCATTTCCGTTAAACGGAAATTACTCAAAATTTGATAGAAGGTAGAGAATTAGATTTTTTACTTACATGTGAAATTTCATTTATCCATCGTAAATAGTACTCAAATATACGCTTTTGAAAAATTCAAATTTAAAAAAAGTACCACTTCCGGTTATTGGAAATCGCTCAGAAGTCGATACGGATCTACGACTTCGATAAAATACTTATATATGAAATTTCATCAAATTAGCTGTAACGGTACTCAAGTTATCGTGTTTACAGACACACAGACAAACACACAGACACACACACAGACACACACACACATACACATAGACATACGGACAAGATTGCAAAATTTTGTTTTTCCGTATCAGTGAGGCGTAAAACGTCGAGATTTGCAAAAATCTAGATTTTTTTTTTTGCACGATTACAAGACTTTCTCTTTACTTCGTATATACGAGAAAGTAAAAATGTGTTTCTTCCATAAAATGCATGAGTTATTTATATTGGAATAATCTTTATAAAAAAATCATAAAAAACGTTTTAATAACAAGCTTTTATGTAATGATGCACTAAAAAGTAGAAAGTAAATTATACACTACTATTTAAATTACTATAAAGAAAATCGTGGGTCACTTTAGTAATTTAGTACCTATTGGATACCTTTACTAATATTTGAGAAGAGACCCACGCTTTTCTTTATAGTAATTTAAATAGTAGTGTATAATTTATTTTCTACTTTTTAGTGCATCATTACATAAAAGCTTGTTATTAAAACTGTTATTTTACTTTCAGTTTTTAATGATATTGAGATTGTTAGATGCAATACATCCACCCATTGCGAAAACTTTCATTATCATCATCAATTATTAACAGTGCCAAAGAGACTTAGGGCAGATGAAGTAGAGTTCATCTGTTTCAATGAAATCGGCATGTAAAGCGATAGTGTGGTCCCAACCGCCTTACCACTAGTTAGGATTTTTCAGGTACCCATCACTGACTGAATGGGCTCACCTAGATCCTGCCATATGGTGGTAAGCGTGGTCCTGTAGTGTTAGGAATCCTATATGTACTTCTTTAACAACCATGGCGAGCAAAACTATTCCGACCAACAAAACAATTAGGATATCATATTTTACATCAATGTTTCCGTTTGCTAGACACGTTTAATTGAATCTGGCTCGGGTTAGTTAGTGCGACAAGATAACATTATAACCATAAGCAAAGTACCATATACTGGTACAGTAATAGTTCAACTAAGCATTACATTCAACACGACTTACATTGGAACTTTTCGTTTCTTTAAAGTGACCAAACCAGCTCTCACCGTCGACAACAACTTAAGGTATTTCAGCACCTGCAGCAATAACCCAGGCCATGCAAGTTTTATCCCAATTGAAACGTTCACCTCAAATCACCTACCATACAACTCTCGGGACATAGAGGTCTACGAGCTGATCAAAGCCATCGCAGACTTAACCGCCAAAGTTTCTGTCACTTTGGCAAGCACGGGGCGTCCTGAGTTTTACCCAGACGGTACCACACCCTACCCTCTCTACAAGAACAGGGGGAGCGACTTTCTTCGTGTCACCACAGGGATGATAGATTTTGAAAACCACGAAACAAACACACACTTGAGTACAGGTTCGTTCGAAGGTCAATGTACAGAATCATGTACAGATGTAAAGACGGGTGAAAACGCTACTAAACGAGAACAAGTCGGCTTTACATTTAACGTCGTAACATCAACTGCAGCTGTATTTGACCTATCTGAAGCTCGCAATAGCCAAATCCGTATCAAATACGACGCTAAGGATTCCAAATATGCATTCGCACAAGGAATCGATATCGTCACCGCTGATATAGAATCTGATCGAAGCATTATAAAATGCTTCTCTATGGACCGAAATCTTGAAGAGGAAATGACAAGTTTGTGGAGGAGATACAAGGACCTGAATATCCGGGTAACTAGCCGATACAGAGAGAGTATTGAGAGTGAGAAACTGTGTGTAATCGTGTCCCATATACACGGCGCTTACAAACATGTAAGCATTGGTGAGTGGACCCAGAAGATCAACTGTGGAAATATCCCGGTGCTAAACGTCCCCTACACGAGGTACGTCTACAACATGGCCGTCTGTCCCGGGTCTGGTGGGGCGCCGGTCTTGATCCTGGGAGCGGGGGCGGGATGTATCACCACACACACAGCACGATAGTTGATGGTGAGAACAGGAGCGGCACTTTTTATGGCTGAGATTTCAGCTTATACATGTAGCGTTGTGACTGTACTACTGAGACCATGTCTAGGTGAGTCTGTTGCAAAATAAATCCTTCTCTAAGTGCGTCTAAGGCCAAGTAAGATTTATTTAGACTAAAGGCGATTATAGCTATTTAATCTTTAGCTAAGCAATTCTTTGTAAATAAAAGCTATAATATTGTAGGTTCTGTGGAGCAAGGGTTTGGTTATCGTATTTGCATTTTCATTGACCAAGGATGTCTATATTATTTAATACATAATAAAATATGATTTCTTGTTATTCTGTGAACTTAACAATGCATATACTAATTCGTGTTGTGATTTGAAGTTGTGCATACTCTGTATAAGAGAAAGTAATAATGTAATAATTGTTTCCAAACACACGTTATTTTTAAAAATAGATGTGATATACATGAAACTGATTAAATTAATTATAAACGAAGTTGAGAATTCTTTAAGCGATGGTCCTATGGACGTAGCCTGTTACACACACATGTGACCCTCTCGTGTTGTCATATTCTCATACATATATATGTTTAGATACTTGTTTTTTCTTCTTTTAATTTTTTAAATATTTTTGGGCATAAGATGTTATATAATAAAATAAGAAACTGCATTTGCATATTCAAAGGTATTATTTTTTAAATTAAATTAAACTATGTCAGTTCATTGGTGAATTTGTGTTAAATATGCTGTTGCTTTTATAATAAACAAACTGTACCTTATGTAATGTTCCTTTTTATAATAAACAAACTGTACCTTATGTGCTGTTCCTTTTTATAATAAATAATCTGTACATAATGTGCTGTTTCTTGTTATAATAAACACACTGTACCATATGTAATGTATTGACAAATTTTTCCAGTCTACACTTACTTTTGTTTGTTACTAGACTATCCGTTATTCTTGAATAACCGTGTGTTTCGGGGGTCATCCATAAATGACATCACATCTGTCACTTATCGTCACACAAAACAGACCCAATATATAAAAAACTCTACTTCACCTGCCCCGTGTCCCGCTATGTTCCGATAGGCAACTTTATCATTCATATCGAAAAATAACATTGACATGATGTGTCTCGAACCCGTACCACCCGCATGGTAACTGTTACACTATCATCTCAGGTATTTGGCTTCATCCAAATAAATACAAAATTAGCTCTCTATTTTACTTACAGTTGGCGTATGAAACTTCAGTTACGCGAATAGGCCCTATCATTTCAAATTATATCCCAAATTAGCCAATTCCATAGCTAAACAAACAAAGGTTCATATAAAATAATTAAGGACTGAAATAGTTTTATACAGTAACTCATTATTGGCATAGATCCTAGATAGAGCTAGATCTAGACTTCTAGATTTAAATCTAGAATCTAAGTCTGGCTTGAGTCTAGTTTGTCTAGAATCTAGATAGTCTAGATAAATTCCTTGTATTCTAGAATTATATGATGATTGAAGCTAAAAAGCAAAGATTTATATAAAATATTTAAGGACTATTATAGTTTAATAAAGACACTCACTAATCTATTGTGCTTTTATAATTCCTTTTATTTTTTACTAATTAATTTTGGTTTGACCTCGATTTTAGTTCTAGGTTGTACTATTACTAATCCTTCCTCCGACAATTTATCTGTGGATGTAGAGAAATTTATTGTATACTCAAAGTTGAAGAACTGTTGAAAATTGATAATAGTGTTGGGACCTAATATTATTGTTATAAAAGTAAATAATTCATGTGACGTCACTATAAGTAAAGTCATTGTTCTGAACTTTTATGATTAAAGTGGTGTTTCCACCCTTGAATAAATCAATAAATTAATTGACGTCTTTAAGTAAATTTATGATTAAAAGTTTGGTAAAAAAGAACACAAATCTCTACCTAAATACGTATTAAACAGCTCTTCACATAGTGCAGATTCTATCCTGTAACTAAACAGACAAAAAAATATACAATCTTGTAAAGAAACTTGAGTTGTAGCAGTATATAGATAGATAACCCAGCTATAATGAGAACTATAATGTTATTCAATACATTATTAACATCTACAAATTACAACTATATAAGCGAGTCATGAGATTAGAGAGCAAGTAAAGCAAACTATAATGTCAATCTTATACTATAATTGTTCAGGTTATGTAGTTCCGCCACTCTGCACCGTACATGAGAACGTTGTGAATTAACATTGAAAAACCCACTGCAATATGTCAACATTTTTAACTTGTGTAATACTATTATTCAAAGATTTGAAAATGAATTTGTATATAATGCATCATAAATAAATCTATTTTTAAAACTAAAATCTATTATTCAGTTTCCACACATGGTGTAATCTACGAAAGTTTTTACAATGAAAACATTACAGATTGGGCACTAAAAACCATTGCGCCTATTGAACATGATGAAGCGCTATTGAAATTGTTGACGCGTGTTGTGTGGTTTGATAGACATGCCTACTTATTTGGTCAAAATTTTAATTAAAAATTAATTAATTAAAAATAAAGTCAAATTTAATTTCATATTGCATTGTCCTCATGTCTTGACCCACGTGCCAACTGTGAACAGTATCTGTCAAGTATAAGTGTCCGAATTTTCGATCCGGTGTTTCGATCTAGACAGACTGACGACAGACTGTCGACAGACTGTCGACAGAGGAAGTGAGTTAAGTAAAAACTTGTAATAAAAGCTTGTAAATAGGCACCTAACGGTTGTGAAATTGCTTCTTAAAGCCGGGAAAGTACACACAATAATATGACGTGATTGATTCTTGAGTATACATATTATTAAAAAGGCCATTTGTCTAATATTAAAAGTGGTTTGCGTGAATAGTTTCTTTCATGTATCTCTTCGGGTAGGGGT
This sequence comes from Physella acuta, assembly GCF_028476545.2. NCBI lineage: Eukaryota > Metazoa > Mollusca > Gastropoda > Physidae > Physella > Physella acuta. The sequence goes on from NW_026732264.1 coordinate 227,452, forward strand.
GAACGTCTAACACACCCACCCCCCAAACGAAAAGCAATTTATATATGTTATGAATGTAGTTAATAGGACAGGGTCGACGCTGCAAGTTGACGAACAATGTACGACAACGATCCAATTTAAAAGAGGCAAGACGGCGTTCTTCATTTTCATATTTTATTACATGTAATAGACGTGACTACATCTTACATCGACGACAGACAGGACGACGACTTCTATAATCTCACGCGACAACAACAAGACTAAGACTGACTTCAACTATCTTCCTAACAACCAAAACACACACTCCTACGTCACATCCTTATTTACTTTGTCATACATTCATCTTTTATTAATCACATTACACACAAACCCTCAACATCTTTATTAAACACACTAGCTGCATCCCGTGCTCCGCCACGGTAAATCTTTTTTAAATGTAGCCTACCAACTTGGGAACAGAACAAAACTTAACACAGCACAAACGAACGCAAAAAAAAGCACAAACGAAAAAACAAACACAACACTCATAACATCTTAAATGCAATCATAAAGGCATATTGCTCACAGTCTAGCCCGTAGCGCCAAATCGCGCCCTTTCCGAGCGCCGGCGGACGCGGTTGACACAGTGAATGACTATAAAACAGAGGCGTAGCGACCCTTTCCGGCGCCCGGGGACAAACTTTCAATTTGACCCCCCTCAAACTTACGATTTGCACCCTCCCCTCAAAATTTCAATTTCCACCCCACCCCTTTAAACTTTCGATTTGCACCCCCATCAGACTTTCGATTTGCACCACTTTTGTTTTGAAATTTCCCCCTCTCAAACTTGATTTGCACCCCCCCCCCGCCCTAAAACTTTCGATTTCCACCCCCCCCTCGCAAATTTTTTCCAACCCACTTTGCCCCCCTAAGGTCGGTACCCGGGGACATATGCCCCCCCCCCTTCCCCGCCGCACCCTCGCTACGCCTCTCCTATAGAGTCCTTGCAAACACGTGACCTAAATCACGTGATACCTACGCCCGCCGCCACAGTGGTGTACATCAGACGTAAACACAATCAGCTGTTCGCCAGCGCTGGACGTGTTCACCAGCGCTGGACGTGTTCACCGTATGTAAAGAATCGCGCCCGCGGAAAAGGAAAAATATGTTTAAAAACTTGAACTCTTAGGAATTGAAGATCCTTATACAGTTATTGACAGTTTCGTGGATAATATAAATATGTTGCCGAAATTTCTAAATAAAAATACTGTTAGTAATACCGTTTGCGTTTAGAGTTTAAGTAGACGAAGCTGATCAAATGCAGTAATATATTAGAGGTTATCTACTGTAGCAAACGTGAGACCACTTAACTCCTACAAAACCCACACTACAACGGCTAATATAATCCATGGGTAATAACCAATCTGGGTAGCATGTTATACAATTTAAGACCCTTATAATCCAGCAGGGAAGTAATCAGACACATTAATACTGACGTTCAACCCTCATGATGGCTGCCCCCACCTGTATCTAGCCCACAATAAAACCAAAGAGGAGTCTGCCCTGCCCTCCCCTGAAAATGTCTCACCTCCGTGATACCCAGCCCCACAGAGATAGTATTTCTTATATAATTTTGACCCTCAGGGCCCAGCAGGGAGAACAAAGGGGAAAGTCCCACTGCTCTCCCCTCAACACCTCTCACCCCGGTGTCATGTTATGTCATTTATAGCACACACGGCTTATCAGGGGAAAGCATTAAGGCATTAAGAATCTTAACTCTGGACAGCTACACACTAGTATACTAGCTACACACTAGGTGCCTACTGTAAACTACTAGACTGTAGGCCATATGTAGACCTGCAATTGTATCAATTGTAGACTGGGTCCATTGTTATTATTCTAAACCATCTCACTTATAATGTTTCTAGCTTGATTTGTTTCTTTTATAAACAGTGGATTTAAAAAAAAAATTAGCCTAATCATTAACCAAATAATAATAATGTGGTTATTTGTTGTTGGCTGGTATGATCTAGATTGAACTACTAGGCTACAAAAACTTAGTAGACCAATTACTAGATATGAATTTGAATTTAATTAAACTCAGTCCAGTATCAGATACATATTGCTGTAAAAAGACAACAAAGTAGGTAGGCCTTAGTAATTTATTAAAGCCTTCTACTACAATAATATCAACTACATGCTTGTATAAAGTTTTTACAATTTAATTTAAGTAGCAGATTCTAGATCTAAGTCTAGTCATATAATCTATTTCAATTTCAGAAAATTTCGTTTGCTAAAAAAATGATTAGATAATAGAGCGAGATTTTAGATCTTAGAGACAATTAAATGCTTTATTAGGCCTATTATGACTACTTTTGATTTATTATGGGTGTATTTTGAATCGAATGTAGATCTAAAGTAATTAAATTTAAGTAAAGAAGTAGATTCTAGATTCTATGTCTACCCAGCGGAGCCAGGTATTAGGCCTACTATTAGATCTTATTATTCTTATTAGCCTATTACTTTTGACTTTGTCTTTTACTATTAGTATTTGTGAAGGTCGAGCATATTTGTTTTATTAATAGTTATCTTTTATAATTAAAATGAAGTTTATTATTTTACTGTCCTTACATGAAACAAAGTATCGAGAACTGCATTTGATCAGATTCGGCTACTTTAACTCTAAACGCAAACAGTATTACTAACAGTATTTTTATTTAGAAATTTTGTCCACATATTTATTTATACGAAACTGTCAATAACAGTATAAGGATCTTCAATTCCTAAGAGTTCAAGTTTTTTTAACGTATTTTTCCTTTTCCGCGGGTGCGGTTCTTTACATACAGTGAACGCGTCCAGCGCTGGTGAACACGTCCAGCGCTGGCAAACAGCTGATTGTGTTTACGTTTTGTGTACACCACTGTGGCGGCGGGCGTAGGTATCACGAACGGACGTGACGTCATATGAAAGGACTCTATAAAACCCCCAGCTTGTCCGCAAACCGAAAGATAGAAAAAATAATAAATAACGAGCCGGCCCGCGGCATAACATACGCCGCTATTTAGTTGTTGTTTTTTCTACTTTTCAGTAATTCATAATTTGTGAATTCGACAGTACCAACGCTGACACTGAAAATATTTCTTTAAAACACTATAAGTAGCTCGTTAAGGACCATAACCCACCCCCCCTCCCCCCCCCCCCCCACGTTTAAAATCGTTTCAAACTAAATTATCTGCCCCTAATAGCCGTCACTAAACCCAACTCCACGAAGGTAAACATAGCGTGAACCACAGCTCACTAAGATCATGTAAGGGTGGGGATGTTAGAGAGCGCGCTTGCAGGTTGTTTTCTAACGGCTCGAAGAAGAGAATTATATATATAGATATACAATAAATAATAGGCAATATTTAAAATATCCGTGTTTTACCTACCATATATCACTTTATCAATTCACGCATTTTTTTTCCAGTACTTTAAATTTTAAAAATTGTCAATAGAGTTTTATAACTAAAACCATTGCGCACCCAATGAACGTGATGACGCGTCTATAATAGTGCGGAACAGTTGATTAAAATTATAAGTAGTAAACAGTATATTCAGTGAATAAAATAAATAAAAGATTGCCTTTCATCAATCCATGCTAATTATAATTTTCTAACAATAACTTCCTCTTCAACATCCGCACAATTTGCTAATTATATTATTGCAACACTAATTTCTTCTAGGACGTTGGTAGATTTGCATTCACATGTTTTTTTTATTAGCGTGAGTTTAATTTATTTTTAAATTACCTCCCTTGTCAAAAATAGAAAAAAAAAGAGTTATATTAATTTGATTTTTCTAACCTACTGTTATAATGTTATGTTTGTGTTGTGTTTGTGTTGTGTTTGTGTTGTGTTTGTGTTGTGTTTGTGTTGTGTTTGTGTTGTGTTTGTGTTGTGTTTGTGTTGTGTTGTGTTGTGTTTGTGTTGTGTTTGTGTTGTGTTTGTGTTGTGTTTGTGTTGTGTTTGTGTTGTGTTTGTGTTGTGTTTGTGTTGTGTTTGTGTTGTGTTTGTGTTGTGTTTGTATTGTGTTTGTGTTGTGTTTGTGTTGTGTTTGTGTTGTGTTTGTGTTGTGTTTGTGTTGTGTTTGTGTTGTGTTTGTGTTGTGTTTGTGTTGTGTTTGTGTTGTGTTTGTGTTGTGTTTGTGTTGTGTTTGTGTTGTGTTTGTGTTGTGTTTGTGTTGTGTTTGTGTTGTGTTTGTGTTGTGTTTGTGTTGTGTTTGTGTTGTGTTTGTGTTGTGTTTGTGTTGTGTTTGTGTTGTGTTTGTGTTGTGTTTGTGTTGTGTTTGTGTTGTGTTTGTGTTGTGTTTGTGTTGTGTTTGTGTTGTGTTTGTGTTGTGTTTGTGTTGTGTTTGTGTTGTGTTTGTGTTTGTGTTGTGTTTGTGTTGTGTTGTGGTTGTAGTTGTTGTTGTGGTTCTGGTTGTGTTTGTGTTGTGTTTGTGTTGTGTTTGTGTTGTGTTTGTGTTGTGTTTGTGTTGTGTTTGTGTTGTGTTTGTGTTGTGTTTGTGTTGTGTTGTGTTTGTGTTTGTGTTGTGTTTGTGTTGTGTTTGTGTTGTGTTTGTGTTGTGTTTGTGTTGTGTTTGTGTTGTGTTTGTGTTGTGTTTGTGTTGTGTTTGTGTTGTGTTTGTGTTGTGTTTGTGTTGTGTTTGTGTTGTGTTTGTGTTGTGTTTGTGTTGTGTTTGTGTTGTGTTTGTGTTGTGTTTGTGTTGTGTTTGTGTTGTGTTTGTGTTGTGTTTGTGTTGTGTTTGTGTTGTGTTTGTGTTGTGTTGTGTTTGTGTTGTGTTTGTGTTGTGTTTGTGTTATGTTTGTGTTGTGTTTGTGTTGTGTTTGTGTTGTGCTTGTGTTGTGTTTGTGTTGTGTTTGTGTTTGTGTTGTGTTTGTGTTGTGTTTGTGTTGTGTTTGTGTTGTGTTTGTGTTGTGTTTGTGTTTGTGTTGTGTTTGTGTTGTGTTTGTGCTGTGTTTGTGTTGTGTTTGTGTTATGTTTGTGTTGTGTTTGTGTTGTGTTTGTGTTGTGTTTGTGTTGTGTTTGTGTTGTGTTTGTGTTGTGTTTGTGTTGTGTTTGTGTTGTGTTTGTGTTGTGTTGTGTTTGTGTTGTGTTTGTGTTGTGTTTGTGTTGTGTTTGTGTTGTGTTTGTGTTGTGTTTGTGTTGTGTTTGTGTTGTGTTTGTGTTGTGTTTGTGTTGTGTTTGTGTTGTGTTTGTGTTGTGCTTGTGTTGTGTTTGTGTTTTGTTTGTGTTGTGTTTGTGTTGTGTTTGTGTTGTGCTTGTGTTGTGTTTGTGTTTTGTTTGTGTTGTGTTTGTGTTGTGTTTGTGTTATGTTTGTGTTGTGTTTGTGTTGTGTTTGTGTTGTGTTTGTGTTGTGTTTGTGTTGTGTTTGTGTTGTGTTTGTGTTGTGTTTGTGTTGTGTTTGTGTTGTGTTTGTGTTGTGTTTGTGTTGTGTTTGTGTTGTGTTTGTGTTGTGTTTGTGTTGTGTTTGTGTTGTGTTTGTGTTGTGTTTGTGTTGTGTTTGTGTTGTGTTTGTGTTGTGTTTGTGTTGTGTTTGTGTTGTGTTTGTGTTGTGTTTGTGTTGTGTTTGTGTTGTGTTAGTGTTGTGTTTGTGTTAACGGACCTTTGTTTTAATAAGTCTATTGTTTTGTAATGTATTTGTAGTTTTGTATTTTATGTTGTAAGATTTGCTTGTTATTAACTTTTTTAAATAACAAAATTATGCACTAGCGATCCACTTAATGCAGTAATAATTGTTTTACTTAAATAAAATACATTTGTACATATTAGCTACTTTAATATAATAGCACAGGGGCGGAACTACAGTGCCGCCAGACCCCGCAATGCGGGGGGGCCCACGCCATTTAGGGGCCCACGGCCGACCATAAAAAAAAATGTTATAGTTAAAAAAAATGTTCTTGCATTTTTGACTTAATGTTTGTTTGTAAAAAAGATTACCGTAGCTGCGGTTGGATTATCTTTATTCTATAGACACCACCCCACGCTCATTTTTCCTTCGTTTTTAAACCACTGTGAAAACCGTGTCCTCTTTCTCCCACAATGAAACTTATCAAAGATAAGCAAACGTTCAAACCACTTCCATGACTTATTTCCCTTTTTTAAATAGTGCTCATAAGCCTCTTTTTTATAGATTTGTACCAAACGAATTAAAAAGCAATTACTTCTCTTTATTATTATTTGTTTATAAATTAGTTACTAAAGAATGACACTGTAAAGAAAGAAAATGTATTTAAAATTAATAAAATAAATACAAAAAAACATAAAAATAAACATGACACGAGACACCATTATTTACAGAAAGCTTTCATGTTTTATATTCTTTTGACCAACATGTTGTTAAAGGTCTTACGGCAGAGATAATATAAAACTGATTTTCACAAAACAGACCAATGCACTTACACTCATGACATGATGTTGTAATTTGTTTTAATTAAATAAACCCACGTATTTCTCATAACACGAACAGGCCAGCATGAATAAGTAGTCCCTATCCTATGTTCGTATGTTGTGTTTGAGTATATATATGTATATGTATATATATATACATATATAGGCCAATAAATGTATATGGGGGGGGGGGCCTAAAAATTTTTTTTGCGGGGTGGCCCCTTTTTTCTAGTTCCGCCACTGTAATAGCAAAATTTAATTATTGAAATACGTTATCCACTTTCAAATTTTTGATAGCATTGAATAGCAACAATATAATTCATCAATCATAATTTAAACTATTAAACATATAACAGAAATATTGTACATCAACTGGAATCAAACTTATTAAATTACAATTATTAATTGTTTATCATATACTTGTTTTAATTTACTAAAATAGATTTAAAAGTTCAATTCCTTCAAAATGTTAAAACGATGTTGTCTTTCCTATTAGAAGAAGCAGCTACATACAAGAATTCACAATAGATATCTCTTATCAACTTATTTGTGTTAAGAAAACTATTACATAACATTAAACTTAGCCTTGTAACAATGTGTATGACATTAAGAAACATCAAATGGTGTATTTTAAATAGTAATGTATTGGCATTTTATAATGTTGCAAAAAAATACAATAAACATACAATTCATTGTTTTAGGCATATTTACTGGTAGGTTGGCTATATATATGAAGTTACTACATCATGTATTTTTTGTTTTAAAAACAAACTGAATTCTGAATCATATGACTGGATAGTTTCATTATAGAAGATGACACACACAATATTGATAGGGCAGGGGTCGGCAACTTTCGGCTCGCGAGCCGCATGCGGCTCTTTTGATATCAAGATGAGGCTCTCCAGCTCCTTGAACAAATACTTATAATCTTAATAAAAAAGTAAGATATTTGAAATTTAAAAAATGTTAGTGGCTCTTTAAAACCAGGGAAATTTTGAAAATTGTAACTTTTGGCTCTTCCGCTTCAAAGGGTTGCCGACCCCTGTGTTAGGGAGATTGAAAAGTTTGGCCAATTCTGTTTTTTTTATACACAACTGTTTTTTCTCAACAACATGAGTCACATGTTCTTGATACCTTTCTTTTACATCCCCTGTGTTACTGCACATTGGTCCAGTGACAATGTGAAAATCAGAAAAAGTGTCAGGCATTAGTCCTTCATAGCCGTTCTGGCAGTATTTAGCTGTTGTACCCCAAGAATTCATCGTGTCATCAAAAAGGTTGAGTCCAGAGAATTGAAGGGTCACCTCAGTAATGCTGTACACAATAATTGCAGGTCTTTTACGTGATCAAAAACATAGGATAAATAGATCCACCAACATGAGAGAATTCTTGGAACTGGTGACCTCTGCCTAAGCGAATTTTTCATGGAACATCATGAGATGTTCTATGAAAAAAATATGTTACCATTAGGTACACTGTTTTTTATATGTTGTTGAAAATGTGACTGAACGTCTTTGTTGTTAATATCTAAAACATTAATTATTTTAATACAACCTTCTGATACGGTGCGTTCATCATTTATCTCAACGTTTTTGGTTAAATAACGCATCAGTTACCGGACTGGTGTAAGGAAAACCACTGGCCACAGTTAACACAGGATGACATTGGAACATGTCTAAGATGTGAGTTGTGGCCATCTCTAAAGCTGACTGATGGTTGATCCAATCTTCAGAAATGTTGGCTGCTATTGATGCAGCCTTCCATGATGTAAACCCCAGCAATAACAGTTTTTTCCTCAGTGTGTTAGCTGGGGACATGGCTTCAATGCTGCCTTCAGCTTGAGGCAGAGATTCCCCTTCACTGTTACGTTCCAACCAATTCACAACTTGGCTTTGCTGTAGGTCGTGTAACCACATGTCCACACTCACACGTTTAGCAAATTGTGAAAATTTGGTTTGAAGTCCCAATACACTACACAATATATCAACATCAGACACTACCAGAGTTTGACTCAATTCTAGTTTAGCAAAATGTTGGGCATCTAAAGTAAAGCTCATGTTTTCTATTGGAGTTTTTAATTTATCTATTTTTTCCAGACATACATAAAAAAACATGGCATGAGAGCTAGTAACATGGAGATAGGCTTGTAGACTCTCTATACATTTACACAAAAGAGAAATATGTTTTAAAGATGTAAAATATTAATTTTAGCATCGAAAGTGTTTAGAAAACAAACACTAAGAGGTAGATTATTATCAATACAAAGCAATGTTATAGTTGCTGAAAATAATTGATTGAAAGTTAAGAAAATTATTTAAAATCCCAAAATACTATACATCCGTGCAATTTTAGAGGCTTTATATAAGAGGCATTTGAAATATGTTGCTGATTTTTAAAAAAACCATCCATTGATAGTTCCCATAAATATCGTAAAATATATTTTTTAAACAAATTTTCCAAACAAAAATATATACATGTTTTTAAAAGACAAAAACATGTAAGCTGAGGTGTGACTCTTTTAGATGTGTAGGAACGAGGCAGATGAAGTAGAGTTCAACTGTTTCTTTTATATCAACATATGAATGGAAGTGTGGTCTGAGCCATGCTCAGCCAGAATAGATGCTTTTATAAGATAAAACATGTTGTCTGAGATGTGATGTCTTTTTTTTAAATAGAAGTGGGGACCAGGCTTTTTTTTGACGATGATGAAAAATGGGAGGGGGGGGGGAAGATTAAAATCTTCAAACAAGTTATCCAAGGTTAACCCACTGTTTTCGAAATGAAAATGAGTGTTCTAGTTTACATTATAAAACTTCATTTTAAAAAACATTTTAAAACGATTTTTAAATGGTATTATGACTGTATTACTAGTGAATATATAAAAAAATAATGTGTATTAAACCGTTGAAAAAATTCTACATTTTAGTCATACTTTTTTCCAATACAAAAGCGATTTTAAAGCAATACTATATGGTCCGCTCACCATCTATTTAGTATATCTCACCAGGCTAACAAACATCAGAGTGGATATGGCAGGGGCGTAGCTAGGGGAGTGCAGGTGGGGTGGCTGCCCCGTGCGCCGACCCTAAGTGAGTACCAAAAGGGGTAGAATTTTTTTTAAATCTCAAATTTAAGCTGGGCTATTGAATTATACCTAGTCAAAATAAGAAAGTAAAAGGTTTCATTGTTTTATTCACAATAGACAAGAGCATCCTTAAATTGTTCATGGCTTGAATGTTTGCTTAAAACAATATCAATGTCCTGACCATCTTGGTTTATCTTTTGCAGGTAACTTATGACTTGACTTTGTTCGATGAGTTCAAACCACTTGGTGACGTTATACATGTTTTTGAGAATGTAATCTATAACGAGGTCCTCATTCGTTATGGTGATAAGTTTTGACCAGTGCTGTTTCGATAAATCCATAAATGTTTGAAAGTAATTTGAGGTATCAGTTTCATCCACTTGAGAGATTAGCTTAAATAAAAAATGGTATAGCATGATGTTATTTAAGCAAATTTAAAATGTTTGTATAACAAGCTTTCAAATACACTTAAAAAAGAAAATAAAAGTAATTTGCAAATGAGATCTCTTACATATTGTAGTAACTAATGTAAAGAAATTAAATTAGTTTGTAAAACTTTTTCTTTTCAAAGAATTAAAAATAATGTTAATATAAAGCTTTATTAGTTGTCTTATTTTTCTCATCTTAGTAACTCATTTGAAATGAAGTTGCATTAGTAGACGACTCATTTGCGTTAAAACCCGATCAGTAGCTTTTGATCTCTAAAATTTAGTTATCTGCTCCTAGGTCATGGTCGACGATCAAGGACCGGCGCACAGAGCTGCTACACCACCCGCCCTCCCTTAGCAACGCCCCTGCCAAATCTACTCTGATCTTTTTCAGCCTGGTGAGGTATACTAAACTCTGCCTTTGGTAATTTATTACAGTTGAATAAATAATAACTTGCATGTATATTGATTTTTTTAAAATTTAAATTCATGTCAGATAAATTCAGGTCCATTATTTTAAACAGTAAGAAATAGTTGGTGTTGTATCAGCTTTGACTATGGCATATTTTATTAGAGTGGGGTCGGTCTGTTTTTTGGTTTTATATAACGAGAAAGCCAACAAGTTTAATATATCATAATAATGTGTCGCCCGTTATGGAATGGAAAAATACAATTTCGACACATATTGTTATAACTATTTATTTAATAATTGTTTATACTCAATACAAAATCTTCTTGCTGTATAACTTTGTTGTTTTGTGAAAAAAACTTGGAACTCAGTTTTGACCAATTTCTATTTGCTTTAAAACACTATTAGTAGCTCGTGAAGGACGATTATTCCACCCCCCCCCCCCCCCCGCTACTCGTAGAAGCGGCGTCTCCTTAGTTTCAAATCGTTTAGAAACTAAATTATCTGCCCCCATTAGCCGTCACTAATTCGACCCGGATCTACATTAGACGAGAATCACAGCTCACCAGAATGGAGATAGAGGGAGACGCGGGAGGACGGTTAGATAGTCGGCTACCTGCGTCGAGTTGTCCATGAAGAGAGTTATACATAGAAATTTTAAAAGTTCAATAATTTAAAAATTCGGCGCAACAATTGAATTCGCCGATTTGTATTGATAGTGCGCTAAAATTATTACTTTATATAGGAAACAATTCTAAAAAAAATAATAATTAAACACTTAATTAAGTGAAATTTTATGGCGCATTGCTTGTTACCTGGATTTGACCAACAAACCTAGTTCAAAAGAAATCAGACCAATAGAAGTAATCGCAAGTTTCGACCCATGAAGGACAAAGCAAGTAAAAAGCACGACAAACAGAGAAAGCACATGACATAAAATGTTTTGAATATACTTTATCATCTTCTTTTCGCATAAGAAAGGGTGGTTTGTGAGCAACAAATCAGCAGATGGTCGTTGGTCTGCCTCCCATTGAAAGGTTTTGTCCAAAAACTGTTTTAATTCCACAGATGTCGGCTTGGGAAGTTCGTACATCAAAGGTTTTTTCGCTCTAATTCGAAATGCAATCTGTACTGGATTCAATGAAGAGTTTGGTGGATTTCCTGTTATCATTTCCACAACCGTACAGCCTACACTCCTGTTTATGTAAAAGTAAAAGTAAAAGTAAAAGTAAAAGTAAAAGTAAAAGTAAAAGTAAAAGTAAAAGTAAAAGTAAAAGTAAAAGTAAAAGTAAAAGTAAAAGTAAAAGTAAAAGTAAAAGTAAAAGTAAAAGTAGTAAAAGTAAAAGTAAAAGTAAAAGTAAAAGTAAAAGTAAAAGTAAAAGTAAAAGTAAAAGTAAAAGTAAAAGTAAAAGTAAAAGTAAAAGTAAAAGTAAAAGTAAAAGTAAAAGTAAAAGTAAAAGTAAAAGTAAAAGTAAAAGTAAAAGTAAAAGTAAAAGTAAAAGTAAAAGTAAAAGTAAAAGTAAAAGTAAAAGTAAAAGTAAAAGTAAAAGTAAAAGTAAAAGTAAAAGTAAAAGTAAAAGTAAAAGTAAAAGTAAAAGTAAAAGTAAAAGTAAAAGTAAAAGTAAAAGTAAAAGTAAAAGTAAAAGTAAAAGTAAAAGTAAAAGTAAAAGTAAAAGTAAAAGTAAAAGTAAAAGTAAAAGTAAAAGTAAAAGTAAAAGTAAAAGTAAAAGTAAAAGTAAAAGTAAAAGTAAAAGTAAAAGTAAAAGTAAAAGTAAAAGTAAAAGTAAAAGTAAAAGTAAAAGTAAAAGTAAAAGTAAAAGTAAAAGTAAAAGTAAAAGTAAAAGTAAAAGTAAAAGTAAAAGTAAAAGTAAAAGTAAAAGTAAAAGTAAAAGTAAAAGTAAAAGTAAAAGTAAAAGTAAAAGTAAAAGTAAAAGTAAAAGTAAAAGTAAAAGTAAAAGTAAAAGTAAAAGTAAAAGTAAAAGTAAAAGTAAAAGTAAAAGTAAAAGTAAAAGTAAAAGTAAAAGTAAAAGTAAAAGTAAAAGTAAAAGTAAAAGTAAAAGTAAAAGTAAAAGTAAAAGTAAAAGTAAAAGTAAAAGTAAAAGTAAAAGTAAAAGTAAAAGTAAAAGTAAAAGTAAAAGTAAAAGTAAAAGTAAAAGTAAAAGTAAAAGTAAAAGTAAAAGTAAAAGTAAAAGTAAAAGTAAAAGTAAAAGTAAAAGTAAAAGTAAAAGTAAAAGTAAAAGTAAAAGTAAAAGTAAAAGTAAAAGTAAAAGTAAAAGTAAAAGTAAAAGTAAAAGTAAAAGTAAAAGTAAAAGTAAAAGTAAAAGTAAAAGTAAAAGTAAAAGTAAAAGTAAAAGTAAAAGTAAAAGTAAAAGTAAAAGTAAAAGTAAAAGTAAAAGTAAAAGTAAAAGTAAAAGTAAAAGTAAAAGTAAAAGTAAAAGTAAAAGTAAAAGTAAAAGTAAAAGTAAAAGTAAAAGTAAAAGTAAAAGTAAAAGTAAAAGTAAAAGTAAAAGTAAAAGTAAAAGTAAAAGTAAAAGTAAAAGTAAAAGTAAAAGTAAAAGTAAAAGTAAAAGTAAAAGTAAAAGTAAAAGTAAAAGTAAAAGTAAAAGTAAAAGTAAAAGTAAAAGTAAAAGTAAAAGTAAAAGTAAAAGTAAAAGTAAAAGTAAAAGTAAAAGTAAAAGTAAAAGTAAAAGTAAAAGTAAAAGTAAAAGTAAAAGCAAAAGCAAAAGCAAAAGCAAAAGTAAAAGTAAAAGTAAAAGTAAAAGTAAAAGTAAAAGTAAAAGTAAAAGTAAAAGTAAAAGTAAAAGTAAAAGTAAAAGTAAAAGCAAAAGCAAAAGTAAAAGTAAAAGTAAAAGTAAAAGTAAAAGCAAAAGCAAAAGCAAAAGTAAAAGTAAAAGTAAAAGTAAAAGTAAAAGCAAAAGCAAAAGCAAAAGTAAAAGTAAAAGTAAAAGTAAAAGCAAAAGTAAAAGTAAAAGTAAAAGTAAAAGTAAAAGTAAAAGTAAAAGTAAAAGTAAAAGTAAAAGTAAAAGTAAAAGTAAAAGTAAAAGTAAAAGTAAAAGTAAAAGTAAAAGTAAAAGTAAAAGTAAAAGTAAAAGTAAAAGTAAAAGTAAAAGTAAAAGTAAAAGTAAAAGTAAAAGTAAAAGTAAAAGTAAAAGTAAAAGTAAAAGTAAAAGCAAAAGCAAAAGTAAAAGTAAAAGTAAAAGCAAAAGTAAAAGTAAAAGCAAAAGCAAAAGTAAAAGTAAAAGCAAAAGCAAAAGTAAAAGTAAAAGTAAAAGTAAAAGTAAAAGCAAAAGTAAAAGTAAAAGTAAAAGTAAAAGTAAAAGTAAAAGTAAAAGTAAAAGTAAAAGTAAAAGTAAAAGTAAAAGTAAAAGTAAAAGTAAAAGTAAAAGTAAAAGTAAAAGTAAAAGTAAAAGTAAAAGTAAAAGTAAAAGTAAAAGTAAAAGCAAAAGCAAAAGTAAAAGTAAAAGTAAAAGTAAAAGTAAAAGCAAAAGTAAAAGTAAAAGTAAAAGTAAAAGTAAAAGTAAAAGCAAAAGCAAAAGTAAAAGTAAAAGTAAAAGTAAAAGTAAAAGCAAAAGCAAAAGTAAAAGTAAAAGTAAAAGTAAAAGTAAAAGTAAAAGTAAAAGTAAAAGTAAAAGTAAAAGTAAAAGTAAAAGTAAAAGTAAAAGTAAAAGTAAAAGTAAAAGTAAAAGTAAAAGTAAAAGTAAAAGTAAAAGTAAAAGTAAAAGTAAAAGTAAAAGTAAAAGTAAAAGTAAAAGTAAAAGTAAAAGTAAAAGTAAAAGTAAAAGTAAAAGTAAAAGTAAAAGTAAAAGTAAAAGTAAAAGTAAAAGTAAAAGAAAAAGAAAAAGTAAAAGTAAAAGTAAAAGTAAAAGTAAAAGTAAAAGTAAAAGTAAAAGTAAAAGTAAAAGTAAAAGTAAAAGTAAAAGTAAAAGTAAAAGTAAAAGTAAAAGTAAAAGTAAAAGTAAAAGTAAAAGTAAAAGTAAAAGTAAAAGTAAAAGTAAAAGTAAAAGTAAAAGTAAAAGCAAAAGTAAAAGCAAAAGCAAAAGTAAAAGTAAAAGTAAAAGTAAAAGCAAAAGCAAAAGCAAAAGTAAAAGTAAAAGTAAAAGTAAAAGTAAAAGTAAAAGTAAAAGTAAAAGTAAAAGTAAAAGTAAAAGTAAAAGTAAAAGTAAAAGTAAAAGTAAAAGTAAAAGTAAAAGTAAAAGTAAAAGTAAAAGTAAAAGTAAAAGTAAAAGTAAAAGTAAAAGCAAAAGTAAAAGTAAAAGTAAAAGTAAAAGCAAAAGCAAAAGCAAAAGCAAAAGTAAAAGTAAAAGTAAAAGTAAAAGTAAAAGTAAAAGTAAAAGTAAAAGTAAAAGTAAAAGTAAAAGTAAAAGTAAAAGTAAAAGTAAAAGTAAAAGCAAAAGTAAAAGTAAAAGTAAAAGTAAAAGTAAAAGCAAAAGTAAAAGTAAAAGCAAAAGCAAAAGCAAAAGCAAAAGCAAAAGTAAAAGTAAAAGTAAAAGTAAAAGTAAAAGTAAAAGTAAAAGTAAAAGTAAAAGTAAAAGTAAAAGTAAAAGTAAAAGTAAAAGTAAAAGTAAAAGTAAAAGTAAAAGTAAAAGTAAAAGTAAAAGTAAAAGTAAAAGTAAAAGTAAAAGTAAAAGTAAAAGTAAAAGTAAAAGTAAAAGTAAAAGTAAAAGTAAAAGTAAAAGTAAAAGTAAAAGTAAAAGTAAAAGTAAAAGTAAAAGTAAAAGTAAAAGTAAAAGTAAAAGTAAAAGTAAAAGTAAAAGTAAAAGTAAAAGTAAAAGTAAAAGTAAAAGTAAAAGTAAAAGTAAAAGTAAAAGTAAAAGTAAAAGTAAAAGTAAAAGTAAAAGTAAAAGTAAAAGTAAAAGTAAAAGTAAAAGTAAAAGTAAAAGTAAAAGTAAAAGTAAAAGTAAAAGTAAAAGTAAAAGTAAAAGTAAAAGTAAAAGTAAAAGTAAAAGTAAAAGTAAAAGTAAAAGTAAAAGTAAAAGTAAAAGTAAAAGTAAAAGTAAAAGTAAAAGTAAAAGTAAAAGTAAAAGTAAAAGTAAAAGTAAAAGTAAAAGTAAAAGTAAAAGTAAAAGTAAAAGTAAAAGTAAAAGTAAAAGTAAAAGTAAAAGTAAAAGTAAAAGTAAAAGTAAAAGTAAAAGTAAAAGTAAAAGTAAAAGTAAAAGTAAAAGTAAAAGTAAAAGTAAAAGTAAAAGTAAAAGTAAAAGTAAAAGTAAAAGTAAAAGTAAAAGTAAAAGTAAAAGTAAAAGTAAAAGTAAAAGTAAAAGTAAAAGTAAAAGTAAAAGTAAAAGTAAAAGTAAAAGTAAAAGTAAAAGTAAAAGTAAAAGTAAAAGTAAAAGTAAAAGTAAAAGTAAAAGTAAAAGTAAAAGTAAAAGTAAAAGTAAAAGTAAAAGTAAAAGTAAAAGTAAAAGTAAAAGTAAAAGTAAAAAGTAAAAGTAAAAGTAAAAGTAAAAGTAAAAGTAAAAGTAAAAGTAAAAGTAAAAGTAAAAGTAAAAGTAAAAGTAAAAGTAAAAGTAAAAGTAAAAGTAAAAGTAAAAGTAAAAGTAAAAGTAAAAGTAAAAGTAAAAGTAAAAGTAAAAGTAAAAGTAAAAGTAAAAGTAAAAGTAAAAGTAAAAGTAAAAGTAAAAGTAAAAGTAAAAGTAAAAGTAAAAGTAAAAGTAAAAGTAAAAGTAAAAGTAAAAGTAAAAGTAAAAGTAAAAGTAAAAGTAAAAGTAAAAGTAAAAGTAAAAGTAAAAGTAAAAGTAAAAGTAAAAGTAAAAGTAAAAGTAAAAGTAAAAGTAAAAGTAAAAGTAAAAGTAAAAGTAAAAGTAAAAGTAAAAGTAAAAGTAAAAGTAAAAGTAAAAGTAAAAGTAAAAGTAAAAGTAAAAGTAAAAGTAAAAGTAAAAGTAAAAGTAAAAGTAAAAGTAAAAGTAAAAGTAAAAGTAAAAGTAAAAGTAAAAGTAAAAGTAAAAGTAAAAGTAAAAGTAAAAGTAAAAGTAAAAGTAAAAGTAAAAGTAAAAGTAAAAGTAAAAGTAAAAGTAAAAGTAAAAGTAAAAGTAAAAGTAAAAGTAAAAGTAAAAGTAAAAGTAAAAGTAAAAGTAAAAGTAAAAGTAAAAGTAAAAGTAAAAGTAAAAGTAAAAGTAAAAGTAAAAGTAAAAGTAAAAGTAAAAGTAAAAGTAAAAGTAAAAGTAAAAGTAAAAGTAAAAGTAAAAGTAAAAGTAAAAGTAAAAGTAAAAGTAAAAGTAAAAGTAAAAGTAAAAGTAAAAGTAAAAGTAAAAGTAAAAGTAAAAGTAAAAGTAAAAGTAAAAGTAAAAGTAAAAGTAAAAGTAAAAGTAAAAGTAAAAGTAAAAGTAAAAGTAAAAGTAAAAGTAAAAGTAAAAGTAAAAGTAAAAGTAAAAGTAAAAGTAAAAGTAAAAGTAAAAGTAAAAGTAAAAGTAAAAGTAAAAGTAAAAGTAAAAGTAAAAGTAAAAGTAAAAGTAAAAGTAAAAGTAAAAGTAAAAGTAAAAGTAAAAGTAAAAGTAAAAGTAAAAGTAAAAGTAAAAGTAAAAGTAAAAGTAAAAGTAAAAGTAAAAGTAAAAGTAAAAGTAAAAGTAAAAGTAAAAGTAAAAGTAAAAGTAAAAGTAAAAGTAAAAGTAAAAGTAAAAGTAAAAGTAAAAGTAAAAGTAAAAGTAAAAGTAAAAGTAAAAGTAAAAGTAAAAGTAAAAGTAAAAGTAAAAGTAAAAGTAAAAGTAAAAGTAAAAGTAAAAGTAAAAGTAAAAGTAAAAGTAAAAGTAAAAGTAAAAGTAAAAGTAAAAGTAAAAGTAAAAGTAAAAGTAAAAGTAAAAGTAAAAGTAAAAGTAAAAGTAAAAGTAAAAGTAAAAGTAAAAGTAAAAGTAAAAGTAAAAGTAAAAGTAAAAGTAAAAGTAAAAGTAAAAGTAAAAGTAAAAGTAAAAGTAAAAGTAAAAGTAAAAGTAAAAGTAAAAGTAAAAGTAAAAGTAAAAGTAAAAGTAAAAGTAAAAGTAAAAGTAAAAGTAAAAGTAAAAGTAAAAGTAAAAGTAAAAGTAAAAGTAAAAGTAAAAGTAAAAGTAAAAGTAAAAGTAAAAGTAAAAGTAAAAGTAAAAGTAAAAGTAAAAGTAAAAGTAAAAGTAAAAGTAAAAGTAAAAGTAAAAGTAAAAGTAAAAGTAAAAGTAAAAGTAAAAGTAAAAGTAAAAGTAAAAGTAAAAGTAAAAGTAAAAGTAAAAGTAAAAGTAAAAGTAAAAGTAAAAGTAAAAGTAAAAGTAAAAGTAAAAGTAAAAGTAAAAGTAAAAGTAAAAGTAAAAGTAAAAGTAAAAGTAAAAGTAAAAGTAAAAGTAAAAGTAAAAGTAAAAGTAAAAGTAAAAGTAAAAGTAAAAGTAAAAGTAAAAGTAAAAGTAAAAGTAAAAGTAAAAGTAAAAGTAAAAGTAAAAGTAAAAGTAAAAGTAAAAGTAAAAGTAAAAGTAAAAGTAAAAGTAAAAGTAAAAGTAAAAGTAAAAGTAAAAGTAAAAGTAAAAGTAAAAGTAAAAGTAAAAGTAAAAGTAAAAGTAAAAGTAAAAGTAAAAGTAAAAGTAAAAGTAAAAGTAAAAGTAAAAGTAAAAGTAAAAGTAAAAGTAAAAGTAAAAGTAAAAGTAAAAGTAAAAGTAAAAGTAAAAGTAAAAGTAAAAGTAAAAGTAAAAGTAAAAGTAAAAGTAAAAGTAAAAGTAAAAGTAAAAAGTAAAAAGTAAAAGTAAAAGTAAAAGTAAAAGTAAAAGTAAAAGTAAAAGTAAAAAGTAAAAGTAAAAGTAAAAGTAAAAGTAAAAGTAAAAGTAAAAGTAAAAGTAAAAGTAAAAGTAAAAGTAAAAGTAAAAGTAAAAGTAAAAGTAAAAGTAAAAGTAAAAGTAAAAGTAAAAGTAAAAGTAAAAGTAAAAGTAAAAGTAAAAGTAAAAGTAAAAGTAAAAGTAAAAGTAAAAGTAAAAGTAAAAGTAAAAAGTAAAAAGTAAAAGTAAAAGTAAAAGTAAAAGTAAAAGTAAAAAGTAAAAAGTAAAAAGTAAAAAGTAAAAGTAAAAGTAAAAGTAAAAGTAAAAGTAAAAGTAAAAGTAAAAGTAAAAGTAAAAGTAAAAGTAAAAGTAAAAGTAAAAGTAAAAGTAAAAGTAAAAGTAAAAGTAAAAGTAAAAGTAAAAGTAAAAGTAAAAGTAAAAGTAAAAGTAAAAGTAAAAGTAAAAGTAAAAGTAAAAGTAAAAGTAAAAGTAAAAGTAAAAGTAAAAGTAAAAGTAAAAGTAAAAGTAAAAGTAAAAGTAAAAGTAAAAGTAAAAGTAAAAGTAAAAGTAAAAGTAAAAGTAAAAGTAAAAGTAAAAGTAAAAGTAAAAGTAAAAGTAAAAGTAAAAGTAAAAGTAAAAGTAAAAGTAAAAGTAAAAGTAAAAGTAAAAGTAAAAGTAAAAGTAAAAGTAAAAGTAAAAGTAAAAGTAAAAGTAAAAGTAAAAGTAAAAGTAAAAGTAAAAGTAAAAGTAAAAGTAAAAGTAAAAGTAAAAGTAAAAGTAAAAGTAAAAGTAAAAGTAAAAGTAAAAGTAAAAGTAAAAGTAAAAGTAAAAGTAAAAGTAAAAGTAAAAGTAAAAGTAAAAGTAAAAGTAAAAGTAAAAGTAAAAGTAAAAGTAAAAGTAAAAGTAAAAGTAAAAGTAAAAGTAAAAGTAAAAGTAAAAGTAAAAGTAAAAGTAAAAGTAAAAGTAAAAGTAAAAGTAAAAGTAAAAGTAAAAGTAAAAGTAAAAGTAAAAGTAAAAGTAAAAGTAAAAGTAAAAGTAAAAGTAAAAGTAAAAGTAAAAGTAAAAGTAAAAGTAAAAGTAAAAGTAAAAGTAAAAGTAAAAGTAAAAGTAAAAGTAAAAGTAAAAGTAAAAGTAAAAGTAAAAGTAAAAGTAAAAGTAAAAGTAAAAGTAAAAGTAAAAGTAAAAGTAAAAGTAAAAGTAAAAGTAAAAGTAAAAGTAAAAGTAAAAGTAAAAGTAAAAGTGAAAGTAAAAGTAAAAGTAAAAGTAAAACGCCAACGCCAACGCCAACGCAAACGCAAACGCAAACGCAAACGCAAAGGTAAAGGCAAAGGCAAAGGCAAAGGCAAAGGTAAAGGGAAAAGGAAAAGGAAAAGGAAAATCAAAAGCAAAAAGCAAAAGGCAAAAGCAAAAGCAAAAGCGAAAGTAAAACTAAGAATTCGAAGTTGTATTTGAAGTTGAAGTTGAAGTTGAAGTTGAAGTTTACATTATCTTTGAATATACAATTATAATTATCAAATATCGGCCCTGCTGATATATTTAAGTTTAAGGGGATATGCTCCGTTTTTTTTTTGTCTCTTTTTGAAAATATCAGATCTAAAGCCTTTTGAATACTTTTCCCTTTTTTGCAGATAAAATTTAGTATTAAATAGCTAAAAAATGGTTAAAAACAATTTTAGTTGTCATGGAAGCCAAAAAAAAAAAAAAACATCCGCCATTTTGAATTGTTTGGTGCTTTTAAAAATGCTAAGCCTTTTTTTTCAATTTATAATGAGTTATAATAATCAAATTTGAACGGCTTATATTTCAGTATATTTACGACAATTTTTTGAAAGAGGTACTAGTTAGAGTTTTACAAGGTCCGAAAAATCATACCTTTTTTAGCATTCAAAAGTTTCAAAATTTGCATATTATTTACAATATACTTTTTACTCTCTCGTATACATAGTTTAGAGGTAGTATTGTATTTGTGCACAGAAAAACTGGGCTTTGCAATTTAATCCGTATGTCTGTGTGTGTATGAACACGATAAATTGAGTACCGTTACAGCTCGGTTGAAATTTCATATACAAGTATTATATAAAATTGAAGTTCTGTATTAACTTTTCAGCGATTTCCGGTAAACGGAGGTTGAACTTATTCTACTTTTGGTTTTTCAAAAGCATATAACTTGTGTTATATGTGTTTCAGATAGATAAACGACATTTCAAATGAATGTAAGTAAACGATCTAACTTTCTGTCTTCTGTCAAATTTTGAGTAATTTAAGTTGAAGGTAAATTAAATAGTAATTTTCGCTATTTCCGATTTCTCTAAACAAAAATGCATGTTAATTTATCAAGTACTAATAATATTCCGCACTATTATACACAGATTGTTTGGCGCCCACTTAGTGCGCAATTCTTTTTTCTACAAGATTCTATTCTATTTTAAAAAGTTTAAGTTTGTAAGCTTTGGGTGTTTCCGAGATTATTGTAAATATGCTTATTGTGACCTACTTATTTATTTTTAATAGTTTAAATGCATGTGAATTTATTTGTACTAAATTGGCCTTGAGCTCCTTATTTATTAAATGATTTGATTTTCGTTCAGACACATTTGAAGGTGTTCACGACTGTGCTCGTGATACTTGTGTCTTGACCTCCCTCCCCCCCCCCTCTCATAGTCCTTGTCCTTAGTTACACTATCCCATAATCCATCTGTGATAGAGAGGTATAAGAAAGGAATTTCAGACTGACACGAGGCGACACATTCAGAGAGTGCGAGAGAGGAAGGCATCCATGTTTTTGTAGTAAACTAGTCAGTAATTACTTAGAATTACATTTGTATTCCGTATCTTATTTTCCATGTGAAGGCTGTGTTAGTTAATTAGTCATCCTATCTACTGCCAGTTGTAGTTAGATGTGTATGTGATATTCATGAGACAGTAAGTTGGGTTTTCAACATTCTTGTATTTTTAATGTCATTTTTATTCACTCCGTGTTGTTGAGAGTTTGGTTATTGAATAAATCTAGAAGTTTTTATAGCTGATCGTAGATTAGGTGATTCTTATATATTTCCTCATTGTATGTTTTGTAATTAAGCTTGCTGCATTTTAGATAGTTTCTGTTCTGAATAAAAGTTTTCTATTTTATTTAGAAGCTCTTACTTTCTATTTCACACCCTAGACGTAAGTAAACGAGTTCATTTACAGTTTCTGTCTTAGTTGACCTGTGTAGTTATTATTTAGATTAATCAGTCCAGAGACCGACATTGTTAGAATCCGGGTGTTACGGGAAAGAATTAGTAATCAAGCACGTAACATTATCAAATACCTGAGAAATGCAGCTTTCCAATGATGTCAAACACAAAATGTTGACGGATATAAAATTTTTGTACAGAGCTTGTAAGATTTGGAAACAATGATAATGATTTATTTAATAGAGTCATAATTATGGTATATCAAACTCACACAAGTTTTTTGTTTCTTAAAACAAAAATGGACAATCTATCCGAAAGTGCAAGAAACCCACGATGAAGAAAAATCAGGAAATTGGTGATTTTTGTAAGGAGCATATCCCCTTAAGTTAAAGTTTAAATTTACATAATCTTTAAATATAAAATTTTACTTACCAAATATCGGCCCTGCTGATATATTTTGTTATTGTATTACCATAGTTACAAATTAATTCTGGAGCCATATATGACACTGTTCCATACTTTATTGGAGCTCCACTATCGTTATATAATTTGGATATTCCAAAATCTGAGATTTTTATATCCCAGTTTTCATCCATTAGGATGTTACTACCTGCAAGTAAGTGCATTAAAAGCATATGAATGCAAATTTAATAAAATTTAATTAAATATCAGAATTGTATAAAGTTTTTTGGTTATTAAACAAGTTATTAAAGAGTGTATTATTCGCCGATATTTACGATTATACAAATTAAACGACTAAAATTACAAACATTGTAGCAATTGAAAAAAAAAAGATACTAAAACGCCACTGTGTTAAATTTTCATCTTAATAAAGCTTTCTTGTTAGATTTACTTTTAATATCCAAATGCAAAATATTATTCTGGTGAAGATAGTTAACACCATGGAGAATTTGAATGGTAAACCGTCGAACAACTGTTTCATCAAGGCAACCTCTAACAGAAATGTATTGATGAAGACTGCCCTAAAAAAGCATGCCCAATAAATAAATTATATATATATATGTATGTATAATATATATATATATATATATATATATATATATATATATATATATATATATATATATATATATATATATATATATATATTTATATAATTATATATATATATATATATATATATATATATATATATATATATATATATATATAAATATATATATATATATATATATATATATATGTATGTATATTATAATATATGTATATATATATAATATATGTATATATATATAAAATACGTATATATAATAAATGTAATATAATATATGTAATATATTATATATAATATATTATATGTAATATAATATATGTATATATATATATATATATATATATATATATATATATATATATATATATATACAGAGTGGTATTTATATACATATATATATATATATATATATATATATATGTATATATATATATATATATATATATATATATATATATACAGAGTGGTATTTATATACATATACATATATATATATATGTATATATATATATATATATATATATATATATATATATATATATATATATATATATATATATATATATATATATATATATATATATATATATATATATATATATATATATATATATATATATATATATATATATATTATATGCGTGTGTGTATGTGTTTGCGTGTATGTGTATGTATATCTTATTTCTTTTGAATCCCTCAAGGACCATAGGATTTTAGCTACACATTTCCAGGGGAACCGTTTTCGGGCAGCTATTGTTATGTTATTCCGCGTAAGCCCAATAGCCCCTGCTTCTTCGTCCATTGTCCTCTCCAGAATCGCTTAGGCGGGATACTTTTTTTCCCGGGGAGTTTCCAGTGAACGCTTGCCCCGCAATGTTAACCTATTGCCTTCTCGTGGCGTACCCTATCAACCCCATTTTGTGGTATGAGTTTTTAAGAATCAATAATTACATTTCGTAAATAGTCTAAGAATATATAAAAATAATGGTCTTCTTTCTTGTATCCATGAATTTTAACAATTCGTTCATGTCGAGTCTTTAACATAATCATTACTTCGTTCTTTATGCTGTTCTGCAATAGAAATGAATGTGCTTTCTATAATTATTTTAAACTTATAAAGATTACTATAAAACAGCCTTACTTTTTTAAAAAATCATCTTATAGTTTACTTGTAGGTAGTCCCTTAGCTTCATATTATTAATAAATTTTTTATTGAAATTTGTTTCTTTTTTAAATATTTTAAACATTATTATCAAAAATATTAAGCTTTGTTTTATTTTGCATTTTTATTATTATCTAGCTTACCAAACAGCTTTTTGCTATTGTGAGTTTTTTGGCAACAAATTGTTTTTCTTTTGGTTGCTTTTTATCCATCACTATGTGTACACTACCAAAACCTCCTTCCCCTAGAAAGCTTTTCATATCAATTTCGAAATCATCAGGAAATTCAGTGGACTTAGCAAAATCTATTTTAGAGCAATTAAAAAAAAACATGTTTGAATTAAAGTTGTAAACCTAATCTTATTTTAAAATATAAAGAATGTTCTTAAAACTACATAATAAATTAAACCTGCAGAGTTCGGCATAGTTCCCGTGGTTCTTGCAAGCAGCCATATAAACGGATTGAAATTTAAAGCTTCTCGGGAGTCAGAAAACAGTGTGTGTACATTCGGCAAATCTTCGAAATGTACAAAAAACTGATGCATTGATTCGATGAATTGGTCAAGTAGTTCTCCAAAGCTCTCAATATCTTGTGGTCTGCATGTTTCAAACGATTTTTCCACCACTTCATTTACTGAGAATACCTAAATTAAAAAATAAATAAATAAGCAATTGAAAAAAAAACGAATATAACTGTAAAGTGGTAAAGTTAATACAAAATATATACATATATTTATAATTTTTTTAAAGATTATGGCCAACATGTTTTTAATTATGTACGATGAAGTTTTGTATGAACTTTGATGTAAGTATGTTGTGAGGGTGTATGGATGGGGAGGGGATTGTGTGTTAGTGTGATGAAGTGTGGGTTATGCTTATTGAGAGAATGGTATGTCGTTCGAAGGATGTGGGATTCGATGTGAAATATATTCTTCAGCTTTACTAAGTTCTTCCATAATTTTCAATTTGTTTCTATGTTTTGCTATAATTTTTAAGGTATACTTTATTTAACTACATTTTACTGTATTCTTCTTTAATTTCTACTTTCTTTTATTACATAATACTCTATTTCCATCAAATTGACTAAATACTACTATATTATACTACATTCTGCTAAATTATATGAAATTCTACTGTCTATTAAATTATATTTTTTCTCTTCTACTTTATTCTTCTACACACCTTTTTACTCTATACTCCTTGTATTTATTGATGTAGTATGTGGTATATGTAATGTGAAGAAAGTGGTGTGTATTGTGTGGGACGAGTTCTAGGATGTGGAGTGTGGGTATAGTGGGGTAAGGTGTTTGGTTTGTGTTATTTGAGACATTGAAATGTGAATCGTGTTGTATGGAGTGGTCACCGGAAATTACTCAAATTTGACGAAAACAAGTGAATAACATCTTACACCTATGAAAGAAATGTCGTCTTCTTAACTGAAACGGTACTCAAGTTATCGGTATAGTAACAATTAAATAAAGTACCACTTTCGGATATCGCAATTCACTCGAAAATTGAAAGTAGGCCAAGCATAAAACCTTTAACTTACACATGGGATTTCATTTATCTCACTGAACCAATTCTCAAGTTATCGTTTTCTTAAGGAAATTTATCGAATTACCATTTCAGTTGTACAAAGTTTTGCAGAAAGCTACGCATTAATGTGATACTAATTTGTTAAGTTTGTTCTGTTAACTTAATCGCTACTCAGGTTATTGGCTTTTGAGAACCGGAAGTAGAGTAACTACATCAGGTTACTAAAAATCGTTCAAAATGTTGATGGAAAAGTACAGATTTAATATAATAATTTAATATAAAATTTTGTAAGTATAAGTTATCGCTATCAATGTATCGTGCTTAAAGACATACACACACAGAATACACAGACATACTATAAAAATAGCAAACTAATCCAGATTTGTGAATAACTAGATTTTTTTTGCACGATTACAATACTTCCTGTATACCTCGTTTGTGTGAAAAAAATCAAAGTATATTGCAAAGTATATTGTTAAGGAATTTCAACTCTTAAAGTCCCAGATTTCTTGAGAAAAGCGCAGTCTTTTATATAAACTAATTAAATAATTGATGGTTATTTTTAATTTCATCATGTTGAATTGAGCATTTTTGTGTGAATTAAATTGTCGTAAGCGTTTGGGATAGAAAAATTTACAATTTAAGTCTGCTTACATTTGTCTCTGATAAAATAAAAAAACATAGTCAGATATTTACCTGTTCATCTGATGTAATATTGTTCTTTAACATACTGTTGATTTTGTTAACAAAAACGGTGATGGATAACTTTTGAAAATTACTGAAAGATTTGCGCACGACTTTTCCTAAGTCACATGATGTAGCAGATGCTATATTGAGAAAAAGAAAATGTTAGAACGTGTACATATTGTTACAAAAAGTGTATGTAGGCTTATGATAAATAACTAGGCGAAAAGAAAAAGGGTTGTAATTACGAAAATATGTAAGTTTTTAACAATATTTATATATAAATTTTAAAAGTGTCGATACCTAAATGTGCTCCTCTAGGTAAACTTTCCATGCCAGACAATATAGATGCAAAATATAATTGCATCTTATCTGTAAAGGTCATGTTCCGTAGCACCTATTTTTTTTTAAAAATGACGAACTTTAAAAAAAAATATATTTACCTATCTTATATATGTGTATGGTTCCATGACAAATGATCTCAGGACAAATGATCTCAGACAAAATATCTCAGACAAAATATCTCACGGACAAATGATCTCAGGACAAATGATCTCAGGACAAATGATCTCAAGGACAAATGATCTCACGGACAAAAGATACCAAGACAAAATATACCAGGACAAATGATACCATGGACAAATGATCTCAGACAAAATATCTCAGACAAAATATCTCACAGTAAAATTTAAATAGTATGTACGATGATTTTAGTTGATTTGAACTTTTTTTTAATTGACTGTCAATATGGTTTTGTTTACTTTTTACGCATTGTTTACTTTTTACGCATAATAATTGTAAGTAAAATGAATCTGTTAAACTTAAAAAAGCATCAAAAGATGTACTACACTTAATCTTTCTACTAGCATTTGTTTTGAAAAAGTAAAAATTAAAACAAACTTTCTCCAGAAATGTTGAATAAATGATAATGTATAAAACAAATAAAGTAACGGTAGCCGTACAAAATTAATGTTTAAAACACGCGAAATATTTTTAAAAATGTGAATGGGTCTTAAGGTTCGTAACGTAAAACTATTGTTTTTATTGCATCATCAACACAAACGAAACGCTAACGTTTCTATGCCGGCAGGTACATTGTTATGATCTGACCTTTCCAACTCTATGTTATCATATATTGTGTGAACTCTTGCTCGACACTTCACATTTCCAAATCTCTTTGCCTGCTGCTTCACTTCTGACTTTTTATAAACAGAATACTGTTTTGTTTGCATGCACACTACGACAAACTTGGCTCCTTGGTGACCGCTGTCGTTTAAATAAGCATTTGTCACCTGATCACTAAGGTGTGACCGACGCATAACTATTTAGAAGCTAGTTGTATTGTCCATAGAGGGCGGATATCTTTCCCTTAAAGCATGTCTCTGCCGTCCAAGCGGGCGGCCACCGTGATACGAAGGTGTGTCCTTATTGTTATTTCATTCCCTTTGATCTAGTTTCGTCCAACTGACATGGTAGGATTGTCTCATGTTTGGCAAGCTCACCTACGTTGTCTATCAAAAAATGTCTTTAATCTTCAAATACTATATTAGTAATCATAGTTTTAAAATGTTTAGTGCAATATGAAAAATTTTTGTGGTAAACAATTTTTTAAATTATTATATAGGCCTATAAACAATATTCAATATAGTACACAATACCATATGACAGTCAATACAAAAATTTCCGATCAACTAAAATCATCCAATACACTATTAAAATTTTGCTGTGAGATATTTTGTCTGAGATATTTTGTCTGAGATCATTTGTCCATGGTATCATTTGTCCTGGTATTTTTTGTCTTGGTATCTTTTGTCCGTGAGATCATTTGTCCTTGAGATCATTTGTCCTGAGATCATTTGTCCTGAGATCATTTGTCCGTGAGATATTTTGTCTGAGATATTTTGTCTGAGATCATTTGTCCTGAGATCATTTGTCCTGTCACCATGTGTATACATAGTCATTATGTTTAGACTGCAATTTTCGGATTATTAAAAGCAAATGAGCTTATTAATAATTACTAGCCGCCTCAGCTATAGTTACCTTTCAGAAAAAAAAATGTGAAGCACCGTTGCTTGTGTTTATCAAGGGAAATGGAAAGGGAAATGAAAATGGAAAAGGAAAGGGAAAAGGAAAAAAAAAGGGAAAGGGAAAGGGAAAGGGAAAGGGAAAGGGAAAAGAAAAAGGAAGAGGAAGAGGAAAAGCAAAATTGAAAAGGAAAATGAAAAGGAAAAGAAAAAGGAAAAGGAAAAGGAAAAAAAAAAGCAAAAGGAACACGAACACGAACACAAACACGAACACGAACACGAACATGAACATGAACATGAACATGAAAAGGACAAGGAAAAGGAAAAGTAAAACCAACAGAAACATTTACATCAACATCCACATCGAATTCCACATCCACAACCACATTAAATTCAACATCAAATACAACATCAAATTCAACATCAAATTCAAATTCAAAATGAAACTCAATATCAAATTTAACAACAAATTCAACACTAAATGTAACCTTATAACAGTTAAATGTATATGAATGTATGTTGCGAGTGTGTGTATTAAAAAGGCGAGATAAAATATAAATATAGTGTGTGTGTGCGCATGCGCGAAAGGAAAGGAAGCGAGAGGTAGAAGGCGGCAGAACAAGAAAGATGACGAAAGTGAAAGTCGTGTTTGTTGAGTAGTGTAGCTGCTGAATATCATTCTGAATATGTAGATCTAATATTAATAAAATCGTGAAATCACCAGTAATGTGGTTGGTATTTGCATCTAGTTTATGTCGTGAACCCAGTCACACAAGACGGCTGTGACAAACCTCAACATCAACATCAACTTTAACGTCAACATCAACATCAACATCAACATCAACATCAACATCAACATCAACATCAACATCGACATCGACATCGACATCGACATCGACATCGACATCGACATCGACATCGACAGCTAATTGAAATTCAACGTCAATATCTACATTAACTTCAACTTCAACTTTAATAGTGATAGTTTTAAGGTTACTTTTATTTTCTCTACGTTTTTTTTCTTGCCACAAACATAAGCCAACAATACAAACACACGAAAATATAATATACACTTCTCCAATTGTATTAGGGGTCATCCATAAATGACGTCACGCATTTTTGTCGATTTTTACCTCCAGCTCCCCTCCGTCACACATCGTCACAAAAAAACCAGACCCCCCCTAAAATGACGTCACAACTCAGCCTACAACCCCCACACGTCTGCAGTTGAATTTTTTTCAAACATCGATATTTTTCTAAAATCTTCTCTGAACTCTGTCAAAATTTAATATTTTAATTAATTCCTATTACAATTTATTAAAACCGTTTTCTAAAACGCGAAATAACGTCAAAAATTCGTTTTCTAACATTGCTTTTTTATAATGCAAAAGTGTAACGTCGCACCATCTGAACCCCTCACCTTTCCTTCATCACACCGTTCCAAAATTACGGACCTTCCCTCCCCCCTACGAGTGTGACGTCATTTATGGTGTATTTGTATATTCGATCATGTTTTTATTTTAATTTCTGCCTTTAAATAAAATTTAATTTATACATATTATTTTCAACATAACACTATCTTTAAGTTCTCTATATATTGCTAAAAATACTAATCTCCTAGCCTCGGAAAATATGTGACGGACAGATAAAGAGAGAGAGAGAGATTTGCACTTACGCTGCAAATTTCTTGACACTTTATGAGTTCCCTGGCTTTATCATCAACAGCTAATGTGCCCAAAATGATGAGTATAGTTGTAGTAAGAAAGTCTATCTGCAAACTCTATAATAATCCAAGCAGTTATACATTTTTTTTTAAATCTATAACACAAAACATGTATTATATAAATGTACAGATTTGTGCCAAATATGATTTCAACAAAAATTTAAACGCCTTAACAATTTTAATTTATTATCGCCACACTTTCTGTGGGAAGGCGGGTTTAAGCTCGCTATCTGCTAAATTCAATTCAAATTCAAATTATTTTTTTTTTAATTTTAAAAAACTCTGTATGGGCCATTAAAAGAGGTATTTTCGTTCTGGCATTTTATGTTGCTTATTGTACAAAGCTGTTGAGTTGAAAAGTTGTTTTTGATTTGTGAAGATAATACTACTTTCACGTTTAATTATTATTTCAAATATTACTTTCACATAAATTACAAAGATTATATAGGGGAATATGACTGGTCAGTTTTGACCACTTTGCAGAATTTTTCCAAATATTTTTTACTGAATGCGGGTGTCACCCGGTGCGGTCCGCATCATCCGCCCCCCCCCCCCCCCACCCCCTCGCTAAGCCTCTACGTCTTACAAACTTTTAATATTATGTAGACTATCGAAAATGTGTATGTGTTAACACTTGTATTTCGACAATTTTAATTTTTAATGTCACATGTAAAAAAAAATAGTAAATAAAACTTTGCCTTACCTTTTTATCTCTAATCAAGATGAGATAACCAATAAATATCTTTAAAATTTTAGACTCTGCCAATCTCTATTAAAAATAAAGTTTATGCTAAATCATAAATTATTCACCTTATAACAGTGTATAATTTATTTACATTTTCAATTTAAACGAAAATATGATCTAATTTATTTTGCGTTTTTAATATGGATAAAGTTACACATAATATGGAAATTCGTTATTATAAATTCTAAGCAAATAAATTGTCTTTCATTTAGTACTTATGAAAATGAGGTTATTATAACCTATTGATTGCATTTTGAAATATCATACTCAAAATTTAAAATATGTATACAACAAATGTATGAGAAACAAATACAGTTTTATCTAGCAGTTTTAATTAATGTTTAAAAAGATAATTTTACATGTAACAAATTAAATCTTTATAGAAAATTGATCTTGGTGTCTAGTTTAAAACTTCTCTGTTCTTTAAAGGCATTACGCTTTTTTAAATGCAATCATTCAACTTACTAAAATAAATTCTTCACTTTTCATCACACAGTATGTCAACAGAAAAATCGTGTCACGAATAAAGAGCAAACAAAATCCAGGTTCCGAAACATTTAGAAAACCTTTCTCTTCAATATATGTTATTGTTTTTTCTGTAAACATAAAATTTAAAAAAAAGATATAATAAAATGCGTTTTAATAATAAGCTTTAATATAGGCACTAAAACATAAAAAATAAAGTAATTATCTGTAAAGATATAACAACTAGACGTACAGAGCTATAAAGTGGAAATACAACAGGCGATAGGCTGATAGTGTTTTGTTTTATTTCTCCAAACCAAATCCACTATGTCCCCACTATATATAAAACTAAAAAAAATAAAAAATTCGGAACCGGAACCTCAAATTTAACTGGATCCAACATGTAATCGGAGACGATATCTTATCTGGAAACGGAACTTTGTCCGGTACCGGAAATTTAAGGGGAACCTGCACCTTAACTAGAACTAGAAAGTTCAAACGGGAAATTCGAAAGTAAAATGTACATTAACTGAGAGCGGAAATTTTACTGGACCTAGGTTTTTAAATAGGACCTGTGATATTCAATTTGAAAATAAATAAAGACAAATTTTATCAGCAAACGGAAAAATTATCCGGAAATTGAAATTTTAACCGGAACCGGAATTTAAACCAAAACAAGAACCTTGGCAGATGTGAAGTTTAGCCGAAAATAGAACTTTTAAAATCTGGCCTTTTAAACTGATTCAAAACGTAACAGAAAATACTAATTTCGCCGGAAATGATATATAAGCGAAAACGAAAGTTAGCAATGGACATAGATATTTATTGGGATACTAAAATGCAACCTGAAACGTAACCTTGATCGGAGAAAAAAAACCTGAAATTGAAATTAAACCGAAATCAGAACTTAAACAAGACCGGGAAATATAACTGTAAAGGGTCTTTTGACATTAATCGGAAATTTAATGGTAAACGTAATCTGGTTATTCGTATCCATAACCTTAACCGTAACCTTAATCCTATTCTTAACGCTTAACTTTTTGATATATCTACATTAGTTTCTAATATTAGGCAATTAATTTTATAACTAGAATGTGATGCTACTGATTTTGCGTTTTTAATTGATTTATTTTACGTGTGATATATGTTTTCTGTATGATTTCTCCAGAGCATTATTGTCAAATAGTAAATCAGACAGAATATTAAAATGATAAATGGCTCGTTGAGAGAGAAGTTGGTAGTGATTTTTTTCTCTAGATCAAATCCAAAATTAAAATCCCCAACACAACCAAATCCTAAATCTAAAATTCAACCTAATAATAATTATAAAAATGTAATATTAACCGCAAATTTAAAACTAACTGGAATTTTTTCAAAGGATCAGAAAATTTTAAAGGAACCGAAAATAAATAAAATATTTTTTTATATTAAAGTTTACCGAAAAATCTTCCAGAACAGTAAATTTGTTCTGAAACGGAATGTATTTCAGGAACCCAAAACTTAATCTAATCTGGAACTGAAATTTGACCGGAACCGGGATATTCTTCCGGAAACAGAAAGTTTTCCTAGCTGGATTGAAAAAGGAACTGGATATATTTGCAAAACTGGATTTTATCCAGAACTACAAAAGTAACTGTACGTCTCTTAGGAACCGAAAATTAAACCGAATTCGGAACTTTAATTGGAACGGAACTAGAAATACATCCAAAACCGGAATTATTTTCGTAAATGGATTTTAGCCGGACTTTGATTTTTTTCGAAACCGGATATTTAATAGGGAACGGCAATTCAAACGGGAACGGAAATCTAACAGGAAAAGATATTTGAACGGAAACAGAATATTATTATCTGTAATTTTAAAAGAAATTGAAATGTAACTTCCTCAAAAGTTATATTTTCATTGGAATTTTATACTTATTTTAGGAGAAAAAAAATGACACTTTTTAAGTTTTATCGGAATACTAATTTTAGTATAGGTTACATAGTTGTAATTTCTTTTAGTCATAAGCGTAACTTATTATAATTTCATTAATATAAAAGAACATTTGATTAAAGTATGCCCAAAATGAATATTTGCTTATTTAATTGAAATCGCTTAGATGAGCGATTAAACAAAGCGTTCATAATCTGTTATTTACTAACTAATTAACTCAGTTACAAGTAAGAAATTAATCAGCCTTGCCTAACAGAATACCCGTTTTCTTCTAAAGGGCTTTTTATGCTTTTTCGGACCTGAAGATTTAGCAGGAAGAGGAAGTAGAGTTTATCTATTTATGTGTCCGCGGCATATGTAAGTTAATTGAGTCTAATCTTTGATGACAGAAGGAGACTGTGTCTTGTCCTGGCTATTTCAATTGTTTATTGAATTGATGTAAGCTAAGAGTATAAATACACCTGGAAATGAAAGATACTTGGGCTGCGGTCAAGTTATTCAATCCTGCTCGTGAATTCGGTAGTGGTATCAGTGTGGAAGTGGTACTAAAGTTGAAACTCTTACGCAGCCCTTACAGAAATTATTTCAGAAAACAAGAGGTTTATATGGAACCGGAACATGATATTTTACCAAAACCGGCGGTTTAACAGAATCCTGAAATATAAACAAAAATGAACATTTATCCAGAAACAGAAATTTAACCGGAACGAAATGTAATTTTAAAAATGGAACTGTATCAAGAGAGACAGAAATTAAACACGAAACTGGAGTCTTTTTATGGACTGAAATATAGCCGAAATTTTAACCGAAAACAAAAGATATAATTGAATATAATTAACAGAAAATGAAATGTAACTGGAAACAGGACTTTATCCGCTGAAAAATCAGCTCAAAAACCGAGACATCGGACGACATTGCACTTCTCTCACACAGCCAACAGCAAATGCAAGTGAAAAAACATCGAAGCAAACGACAAATTTCAAAAAGACAAACTTCACTGGCAATGAAGCAGTTATGTAATATGGAAGGCCATTTTTTGTGGAGGTGAACACATTACATTGCTAGTTACATCGGTAGAATAATAGACGAACAAGGTGTGAAAGAAAGGATAGGCAAGGCAAAAACTATTTCATCCAGTAAAAACAGACATGAACCTCTAGATATAGATTTTTGACATCCTAGATTATGTTTTGTTGTTTGAAACGGAATTTCGGAGAGCAACCAAATTACCCCAGAGGAAGGCATTTATCAACACCTGACCAATTCCAGTGGAGGAAGAAACAAGGAAATGAAGAAAGTGCTTTACGAAAATCATGAAGAATCATCATCATCAATCCCTGAACACACAAAGTATGCAAAGGAAATGCCTCACAAGAACAACAAAGTGACGAGAACTAGAGGCCGACTCTATTCGGTACAGATAACTATAGCGTGTTTGGCGGCCCTTACCACAGCAGGGTTGACCGGTGTTAGTAAATAAGTACTATCAAAAAGCCTACAATTTCAGTAATAATTATGTGAATATAAATGTATGTGGCGGAGCTAAGATTTGTTTATACCAAGGCCCATATCTTTTATCAAAGTAAGCCTCGTATCAAAATGTATATTTTAGTAATATTTAATACTTCACGATTGTGAGTTTGTATATTTTATTAAGAGCTACTTTGTGTTTGATACTTTTTAATTGTAATGTTGGTGTATTTCTCCAACTTTTAGCATGCCTTTTCTGATTTATCTCTAGTGAGACTGTCTGAGTAAAAAAAATATATTCCCACTAAAAAACTAACTAAAATTCTGTGCATTTACACATGTTTAACTATAAATATTACACTATTTGCTTTAATTTCTAATGTGCTTGATTTTCATAACACATCGCTCTCAAAAATATATTTATTATTAAATACAGACTATATATATATTTTATATATATCTATAATATAAGCGGCTAGGTAGTGTGTCAGTCCTTTCGTCATCGTTATAGACTAAAATCATAAAAGTAAACACCACATACTGTGATCTTACTTGCATCGAATAATCATATTTTAATTAATGGAGTAGGGTTTATTTATATAACGACTTAACGGTTTCGATACTCGGCAAAGTTTACTCTTCTGCATACGTAAAAAACTGAACGTGAAGAAAGTATTAAATGCACACACATTGCTAGAACATATTAAACGGATCAATGTTAAATAAAATTTTCCTTACATACATAGAATAATGGATTCATTTTTAATAACAGTAGGGTTAAATAAAACTAATCAATTAAAATGTTAAAAAAAATTCATAAAAAACGTTTTAATAACAAGCTTTTATGTAATGATGCACTAAAAAGTAGAAAATAAATTATACACTACTATATAAATTACTATATAGAAAAGCGTGGGTCACTTTAGTACTTTAGTACCTATTGGATACCTTTACTAATATTTGAGAAGAAACCCACGCTTTTCTTTATAGTAATTTAAATAGTAGTGTATAATTTATTTTCTACTTTTTAGTGCATCATTACATAAAAGCTTGTTATTAAAACGTTTTTTATGAATTTTTTTTTCAGTACTTTACATGTTTTATTTACAATAGTGTTACATGACTAAAAACCATTGCGCGTCTATTGAACGTGACTGTCTTTTATTGATTTTATACACTGGAAGTACTGTTTACTAATTGTTATTTTTAATCAATACCAGTTTAGAAGCCCCTATAATATGAGCATAATTCTTTTATCTTTGCATTTAAGTTAGTGTTTATGTACTGTGTTTTTGTTTGCGTTTATGTTTGCGTTTGCGTTTGTGTTTGTGTTTTTGTTTAGGGTTGTGTCTGTGTTCGCGTTTTTGTTTTCGTTTGTGTTTTGGTTTTGGTTGGTTGTGGTTAGGATTAATTCGAAAAGTAATATATTTACTAAACCCGGGAAATGCCATTTATATGCTCCTTAATAAACAAACAAGTCATGGTCCTCTTCAGATAGGTTTCTCATAGAGGTCGGTGCAGTCCTGGTATATATATATATATATATATATATATATATATATATATATATATATATATATATATATATATATATATATATATACATACATATATATATATATATATATATATATATATATATATATATATATATATATATATATATATACGAGACGACACTCGGCGTAGCTTACGGCGCTATTTAGTTGTTGTATTTTCTACTTTTCAGTAATTCATTATTTTTGCAATGATACACTACACTTTTGAAAGTATTAGCAAAACTCGTTTTAAAACGCTACAGTATAGTTGGTAGAGAGTTTATTAGCACATATAAATACAAGAATTTTTAATTAGAGCGATCGAGACTTTAATAATCAGTTCTTGTTTCCTTTGTAAAATTTACATTTTCGGAGTTGGACGGTTTTGCGATATATACATATATATATATATATATATATATATATATATATATATATATATATATATATATATATATATATATATATATATATATATATAGAGAGAGAGAGAGAGAGAGAGAGAGAGAGAGAGAGAGTGGAAAAAAGGCTATATATAAGATCATATTAGATACCAGCATAATCACGTTCAAGAAGCATTGACAAAAACCTTGATGCTTTGTTATCATCGTGCGCTAATATGGCAATGTATATAAGATTAAGACATTTTTGAAGCATGTAGAAGTAGAATACATCAAAATGCTTAGTGTTACTGAACTCAGTCAGTAGTTCTCCGACAATGTCCAACAGAATTTCAAATCGTTGGTTCTGGGGAAAAAAGGGTAAGTTAATTACAACAGTTTAACTTTTATTTTAGTTAAATTAATATTACATGCGACATACACTTGTTATAAAAATCCCTAACGTTAAGGGGGCAATATCACACTGACAATGAAATATAGACGAAAATATTTGAAAAAATACCCAGCTAAATATAACATTTGAAAATGCAATCTTTTTTTGGCAGACACGCTGCAGACTTTACTTTGCAATTTATTTATTTATTTTTTACTTTCTTTCCTATTTATTTATTTTTCTACGCATTTAAAAAAATCAGAATTATAACGTTTTAAAACAGGTAGTTACCAGTAAAGATGTGTGTGAGAAAAACAGTGATCTAACCCTTTCTTTAGTATTTTGTTAAACAGTAATATTTAGTTTTCATCATCGGCTTGTGAGAACCGTTACAGATTTAAAGTAATACTTCTTTCTGACATGTACTCTTACTTTAGATGGTTTACTAATACATAATACATAATGTCTCATTTCAATGCTCTTTTTAAACACTGCAAATGTAAATATGCAATT
The DNA here is from genome assembly GCF_028476545.2 of Physella acuta. Taxonomy (NCBI): domain Eukaryota; kingdom Metazoa; phylum Mollusca; class Gastropoda; family Physidae; genus Physella; species Physella acuta. Next base: position 264,220 of record NW_026732264.1, read on the forward strand.
AGATGGTGTTGCAATCTCCTTTAGAGAAACATTGTTTTTTAAAAAGTAATTTTTTGGTGTGGTGGGTTATAGTTAGTGTTTAAATAAATTTGGACTAATGTAACACATATGGTTACCAGCCAGGGGAGGGAAAAATATGAAGTTTTAATTCATTGAGTTGCGGCCCCTGTGGGGTCGTGGCCCTGTTGACTTAGTTTTTTTTTTCCGTTCTCTTGTGAGCGATGTTACCTGTGTCCCATGTCATGTGACATGGGACTGTGGGTAGTTTCATGCCTAGCCGTGTCAGTCACACGCAAGCCTGCTGTCTGTGGACATGGTGACCAAAATATAGACCTAATGAAGGTAGTGTAGTTACATAAATTATGTTTGTTAAAATACTTATTTGTGTATTCCTGCTAGTGCTGCATGTGCACACTAGTTAGGGTGAGTATTAATATAAGTATTTATTTGTAGTACTACTTATTGGTACTTGTTGGCAGTAGTGTGTACTGGCCGCAACATATTTTATTGTACCCGTGTATATTGTAGCCTACACGTGGTGTTGTCAGGAATGTAACTTTTTCTTTACTTTTGTTTTAGGGCTATAGTTTTTTTTTTTTTCTTGGTTTCCTGTTGCTTCAGTATTTTCTATTTGAAATCGTCGTACTACTGTGTTGCATCGCCGTCATGGCTCGATGCTGTAAATAAAGCGAGTACTTGACAACAACTGTCGGTGTCAGTGTGTTCTTAAAATTAATCTCAGGGTCAGCCCGTCTTAAACACAACACCTCAGTTGGTAAAAGCATCCCCACTGAGTGAGGGTTACACTAAGAAGGAGAATGATAATAAATAAATATTAAAAGCAAAAATGTTGTTATGTAGGCGGCCTAAACTGAGACACATTAAATAATACATTTTCCCCTTTAAAAACCACCACGTTTCTTTCTTGTATTTTCTTTTTCTTTTTTTCTTAATTTTAAAGATAAAAAGAAAACAAAATAATTGTCATTTATGTTGCAGTTTTATACAATTTCAACACATGATCATAAAGTGTGTACAGAGTAATTAAACGAAGAAAGTATAATGGCATAAAAACTAGATTTAAATAATGAAATTGAATTATTTTATTACTATGATAGTTCATGCTGTAGATAATAATTTTAGGAAATTGTATGCCGAGATTTAAATACTTCATGTACAGTTTTGAAAAGTAATTTAAGATTAAGTATTTATACAAATATTGGCGTAACAATTATCAGAATGTTTTTGGCCTAAAATAACTTGCTGTATTAAAGATGTAGAATCTCAATTACCACTTTAAAAATTTGACCTGTGTATTTCTAATAGCTGTTTGTTTGGCGAATTACTTTGTTTCTCTCTGTTAGTCTGGGTTTTACTGCCCCTTTAAGTCTCGAAAATGGACAAAAGGATGGTATGTAAATATACTAATTAAAATGCGTTATTGTGAATAATAAAGGTATTTTCAAATAAATATCTGATTTACTCATTTTCATTATTAAGTGTTTAATTTGTTTTGAAAATTAAATTATATTAAAAGTGCATCAAATTACTTCATCATCATATCTATAAACGCTCACTTATTTTAAATTTAAATATACCAATATTTCATGCCAAATAAAGTACGATGTTGGAATTTAAAATGCAATGGATAATAGTTAGTTACAATTTGTCTTTTAAAATTATTTTTATTATTAAGATGTAAAGTGAACTATCTAAACAAGGTAAATTGTAAACATTACCAGGTATTCTTCCATATTGCACAAAAAAGACACCAAAAATAGGAACGATCTTTAAAAAAAAGAAAACATATTGGTCAAGAAATTTATTAAATTTCCTACTACTAACTTTAATGCATTAGTCTAATCGAACATACAGTGTAAAACAAAAAAAATAACGTTATAACTTACCTTGGCATATTGACGGTTGATTGTTTTTCTAATAATTGCTCTTTTTTGTCGTAAACCGAAGGCACATTTTTGAAAGCTTAAATTGTAAAAATGAATAAACATTACATTAGTTTTTGCGAACTTTATACTAGTTGCATATACACAACGACGTTCTGATTTTTAGGAATATATACATGTTCAATTCAATGAAAATATGTACGTTTCAGAAAATAAATGAGAACCTATCAAAACCATAACCATAAACACGCATAGGCCCTTCCAACACATAAACCTTTTCCCAATCTGTATAAGTATAATTATCCTAATAACGATCTCTTTCACGATCCATTCTAATTTTCCTATGCCTAGCACATATCCCTAACCTTATCCCAAATTTTAGACGAACTGTAAAGATACATGTCCCTAAAACAAGGTTACGCGCCTAAAAATACACAATGTGTAATGCAAAGATGTTATATTCTTAAAACATTGTAGCAGCCCACGTTAGCGCAGGAAACAGGATCGCTAGTATATATAAATATAAATATATATATATATATATATATATATATATATATATATATATATATATATATATATATATATATATATATATATATATATATATATATATATATATATATGTATGTATATATATATTTAATTTATACAGTAGAGGTGTGTAAGTAGTACACCATAAGAAAACAATAAGAAAATTAAAAATACTAAAAGCTAAAACATTTTATTTTTACTTAGGCGCAAACTTTTGTCAAAAGATCTTAGGACAAAAGTTAAAGTTTTTAAATTGATTGTTATTTGTTGCTTATTATTTCTTTTAAAAATAAAATTACTAGCATTGACAGGTAAGCGGGTCCATTGTCACGATAACATTAATATAAAACATATGACGATCGAACGAACTAAGGAAAAACAAATGACTGACCGACCGCCCGACCGACCTACCAATAAACCAACCGACTAATTAACCAACCGACCAATCAAATCAACCAAACGACCAATCAACCAACCAACCAACTAATATGTTACTCACTTGTTTGATCCGACCAGAATTTAAGTAGCTCATCGTACATTTTTTTCTCAAACTCCATGAGTGTGTTTGGTGATGATGTAGAGGGATTACTTTCTAGATTTTTACTACACGATTTTATAATTTGCAGATTACGATTGCAAAATGCTATAAAACATAATTCGATTCTAGTAATACATTGTTTTTCTGTTAAACTGTTAGTTTGTTGGTCAGTAGACTCTTTAAAACAATAAATATTTGCTAACAGCAGTTCAACATTCGAACACTACACTGATTATTTCTTGCAGAAATCATTAAAGCATTTTCACCCTGTTTATTAGCACTGTTTATGTCAGCACCATTTTCCAGTAGTAAACGTAATATGTTGTCATTTTTTGATAGTGAAGCAATCATTAATGCATTTTGACCAAACATGTCTGTCTGATTTACATTGCATCCCTCATGTATCAATAATTTAACGATTTCAACATTGCTACAGGAAGATGCTAACATTAAAGCATTAAAACCATATTTGTTTACATGATTTACATCACATCCACAACTCAGAAATAGTTCAACTGCTTTTATTTGGTTGTAATAAGATGCAGTCATTAGAATAGTATTTCCATCATTGTATACACGATTTAAATCAACTTCGCACTTAACTAGTATTTCCAAAATACTGTAATGACGCTTTATTAACGCCAGCATTAAGGCATCGTTTCCTTTTTCATTTATCAGATTTACATTGCATCTCTTTCTAATAAGTAAATCTACAATTTTTTCATGGCCCGCATTCGATGCAATCATTAACGAATTAAACCCATCTTTACTGACTTGATGAATATTGATTCCTCCGTTAATTAACAAATCAATAACCCTGCTATATCCCTTAAAACATGCAAGCATCAAAGCATTATAACCATCCTTATTGACCTGATATAAATCGATTCTGTTTTCTATCAACACTTCAACAATTTCTTCATAGCCAGCTGTAGAAGCAAGCATTAATGCATTTTCACCACGTTTGTTAACTTGATTTAAATTGGCTCCTTTATTAAGCAACATTTTCACTGTTTCGTTGTCGCCTTCATTCGACGCAATCATCAATGCATTAAACCCATCTATATCAGTGTTATTTAGATCGACTCCCTGGTTAAGTAACATTTCAATAATGTTAGCTCTTTTTGTATTCGCTGCGCACATTAAGGCGCTGAACCCGTCTTCGTTGACTTGATTTAAATCAGTTCCGTTTTTTATTAAGCATTTTAAAAGTGTTTCATTACCATCGCTAGCAGCAAGCATCAAGGCGTTAAACCTATATTTGTTATTCTGATTTAAAACAGAAGCTTTTGTAAGTAGTAGCTGAACAATAGTATCATGTCCCGCCTTGGATGCAATGATCAATGCATTATATAACATTGAATCTTCTATTTTTTCTTCATCAAAATTCAGCTCATTATGTACTGAAAGGAGCAGCTGTACTACTTTGTAATGTCCTTTATGGCATGCTATTGTTAAAGCATCTTGCCCGTGTTTGTTTTTTATTTTTATATTGCAACGTCTAATAAGCAGCTGATTAACAACTTCATCATGCCCATGCAACGATGCAAGAATTAATGACGTATTGCCATTTTCATCAGCTTGATCTATAACGCTGTTCAATAGCTGTTGTACTATTTTATACTGTCCAGTACGGGATGCAAGCATTAATGCATTCAACCCTTGTTTATCCACTTGAGTTATATTACAGCCTCTCTTTAAAAGTATATCGACACAATGCGGAAAGCCTTTTAAAGTAGATATATATAGAGCTGTTTGGCCATATCTGTCACATCTATTTACATCACTGCCCCAGTTAATTAGCAATTCAGCCACTTGGTTCCGGTTAGATGCGCATGCTGTCATTAAAGCATCCCATCCACAATTGTCAACTTCATTTACTTTACTGCCACAATTCAGTAACAATTCTACTATCACTAGGTGTCCACATTCGGTCGCATGCATTAATGCATCTTTCCCATTTCTATCCTTTTCAGATACATATTGTACTCCTTTAAGCAGTAGCTCTGAAATTTTGTTACTTTCATTAAATGCTGTTACCCATGTAGTTTGTTCTCTTTTAAATATTTTTTCATTGACATCAATTCTTTTACTTAAAGCAATTGCTAACAACTTGGAGGTATATTTGGATTTTCCTACTTTACATCGACTTTGCAGTAGCATCTTTACGCAATTATGATGTCCCCGTTTTGAAGCTATCATTAAATCAGTCTCTCCCGTTTCATTGGTATATTTTGTATTATTACTACTTAATACAAGACAATCGTCTACATTTGCGTTAGTAGCTGATTCTTTTAAGGGGTCCATTTTAATGTATCAAATTACTTATTAAGAGCTACTGTGTCGTATTTTCAGTTACGTCTTATCAATATTATAGCATAATTTCATATTTGATACGCCTAGCTCCAAAGCTCGAGAAACAAATTTCTAGGTAATCAACTCTCCAGAGCACAGTGAAACGACATAGCAGGTTATATTTAGTAATTGAAGAATACTATTCCCATTTATCACATAAATATTTTAGGGTTCATTTCAGCTATTTCATGAAGTTTTGTACTGATATAAATTTCATATTAAAACGCATGTTAAGAAATGTTCTTCAACAACGTATTGCACTCTCGAATAGTCCTTTTTGGATTAATGCACCTGTCGAAAAATCAGACATATATTCTTATTAAAAAGGAAACGGAAGAGGAAGGAAAAGAATGGAATGAGCACAGCACAGCAAACGCTACGCTACAGTACAGTACAGTACAGTACAGTAGAGTACAGTACAGTACAGTACAGTACAGTACAGTACAGTACAGTAGAGTAGAGTAGAGTACAGTACAGTACAGTACAGTACAGTACAGTACAGTACAGTACAGTAGAGTAGAGTAGAGTAGAGTAGAGTACAGTACAGTACAGTACAGTACAGTACAGTACAGTACAGTACAGTACAGTAGAGTAGAGTAGAGTAGAGTACAGTACAGTACAGTACAGTACAGTAGAGTACAGTACAGTACAGTACAGTACAGTACAGTACAGTACAGTACAGTACAGTACAGTACAGTAGAGTACAGTACAGTACAGTACAGTACAGTACAGTACAGTACAGTAGAGTACAGTACAGTACAGTACAGTACAGTACAGTACAGTACAGTACAGTACAGTACAGTACAGTACAGTACAGTACAGTACAGTACAGTACAGTACAGTACAGTACAGTAGAGTACAGTACAGTACAGTACAGTACAGTACAGTACAGTACAGTACAGTACAGTACAGTACAGTACAGTACAGTACAGTACAGTACAGTACAGTACAGTACAGTACAGTACAGTACAGTACAGTACAGTACAGTACAGTACAGTACAGTACAGTACAGTACAGTACAGTACAGTACAGTACAGTACAGTACAGTACAGTACAGTACAGTACAGTACAGTACAGTACAGTACAGTACAGTACAGTACAGTACAGTACAGTACAGTACAGTACAGTACAGTACAGTACAGTACAGTACAGTACAGTACAGTACAGTACAGTACAGTACAGTACAGTACAGTACAGTACAGTACAGTACAGTACAGTACAGTACAGTACAGTACAGTACAGTACAGTACAGTACAGTACAGTACAGTACAGTACAGTACAGTACAGTACAGTACAGTACAGTACAGTACAGTACAGTACAGTACAGTACAGTACAGTACAGTACAGTACAGTACAGTACAGTACAGTACAGTACAGTACAGTACAGTACAGTACAGTACAGTCAGTACAGTACAGTACAGTACAGTACAGTACAGTACAGTCAGTACAGTACAGTACAGTACAGGAGCGTGGCGTGGCGAAGCGTGTGTTGGGGTGGGGTGGGGTGGGGTGGTGAGCGGAGTTGAGTAGAATAGATTTGATTAGAGTCCAGTAGAGAAGAGCAAAGAAAAGAGATCACATGAGAAAATAAACCGGGAGTGATCTCCCCTAAACTTTCTCGAATATTCTGATATAAAACAACAGGGGATGGGAACTCGGGCTATAGACATGATTTTTAATCCATTTTAAATACTTAAAGTTTTAAAAATAGAATAAAATCTCGTAGACTAAAGAATTGCACACTAAGTGAATGTAAAATTAAAAAGTGCATAATAGTGCGCAATATTATTAGTACTTTAAAAATTTACATTTTTTTTTTTCAGAAATTGGAAGTAGCGTAAATTACTACTTCCGGTAAACAGAAATTACTCAAAATTTAGCAGAAGGTAGTAAATTAGATCTTTTACTCACTTGTGAAATTTCATTTATCTATCTGAAATAGTACTCAAGTTATAGGCTCTTGAAAAATTCAAAGTAGAAAAAGTACCACTTCCGGTTATCGGAAATCGCTCAAAAGTTTATACGGATCTACGATTTTGATCAAATACTTATATATGAAATTTTATCAACCTAGCTGTAACGGTACTTAAGTAATCGTGTTTACACACAGACACACACACACACACAGACACACAGACATACGGACAGAATTGCAAAGTCCAGTTTTTCAGACTGGATTACGTATAAAACCTCTAAATTTTGATAAATCTGGATTGTTAATTTTTGCCCGATTAAAATAAGTCCTCTATACTTCGGATGTGATGAAGGACTGAGGTGTAATACGGTGAAAATTGTTAAAATTTTAAGTGATTTTTGTGCACGATTACAATACTTTCTCTATACTTCGTATATACGATAAAGTAAAAAGAGCAGGATAGTGTAGTAGAAAGCAGAGCTGAGCAGAGTAAAGAATAGAATGAAATAAATATAATCTATAATATAATATAAACAGCCATCTATTATATAAGCCGCGAAACAATCAAAACTCAAAACCTCTCCCCGCTGTGGATCTCTCACCGTACATTAACCACCAGTGACTCAATAGATACCATAGAAAAAAAATCTGACTACGATCAAAAAGAATTAGAAAATAACATACAAGCACATTAAGGATCAGTACCCCAGCAATACCTGGATTAGAGTATTTACAGATGGCTCAGCTGAAGATGCCACAAAAAATGGCGGGGCTGGCGTCGTTATTGAATGGCTAAACGGAGAAAGCTTAGAAAGTCAATAGCCACAGGCAGCCTATCCGACAATTTTAGAGCAGAGAAAGAAGCTTTTGAGCATGCAGCAAACCTCCTGCCAGAACACCCTGAATCTCCAGACAGTCAGATAGTCTTTCTTACAGATGCTAAATCTGTCCTGCAATCCCTAAAAAATCCAGTTTCCTATACTCAATTACTACAGACAGCACTTGAAAAGCTCAAAAATACCTGCAGCTAGATTGTGCTACAGGGATCACGGGCCAATGCCAGATACAAGAAAATGAGATCGCGGACCAGCTAGCAAAAATTGGGGGAAAGAAAAAACAACCAGAAATCTCGCTACATCCAAAAGAAATCAAAAGAATCATGAAAAACAAACACAAATGTGGTCTGACACACACCCACACTACAAAAAATAAGATGCATATTACAATTTGACACGAAAACAACAAAATCTAATCTTTAGACCAGTGGCGTAGCTAGAATTTTTGGGCCCCTATGCAAAAATTCTTATTGGGCCCCTACGTTAATCTGTAAATTGTGTATTTTATACTCCATGGTTGTGTATTTATACGGTATTATTATGTAGTACCCCGTAGCGTAAAATATCTTTGATTTTATATCACTTTGATGTAAAAAACAAACTTAATAAACCGGGAGTGATCTCCCCTAAACTTTCTCGGATATTCTTATATAAAACAACAGGGGATGGGAACTCGGGGTATAGTTATGATTTTTAATCCATTTTAAATACATAAACTTTTTAAAATAAAATAGAATCTCATAGAAAAAAGTATTGCACACCAAGCGAACGCCGAATAAAGATGTTCATAATGGTGCGCAATATTATTAGTACTTAATAAATTTAGATACGTTTTTGAGAAATCGGAAATAGCGTAAATTAGTACTTCCCGTCAACGGAAATTACTCAAAATTTAACAGAAGGTAGAGAATTAGATCTTTTACTTACATGTGAAATTTCATTTATCTATCTGAAATAGTACTCAAGTTATAGGCTTTTGAAAAATTCAAAGTAGAAAAAGTACCACTTCCGGTTATCGAAAATCGCTCAAAAGTTGATAAGTATCTACGATTTTGATAAAATACTTATATATGAAATTTCATCAACCTATCTGTAACGGTACTCAAGTTATCCTGTTTACACACACACACACACACACAGACACACACACAGACACACAGACATACGGACAAGATTGCAAAATTATGTTTTTCCGTATCAGTGAGGTGTAAAACGTCGAGATTTGTAAAAATCTCGATTTTTTTTTGCACGATTACAATACTTTCTCTATACTATGTATATACGAGAAAGTAAAAATTAACCGTAAGCCTGAAACATTTAAGTAACCTAACACAGTAGCGTCACAGGACAGGGGCCTCACAATTTACGCGTGATACCATAACGAAAACTCGTAAAATTTACTGTCAAAACTATTTTAATACAGTTTAAATAATAAAATATTAAGGAGAGGGGGTAACACGCCATCGGAAATGCAAACTTGTTAGACGGGGTGGGGGTGACACTCACTAAACGCACCGTGTGACATCGTACCTTGTGACCCCACTAACCAAATACAATTTTTTAAAAGTAAGTCATGATTTATTTAGATTTGTTTTTTTCTTTCTTATAAGTTTGTAAAGTGAATAATATGTTCCTTGAAGTCCATTTTAGTTTAGCTGCTTCTGTGTCTTCGATACTTAGGATGGCTAAATTACTGACCCAAAGGGCATACCTACAACTTGTTTCATAACATAATCATAATGGGAAGATTTTGGGCGCCCAACTGTAAACTGCAACCGAGGCGGCTGGAGGACACCCCTTGTTTTCTTTAGCCATTGATTATCGTAGCCCTCTGTATCCCTACGGCACGCTGATCATTAAAACAAGTTTATGCTCCGTAGTGCTCACGAGGGGGGGGGGGGGGGTGGCGGGGCGCCGACAGATGCAATTGTGCAGTCTGACCGTTGAATTAAACAGTAACCATGACCCCTTGTGCAGGACACTCAATTAACTGACCCCAGGTGCTAAGAAAACCGCTGGGAAACTCTGGGTGGCAAACCGAATCGCCTTACTGTCAAGGGGCCGCTCTCCGAACTAAATAAAAAAATATTTAATGGCAGAAAACTTTGCAGGAGTCAGAGTTTCTTTCTAATTTCTCTTCGGGGGGGGGGGGGGGGGGGAGGGGAGAGGGGAGGCACTGCTTCTCATGTGTGGGGTTGTGGTAGGACATTTTACTGTCAGTAGAAGTTTGTCTGAATTATTCTAAACGACTTCCCAATGTTTCTTGGCGATTGGAACATTTTTGTATTAATGCATAAAGGACAAGGAGACGGACAAACAAAAATCTTTAAGTAGCGGCATATTGATTATTACAGATAAATTAGATCAACAAACAAATTGTGATTAAGGTTGAAACTAGAGAAACATTGAGTCCTAGGTGCTTTGACCACAGGTGCTTTGACCATAAGGGGTTTGATCACAGGGGGTTTGACCACAGCGGGGCTTTGACCATAAGGGGTTTGACCACAGAGGGGGGTTATCTATAATATATAGATTTGAAAATACAAATTATAAACTGTTATTTGATTTAAATGTATGAGACGTCCAACTTCTTCGAGTAAACGATTGTATGTCGCACGTGTTTTATTCGGCAAGAGACAGTATAACTGAGCAGGGTTGATGCCGTTAACAAATTGAAAATGAATTATGTACAACTGGAAAAATAAATCTGGCACTGTCTTGAAGGTTCCATCTGCGAGCCATACAGGTGCACGTGCCAGGCCATCGATGAGCTCGTGACAACCGAGTATGATGATACGATCATCGCCTGGACCCGAATCAAATTGAAAGAAGTGACGAAAACGCCCCGCTATCTCAAATTAAAGATCATGAGGAATAGTAGTCACTGCTATATTCTTCTGCCTGTGCTCTCTCAAGGGTCTTGATAAAGTAGTTTTCTTGGGTAAAGCGTGCAAAACATGATCTGCGAGAGTTGAAGCGACTGTCGTTTATGTTGCTGCTGGTGTAGCAAGAGTATCCCCCAATCTTCGCTTTATTTCTCCAACAGCTCGTTTTGTAAAACCATAGCTAATGTTTCCTTCGTGTAATGTTGAGGTCTCTTCTCTCTTATAATTACAAGATCTTGTGCAACTATTGTAGCTTTGCCCTTACAAGTGCGATTCTTCGTACACCGCCAAACGCATGACCCGTCCTGGCGTTCTCTGTGAAACCAAAATTCATGGCCACGATACAACAAAGTTCTTTTACCTTTTTTTGTCGTGCTATACTCTCCAAGATTCTCCATGGTTTTGACATAGAGTGGTTTAGATGGATTGTATTTATACATGATGATTTAACATATTATTAGATCTTGTCGCAATTTAAAATATAATTTAGCAACTTTTAAAATAAATCCTTACCATATATGGACAAAGTGCTTGTTATCAACGCCAGCATTGGACAAACCACCTAAAATCAAAGACCTTAGGTGGACAAAACACCTGTGATCAACGCCGGACACAGCGCTTGTGATCAAACACCCGTTGACAAAACACCTGTTGTCAAATCCCCTATGATCAAACCCCCTATGATCGAACCCACTATGATCAAAGCACCGTTATGGTCAAAGCTCGCTGTGGTCAAAACCCCTATAGTCAAACCCCCTATGGTCAAAGCCCCGCTGTGGTCAAAGGTCCGCGCACCAAACATTGATACATTTTCGACTCAGCTTGTTGTGAAAACACTGTCCACGACAGTTTATTAGGCGTTCACTTGGTGTGGGACGGAGTGGTCTAGCGGTAGAGAGCTGGACTGCTAACCCGTTAGTCTCGAGTTCGAATCCGGGTTCAAGTCAGTAGACCGTCCCTGAGTCCACCCAACTCTGATGGGTACCTAACTCATGTTAGGGAAAGTAAAGGCGGCTCGGCATAGTGCTGGCCACACTATCTCTTCATATGCCGAGGTCACAGAAACAAGTGAACTCTACCTCACTTGCCCCATAGACCGTCAGGTTTGAAAGGGAAACTTTTCACTTGGTGTGCAATTCTTTTTACTTTCTTGTATATACGAAGTATAGAGAAAGTATTGTAATCGTGCAAAAAAATCTCTTGAAATTTTAACAATTTTCACCGTATTACACCTCAGTCCTTCATCACATCCGAAATATAGAGGACTTATTTTAATCGGGCAAAAATTATCAATCCAGATTTATCAAAATTAAGAGGTTTTATGCGTAATCCATTCTGAAAAACTTGGCTTTGCAATTCTGTCCGTATGTCTGTGTGTGTGTCTGTCTGTGTGTAAACACGATTACTTGAGTACCGTTAGAGCTAGGTTGATGAAATTTCATATATAAGTATTTTATCAAAATCGTAGATCCGTATCAACTTTTGAGCGATTTCGGATAACCGGAAGTGGTACTTTTTCGACTTTGAATTTTTCAAAAGCCTATAACTTGAGTACTATTTCAGATAGATAAATGAAATTTCACATGTGAGTAAAAGATCTAAGTTTCTACTTTCTGTTAAATTGTGAGCAATTTCCGTTGACCGGAAGTAGTAATTTACGCTACTTCCGATTTCTCAAAAAACTAATGTAAATTTTTAAAGTACTAATAATATTGCGCACTATTATGCACTTTTTTATTTGGCGTTCACTTGGTGTGCAATTTTTTTGTCTACGATATATTATTCTATTTTTAAAACTTTAAGTATTTAAAATGGATTAAAAATCATGCCTATAGCCCGAGTTCCCATCCCCTGTTGTTTTATATAAGAATATTCGAGAAAGTTTAGGGGAGATCACTCCCGGTTTATTTTTTACGAGATTCTATTCTATTATAAAAAGTTTAAGTAATTAAAAATGGATAACAAATATTGTCTATGTCCTGAGTTACCATCCCTCGTAATTTCATATTAGAATATTCGAGAAAGTTTAGGGGAGATCACTCCCGGTTTATTTAAGATTATATTTTATAATATAAATATTAACATTCCAACGTAAAAGTTTTTTTTTTAAATTTAAGGGGGGGGGGGGGGGAAGGGCCCCTATTTGCCTTGGGCCCCTATGCCTTGCTTACGCTAGCTTTACGGTAGCTACGCCACTGCTTTAGACTCTGAACAGGCCACAATAGACTAAAACAGCACATGCATAAAAAAACTAAACATTGGGTGTGGCGAAATATGCCCTTGTGGCAAGGCCCCGGAGAATACGTAGCACGTCCTTCAATAATATTCTTTATATAGCCAGGCGCGATCCAAACACTGGCCCCCAGTGGCGTATCGAGGTCGGGTGTCAACCGGTGCGGCACTTAATGGTGTCACCCTCCCAGAGGCGTAGCGGCCCTTCCCGGCGCCAGGGGACAAACTTTCAATTTGGCGCGCTCTCTGGATCTTTCTTTCAATTTTCGATTTCCACCCCACCCCCCTCAAACTTTCGATTTGCACCCCCCCCCCCCCTCGCTCCGCCAATGCTGGCCCCTACACATCCCACTGGAGGAAAAACTATATGGGGCACCCTCGGATCTGGAGACCACCGTCCAGTTCATACACAAAGTTGGGCTTGTTGTTTAAATCCTCCATCATATACTTAATTAAGAACGAAGAAGAAGAAAAAAATAAGCCGCCAGAGTGGTTTCGCACTTTTTCGCACCTCCGTCCGCTATAGATTCTGGAACCATGTGGAAGTCTCTCCCTGTGCGCGGACGCCTGGGTAAACGTGTTGTTTGGTGGCGGTTTTAATTACGCCGCGAGTTCGTAGAGGTGAGTTGTCGTGAGAGCCTTGGCTCATTATTTTTTACCGATATTTAAATTTTCGTTAATATCCATATTCACACCAAAGTGCTACCGACACCCGCGCGCAAAAAAAATATTCACGTGCCTGTTGGGTAATATCGTATCCACACCGTTGCAAAGCATGGGTATAAGCTAGTTAAATATAATGTAATACAACAGATTATAACATAATTGAGTAAAGTAGAATAGAACAGAATAGAATAGAAAATAATATAACATAATTGATAACATACATCAGAACTGATTTAAACAGAAAAAAACAACGGAATAGTACAGAATTGAACGGAAATATCAGAATAGACAAGAAAAGAGCAGAATCGAACCAGGGGCGGAACTACAGTGCCGCCAGACCCCGCATTGCGGGGGGTGGGGTGCAGGCCGTTTAGGGGCCCATGGCCGACCATAATCAATTTTATTATAGTTAAAAAAATAATTTTCTAGTAAAAAAAAAAGATCTAATACAGTAGTGACGTTCTACAATAACCAACACACGCTTTTTCGTAAAGGAAAAAAATATATAGGCTACATGACCTGTAGTGTAAAAGATAGGCAAACGTTCAAACCACTTCCATGACTTATTTCCCTTTTTAAATAGTCAAATATGTGTGCTCTTAAGAAACTTCTAATAGATTTGCACTAAACAAATTAAAAAGCAATCACTTCTCTTAAATATTATTTTAAGAAAACACATAATTAAGAACGACATAGTATAAAAAGGAAATGTATTAAAAAATAATAATACAAATGCCAAAAATTATAAAAATAAACATAAGGCGAGAAACCATTACACATACATAGCTTTCATGCTTCATATTCTTTTGACCGACTTGCCAACCACTTCTTCAGCTCAATAATACCTGCATAAGCCGTAGAACTGGTTAGTGACCTACTTACTTCAAAACAGACTAATAGCACTCACACAAATGATGTGTTGTTTTAACGTGTTTTTAATAAAAATAAAAACTAAGAATTTTTAATATTTTTCAAATTTCGATCATGCCCGAATTGAGTATTCCATGTTCGTATTTCGTATATAGGTCCTATATATATATATATATATATATATATATATATATATATATATATATATATATATATATATATATATATATATATATATATATATATATATATATATATATATTTATATATATATGGGGCCCAAATTTTTTTTAGCGGGGTGGCCCTTTTTTTCTAGTTCCGCCACCGAATAGAACACAATATAATAGGGTAGTGTAAAATATGAAAGAATAGAATAAAAAAGAAAAGAATATAGTAGCATAATATTAACGTGTTATCATATGGTTTTCTAACAAAAAATCCGGTCATATAGTTAAAAAGATTCAGAATATACACAGCAAATAATATACATTAATACTTACATATTAGTATTGTGCTTCGTTTAGCACCAATGCCCAGGTGTATTCAGGCCGATTTGCTATACACATTGATTTAAAAATAAGAAGGCTAGGAATTATATATTAGAAATTAAAAATATTGATTTGGGAGCAATATAACCAACACTCGTTGGATTTGTAAAGAGGGTTCGTTCGCTCGTATAGCTAACAGCCCAGTCTAAATGGGGCGTGTTGTAAAAAGTAACCAATCGGGCTGAAGAATAACATAAACAACGAAAGGCACTGCCAAGACTTTTAAGCTGCTGAAAACGTCTCAAAATGTCAGTATATATTACAAATTTAGACGGAAGAACAGTATACACACTATATCAGGTATATTGATTTAGTATAGTTCTATATTGTAAAGTGTGATGGTGCACCAAAATGAAAATTGTGTTAATAAAAACAAACCGAATATATTTAAATTTCTTAACATTTTTTTCTGTCCTACAAGCGCTAATTACATTTTACAAATAAATTTTATATCTTATAATATATTAGATATTTCTAAAAATAACATTCAAGATAAAAGTGGTATTGCGACGTGAAAGGGTTATGTTTATAAAATGATACAAGATTTAAGTGTTTTAAATTAGAAGGGAAAATAACGGTATTATATAGTAGTTCGACGTCGATTGTGAACTTTTATCCTGATTGGCTGATTTTTTGCTATAAAGATATAGAAATAGAAATAGATATAGATATAGATGTAGATGTAGATGTAGATGTAGATGTAGATGTAGATGTAGATGTAGATGTAGATGTAGATGTAGATGTAGATGTAGATGTAGATGTAGATGTAGATGTAGATGTAGATGTAGATGTAGATGTAGATGTGGATGTGGATGTGGATGTGGATGTGGATGTGGATGTGGATGTGGATGTGGATGTGGATGTGGATGTGGATGTGGATGTGGATGTGGATGTGGATGTGGATGTGGATGTGGATGTGGATGTGGATGTGGATGTGGATGTGGATGTGGATGTGGATGTGGATGTGGATGTGGATGTGGGTGTAGGTGTAGGTGTAGGTGTAGGTGTAGGTGTAGGTGTAGGTGTAGGTGTAGGTGTAGGTGTAGGTGTAGGTGTAGGTGTAGGTGTAGGTGTAGGTGTAGGTGTAGGTGTAGGTGTAGGTGTAGGTGTAGGTGTAGGTGTAGGTGTAGGTGTAGGTGTAGGTGTAGGTGTAGGTGCAGGTGTAGGGGCAGGTGTAGGGGTAGGGGTAAGTCTAGGTCTAGGTCTAGGTCTAGGTCTAGGTCTAGGTCTAGGTCTAGGTCTAGGTCTAGGTCTAGGTCTAGGTCTAGGTCTAGGTCTAGGTCTAGGTCTAGGTCTAGGTCTAGGTCTAGGTCTAGGTCTAGGTCTAGGTCTAGGTCTAGGTCTAGGTCTAGGTCTAGGTCTAGGTCTAGGTCTAGGTCTAGGTCTAGGTCTAGGTCTAGGTCTAGGTCTAGGTCTAGGTCTAGGTCTAGGTCTAGGTCTAGGTCTAGGTCTAGGTCTAGGTCTAGGTCTAGGTCTAGGTCTAGGTCTAGGTCTAGGTCTAGGTCTAGGTCTAGGTCTAGGTCTAGGTCTAGGTCTAGGTCTAGGTCTAGGTCTAGGTCTAGGTCTAGGTCTAGGTCTAGGTCTATGTCTAGGTCTAGGTCTAGGTCTAGGTCTGGGTCTGGGTCTGGGTCTGGTTCTGGGTCTTTGGCTGGGTCTGGGTCTGGGTCTGGGTCTGGGGCTGGGTCAGGGTCTGGGTCTGGGTCTGGGTCTAGGAATGTGACTAGGACTAGGTCTAGATCTAGGTCTTCTTTTTTTAAATAAATGCAAGTTCATTTTTTTATGCATTTCAAAGCTTATTATCTATATATATAAAGCAAAGTGGTCGAGTGAAATTCTCTATATAGGAGATCTATTATGAAAAAAAAAATTCCGACGACGACCCCCCTTGACATTTTGTGAGGTGGTAGGAGAACGCCTTGGGGTGTCACAAAAAACTCGCCATGTCCGGGAAAGATCGGGAAATGGGTCAAAACTGACCTGTCGTATTTCCCTATATAATCTTTGTATACACCTCTATAGAAGACTAGGCCGTATGGAAAACTGTTGGTCAGACTCAAAGCCCTCGAAGAGGGCTAAAAATGACCGCGAGTGAAATTCTCATTATACGAGATTTGGTTATTTGGTCTATGAACAAGGGAGGTAACTTTTTAATGTAATAGTTTTTAAATATTGTGTATACTCTTTTTAAGAAAAAAAACAAAAAAACACAAAGTATAGCATTGTTTTAAATAGATATTTTGTTATAAATTAAGATTTGCATTGTACTGAAATTGTAAAAATTAATTGCGAAAGTTATTTAATATAATATTTGATTGATACTATAAAGAAAGCCCTTGCAGTTCTAATAACCTTGCGAGTATTAAGTTTGCGAATATTCCATCAATATTTGGGTGACATGAAATAACTCCACTCTATCTATTTAGGCCCTAAGCATTTAACATAACAGCCAATCATCTATTAATTAATCATTCAATTTCTCAGTTATTTTTGAAAACCTAAGCGAAGCTAGGCAGTATGCCTAGTTATTAATAATTTTATACCTCTTTTTTGTTAAAAACATAACGATTTTTTGGTTACTAAATGACATGTTCTACCGAAAACTTTCCTCATATCTTATGCAGTTGCGTAGCTAGGATTTTCGGGTCCCTATGCAAAAATTATCAGTGCCCCCCCCCCCCCCCCCCCCTTCGTCAAACTTTAGGCTACAATGAAGTTAAACGAAGAAATCAACTGCTACTTTTGATAGAGGATTTCAAAAATAAAATTAATATTTTGTAAATTTTATGTTTTATACGTCCTGATTGTGTATGTATACTATATTAGTATTGTAGTTTTGTAAAAAATATTACAGGCTTAGGGTTAATTTGTTTTTTGTTTAAATAAACAAACACAGTACCTCCATAAGGCGGGGGCAGAAGTGCGGGCCGCATCGGATGACAACATTTATTTGTGACACCATGACAAGACATTGTAAAATTTACTGTGAAAACTAAGTAGTATCCAGATAAAACAATAGAGATTAGTGAGAGAGGGTTAACACCCCTTCGAAAATGCTAAATTGCTGGGGACGATTCGGTGACACTTTTAGCAAACACGTAGGGTAACACCCGACCTTGTGACGCCACTAACCAAACCAAAATGTTTTTAAATTGCTCATGATTTATTAAGATCTGTTTTTTATGCTTTTAATTGAGATCTAATTTAGTTGCTTCTATATGTTCGATTCTTAGGACGGCCAAGCTACAGACCCAATGGTCGTATCTACTATTTGTTTTGAAACAAATAACAACATCATTATGAGCAAATAATGAGATTTAAAAAGTCCATCATAGACATCAAAATCTCCTTCCCGATCACCGTGGAATGTTAAAGAATATATATACTAACTAGCGTGCCCGCCCGCGTTGCTGCAATCGAGTCCCACATGCCAGGGTAACGAAAAAATTAGTAAGGGTTTCATTAACGCGTTACCAATAGTGTATTTTTAGTCGTGTCATCTTGTTTTCTAAAAATGAAATAGGTCTAGTAAAAATGTAAACAACGCCACGGCTTTTTTTTCGGATCTTTGTTGCGGGGGCGCGGGTTGGGCCACACTACCGCTAAGACACCCTTTGGCGTGCTGTATGAAAGCATTGAGTGTACGTTAAACAACCAACAGGGGCGGAACTACAGTGCCACCAGACCCCACAATGCGGGGGCCCCACGACATTTAGGGGCCCAATTCCGACCAAAAAAACAATGAATTTTCTTTTCATAAATAAAGTTTTTCATGCAACTTAATAGTGGTTTTGTAAAAACAAACAGGTCTACTATAGCAGTGATTGTTCTACAGTAACTAACACATACTGTTGCGTAGAAAAATATAAAATCTACAAGAGCTCTAATTGGAAAGATAGGCAAACGTTCACACTACTTCCATGACTTACTGCCCTTCATTAAAACACGGATGCCCATAAAGCTCATTTAAATAGTTTTGTACTATGTAAATTAAAGAGCCATTATTGTCTAAATAAGGCATACTAAAGAATCCTATAGCTATAAAAATGAATGTATTCAAAACTAATAATATAAATACAAAAAATCATAAAAATAAACATAACGTGAGAAACCATTGCAAAATCAAGCTTCCGTGTTTATATAATTTTGACCATCCAGCATTTTAATCACAATTTTTGGTAAACATATAGACGTAATACAAACATTTGTAAAACACGATTATACAATGTGAACTTTTGACTCCGCAGCAAAGGACTGAGCACAGTAAACTAAGCAGTCAAGACAAACCGAGTTTGAACACCTTATTTTAGTCCAGGTCTTATGCCATTTTATTTTTTCCCGTTAATTATTATATATGCAATTGATTTTCATGTCTTTGATGCTGTGTAAAACTATCCAACAAATTATTATTACTGATTTTAATGTTTAAAACAATTTAATTTTAAAAAAAGAAAACTGTTTGAGGACTGTATAGATATAGATGTTTGAAAGGGAAGAATGTTTGCTTTGATGTGTCTCGTTGTAATAACATAACTTTTCCGATCGCTTAAAATTTGTTTCATTGTAATTCTCTGTAATCACAACTTTATTTCAGTTCTACTTAAAAACCCAAATTCCACCCCACCCCCCCCCCCATCCCCCCTCACCAACTATGCCGAGGGAAAAAATCCCTTGAATCATCATTTAATTACACAATTGCATTTTCAGGTTGGTTTTTTTTTTTTTTCTTTTATATTTGGACGTTTTGTATAAGATCTATGTATAAGTAAACCATCTTAAATAGGTTACAAGTAAGAAAGAAATATTACTATTGTAAATCTGTATCAGTCCTCACAAGCCGGTGATGAAAACTGTAATACTAAAGCGAACACACACAACTGACGCTGTAAATTACATGTCTGATGCACACAAGAAAAAGAGAAAAAAAATGTAAAACACGATTATTGTGGGCCCGAAATGAGTTCGGACTTATTGTTGTCTGGTTAGTTATCTCAGAGTGGTTATACATTGCAATAAAATAGATTAAAATACTCAGGTAATAGACAGGTTCCCCTTCCATCAGGCTTTTTGTAGCCTCCTTTGTCAATAGCAAGGCTACACCTGCCTCTCGTGGGTCGTCCTCATTTTCTTTTCCCGAGTATAACAGTATTTCTTCCGTCTGGAATTTTATCTCTACAAAGGTGTTTCATTTTGCGCATTTCCCTGCTTCTCATAGTGTTCTGACGTTCTATGTTCCTATGAGGATAGGTTTCTTTTGCGACAGTAGTTTTGGGGCTGTGAATTTAGTTTTTTCTTCGGTTGAAGAAGGGGCGTCGGCTCTGTAGCTTCCTTGCGGATTTGGCTGCATTGCGTTATACTTCTCTTAAGTTGAGCCCCGGTTCTTCCGATGAATGGAGTAATTTCAGATTTGAAATCTGGAGGACCAGGGCACAATCATTGGTCTGGCCTCTACACGCGAAGATCTGTCCGACTTGGTTAGACCTGCAAGGAGCGCTAGGCTCCCGCCGGCATAGCTCTGGGGGTCGCTGGGGCACACAAGCCATCCCACCACTTCAAGGCGGTGTGCCATCAGGATGGGGCCTTTTTGGAACTTTTAACTATTTCTACAATAGAAAAAACTGAATTTTCATTTTCTTTTTAAATTTATTTATATAAACAATCATTACAAAGATTTATTTTTTTAAAGAGGGAAAAGGGCCCATAAATGCCTTGGGCCACTATGCCTTGCTTACGCTAGCTTTACGGTAGCTAGGCCACTGATCTTATGATCTTAACTTCTTGCCAAAATCATATTTTCTTGTATTTGGAGTTAGTTTGTTACTGCCTATTTGTGGTTACAGAATAGTTCTTTTAATTATGAATCACCATTTATCAGAAGATATCACTGTTTGCATGCAGATGAAGAATCTTCTTCTACTTCTTCGTTCTTAATTATTAGTGTTGAAGGGGATCGAGATTTATCTGCCAATTGGTTTGAACTCGAGACTTTGATAGAATTTATCAAACATGAGCTTTTTGCCGACTCGACCACGCCTCAAACACATGTTTGAAGATGAAGAATAATAAAGTATATATATTTTTTAAACATTAACGCGTAAACTCATTTATGTAAATATTCTAAATGTACATATTTCTATGTACAGTTCCAATGGCTCAGCTTATATCATGGATATACGACCTTCTCTTTAGAAGTAAGTTTTTTCCACTGTTCCATTTATTAAGTTAAAATCTAAATTGTAAAATATATAAGCTATTTTCAAAACTCATTATTTCAGATCATATCTGGCGAAATTGGTGGGATTACCCGGTAATTATATAAAAATTAATATTAATTATATTTGAATTTAATAAACTTACATGAACTTAAGCTATTATTAAATAATTTGTAGAGCATTAATATTATAAACATTTATTCGTTCTATTGTTATGTTTCAGTTTCCGTCAAGTCCACCTTCTTCTTTTAGTAAGTGTCTTTTTGAAATAGCATTTAATTTATATAGTTGTACAGCTGAAATGAAAACATTGTTCGAAAGGAACTTAGAAGGAAAAAAGCTGTTCAAAATAAAGATAATTTAGATGGAGTGTTTAAATGTTTAAATGTGTTATATATTGAAATATGTATTTGCACACACACACACACACACACACACACACACACACACACACACACACACACACACACACACACACACATATATATATATATATATATATATATATATATATATATATATATATATATATATATAGTAGAGGTGGGTAATCCGTACCGACATGCAACTCGTACCACCCTTATTTCGGTTATCCTGACCGATAGAAAATCGCGGGAACACTTTGAACTCATCCTAGATGATGCAATCAGTGGTTCTGACAAAAAGATGGCGGAATCGACCGTACAGAAGAAACGGTAAGTCAGTTTTTTGTGTTGTGTCACTGTTCGATGTAATATCGAGACTGTCTATCTATCTGTACCATGCAGCAGAGAATACGTGTAACTGGCTTGTTTGTGCGACAATTATTTTTTATTCTTCATTATTAAATACATTTTATTTTGATTTGTTTGTTTGCCGGTTAACATTGTGAAGCACAAGTTTTTGTACAGTGCACGTCGGCTCAGTCCTACCACGCTAGGGCGGGTGGCTAATGTGTACTGGTTGTGCTAGTTACCCGGTCTATATGTTAAAAATTTGATTTACAAATCCTGTAAAGGAGGTTATTTATTTCTTTACATTATTTAAAGGTTTTTACATTTTTCTTCAAACCTACAGAGAAGGGGTTTGTTGATTTACTGAAAGCATGATGCCATGGAGTTTTTAGGCCCAATTTAAGACGTCGTTTACTTGACAAAAACAAATTTGCAAGGGGAGGAATTAAAATGACTAGTATTTCCAGCTAAAATAGAATAAGATCTTGTCAAGCACATTTTGGAGAAAGGACCTGATGACGTTAGCGTTTCAATAAGCAGAAGCTAACCAATTGCCACATAATTGTAATAAAGCTAAACGAATGGCTGGCAAAGATTGGTACATCTTGTTTATGAAAAGGCTTCCTAACCTGACTAGCATTAAGCAAATGTCAAGCCATCAGAAGAATCAAACCATGAAAATTGAAAAGAGAATTAAGTGTAAGACTACAAGACAAACAAAGCAAACACTTCAAATCTAGCTCTAACGAGAGCGGACAACAATGTAGGTACTGCCTCTGTGCGATGAGGATCTTAAGAAGATGTGATTCAATATTTAATTTGAAGTGCTTGGGTACATGTCGCATGCTCATCAGCTCAATACGGCTTACATGATTTTTTTGTATGTGAATTATGTCAATGATTGCACTTTATAGAACTGTAAAATAAATTAGTTATTATTTGATTGGACAGTTCTAGTAGTACAAAATACATACTCACTATCATGTGTTACTTGTTGGACCCACTAGCGGTACTATGTTGACGGACATAAAGCTAACTAGTACATTTTTGTTTATTTTTCGTCCTAATTTCTGTGTCTTTATTTTAGTAATGACACTTCGAAAACATGATGTATTCGTTTACAATGAAGTTTGCGCCTAAATAAAAATAAATTGTTTATGTATGTATAGTATGTAATCATTTTGTCATCTATGTACATTTTACTCGAAAGTTTTACTTAAAAATAGCATCATATTTTCTTTTAAAATTGGAATTCCTAAGACCTTTAAATATAGATATATGTTTTATCTATTCAGTTTTACAAAACGATCTTCATTGAAAATTAAAATGAAAAATAAAAGTACATTTTTTGTGTTTTATGTAAACAAATTTTATTATTGTTTTATGTGCTACACTTAAAAACTTTTGACAGAACTACAACTTTTTTCAAGAGATTTCATTTTAGCAAAATGATCAATCACATCTTTTAAATCAACTTCAGATACTAAATACTAATTGATGTTCATTCGTAATTAGAGCTAAGCTGGTCAAAAACGTTATCCTAAGTCTGTCTTCCTTAGTCTACTTCCAAATCTGTAACTGTACCTTTGGCTGTTGCTGTGGATATCCATATCCATATCCACTCACACGTACACATAAACGAACTCGTACACGTACTTGTACACGTACACGTACAAATACACTTACACATGCATATATGCATACACATACACACACATATTTCATTATCCATATCCATATCATTACCCATATCCATATAATTATCCCTATCAATGTCCACATACTTATCCAAATCCATATCAATATCAAATCCGGTGACTAGAAAGATGCGCAACGGAAAAAAGCTCAACGGAAAAAAAGAGAAAATCAAAAATGCGCAACGGAAAAAACTAAAAAAGAAAAAAGCGCAAACAGAAAATACCACAAACCTAAACATCCACACCTACACCCACACCTATACCTGTAATCTATATACATATCAATCACTATATCGCTATATATATATATATATATATATATATATATATATATATATATATATATATATATATATATATATATATTTTTTTTTTTTTTTTTTAATATTTAAGTCCATCATTGGAATGCAAGCACTTTATCTATTTTTAGGTCCATGTCTTAGAGCTCTTGTTGACCTTCCTTTAATTCTCCAATCTCCTGATTCGGAATCAGCATATAAGCAAAAGATTGAGTTTATCGCAAAGTACACGCGATCAACTGATAGAGATGAAGTCCAGGCTTGTGTTATTATTGTTGGACAAACTGGCCATAAATGCATTAAAAGCAACGATTATAGAGGCCAGGATGATTTTGAGCAAGTACGTTCATTTTATTACACTTTAAACATTTTAAAAATCTTATTACATTATATAAACATTAATTTATTGATATTGATGTATTGATATGCGGCAACGAAAGATGAGATAAAAACAATTACTAATATCGGTTACTCGATCGATTGGAAAAGCTTCGCACGCTAATGAAAGTACGCAAATGAATAGTAACAAGTGTTCATTAGCTGTTATTTAGAATATCTGATAGAGTATCAACTCAACTTGTATTTAAAAAAATAAAGAAAAAATATGGTACTAATTTTTAAAACCGTTAGTATGTCCTTATAAATCTATTTTAATAATATCTAAATACGAAAAAGATAAAAATTAAAATGATATCAATAAATCTACCCTTAGAAAAAAGAATTGCGCACCAAGTGAACGGCAAACAATATCTGTAAAATTTGTTTTTTGAGAAATCGGAAATAGCGTAAACTACTACTTCCGATCAACGGAAAGTACTCAAATTTTAAAGGAGTACAGAGACTTAGATCTTTTACTTATATGTAAAATTTCATTCATCTATCTGAAACAATACACAAGTTATAGATTTTGAAAAAAAAAAGTAGAATAAGTTCTACTTCCAGTTATCGGAAATTTCTGAAAAGTTGATTCAGAACTAAAATTGTTAATAATACTTATATATGAAATTTCATCAACCTAGCTGTAAGTAACGATACTCAGGTTATCGTGTTCACAGACATACACACTCACACACACATATATATATATATATATATATATATATATATATATATATATATATATATATATATATATATATATATATGTATATATATATATATATATATATATATATATATATATATATATATATATATATATATATATATATATATATATATATATATATATATATATACTCATGCACACATACACACACTCAGACATACGTACACAATTGCAAAACTATGTTTTTCCCGACTGAGGGAGGTGTAAAACACTTTCGAATTTTTGTACGATTACAATACCTCCTCTATACTTTGTATACGAGAAAGTAAAATGTTGGAAAATATATCATAACATCTGCATAACTCTTTAAAAAAAACTCTTCATACCTTTCATAAACAATAACATTCACTCATTGAGTTGTAATTATGTGTTGTTTTTGTTTGAACTAGCATAGCCGCCCCCTCGTCTTTTCGCAGGTTGACGAAATAATTTAAGAGGATTTCATCATCTAATCGTGTATTTTTAGAGAAGTTAGTGTATTGCACTCTTTAAAATAATCGAAGCCGCTATAGTGGTACGGGGAAGCGATGGGCGCAAAATTGCAGTCGTCAGCGGTGATGTAGGACGCGCATGATTTAATTTAAGAAATGATTATAGTAGCTAATCGTATCCATAATAAAATGCCATTTTTAAAAAGAACATAGGCGCCAAAGTGTTCACAGCGCAAAATTGCACCCTGCTGGGGCACCTAATCACTCACGTGATTTGATTTAGGCAACGATTATTGTAGCTCGTTATGTCTTAAATGCGTAGCCCTTTAATTTTAAGAGAACGAAGTCGCAAAGTGCTCACTGCAGCCATGGGCACTCTGGTTCCCACAATCCTCGGGACGCCTTTAAATGCGTTTTGGTTCACTTTAACAGTTGAATCAAGCTGTACCCCTAATCAACGGATATCAAGTGCCCAGATAGCAGCTTGGAAAGACTGGATTCAAAACCTCATTCAACTTTAATTGTATGGAACTTATTGTGAAAAATCGCATTTCACCCCTCCAAAATTTAATGTATGATATATATATATATATATATATATATATATATATATATATATATATATATATATATATATATATATATATATATATATATATATATATATATTGGTAAATGTAGTTTTTTTCAACGAACAAATACGTGATTCACTCACATATTATTTTACGTGTGTTTTTAAATCAATAAGTGTTAATCATATAGCTTCTGTTCTCTTTTCAGGCGTTATTTGGTGTCCAACATATGGGAGGTTGCACGATTGAGTATGCTTTAAAAATAGCCAACGAAAAATTCATTTCAACATTTACTGGACGCCTTAATGTCAAAAAAATTGTTTTAGTTGTGAACGAGGGAGATTGCAGTGACGAAGACAATGCTGTTCATGAAGCAGACAAAATTAAGAAACGTGTGACAGAACTCATGGTGGTAAGTGTTGGCAGCAGTGATTCCCGTTTTCTGAACCGAATTGCTTCAAAGAATGAATGCGTAATGACTTTTCAAAATAACCGTGAACTGATGGAAAAAGGCTCGGAAATGGTGAAAATAAGCGTGTGCAAATATGGTAAGTATTTCAAATGTTTAAGTATAAATAATAAATACTTTTAAAGCCATGTTTCTATAAGTTA
Source organism: Physella acuta (assembly GCF_028476545.2). Lineage (NCBI taxonomy): Eukaryota > Metazoa > Mollusca > Gastropoda > Physidae > Physella > Physella acuta. The sequence continues at coordinate 291,144 of NW_026732264.1, forward strand.
CCTTTGAAAATTTTATTGTTAAAGGGATATGCTCCGTTTTTTCTTCTATTTTTTACATATTAAGATCTAAAGCCTTCTGAATACTTTTAACATGTTTGGCACATGAAAGTAAGTACTAAACAGCAAAAAAAAAAGTGGAAAACAATTTTGGTTGTTATGGAAACCCGAAAAAAAAACCTCCGCATTTTAGAATTTTTCGGTGTTTTTAAAAACGCCAAGGCTTTTTATTTATGCATATAGCAATTAAATGTTAACGGTTATATATTAAAACTTTTGCCAAGTCAAGTTTTGGAAAGAGATACTGGTCAGAATTTTACAAGGTCTGAAAAGCAATACCCTTTTTAGTATTCAAACGTTTCAAATTTTGCATATTATTCACCGTAAACTTTTTTTCTAAGAAAGCCATCACAATTCACTCGTAACAAAAGTTTATTTTTGCATGAAGAACAATTGCTCACAATATGAATGTCATTGTTTTAAAAAAAAACTAGTTGACTTTTTAGTGTTAAAAATGTGCGAACTGAGGAAAACAGTAAAAAGTAACGAAAAGTATGTCACGAAAATAACATATCTGTGTAATTTGTAAAGCCAGTTGTAAGCTGTGGGTGTTTCCGAGATTATTGAAAATACGCTTATCAAATACATGAGAAATGCAGTTTTCCAATTATGCCAAGTACAATAATTATGCCAAGTACAATCTGATGACGGTATAAAGCGTTTCATAAAGAGCTGGTAAAATTGAGAAAAAAATGATTATTTTTAACAGGGTTATCAAAATTGTTTTTTAAACATATTTTTTTTTTCATTAAGTCCAGGATTATCTTAATACAAAAATGGACAAAGTATCCAAAAGTGCAAGAAACCGACAATGAGGAAAAACCAAGAATTTGGTAATTTTTGTAAGGGGCATATCCCCTTAATATAAGTGAGAGATTCTCAAAGCAAGCAAAAAGCTAGTCCATTTTCTCGGCGTTTACAAAATAAATGTAAAAAGCACTTTAGAGTTGAAATAGTTCGTATATTAACATGCAATAAGTGCAATAAACTACTCATTATTTTATAATATGTAGCTAACATATTTTCTAATGTTATTCTTGCGTCAAAGAAAAGTTTTAGATTGTTTAAAAATGATGTTTACACTACACCAATTTAACAAAGCTACTATTTGTCTGTTTTGTTGTCCATGTTCTTGTATCGCTTGTCTGGTCGAATAATAGCCCTTGTTGTGTTTATGAGGCTAGCGGTCGGACTCTTAGGGGTTCAGAGGTCAAGCCAGCCCGCGTCTTCCGTTTACAAGTTGTGATAGTGGACTGTCATGAAAGCTCTATTTAGTAGAACTAATTGGCAGAAGTGGTAACACGTCTGACTTGATGCATGGAAGGCTAAGCGATTTGGTGTCGATTGAAAAGTATTTAAGTCAAGTTATTTATTATTAAATAACTATTTAGAAATTACAGCATGAGCTCCATAAAACACTAAATAATAATTAAATCATACATGGAAAGTAATAGTATAAGGAATTCTAGTATTAGTATGCCTACTTGTGTTGTAATAGGCAACTGAAACTTACCCACTTGTACTTACAAAGGAGGAGTAAACTGCGCTACTAGCAAATTTAAAGCAGCATTTTCGATTTTTTGCACGATTACAATACTTCTTCTTTACTTTGTATAAGAAAAAGTAAAAAAGCTAAAAATTATAAAATTTATTTAACAAAAAAATGTAACCAAATGTCAAAAGAAAATGGAAATTTAATAAAAGATTAAAAGGGACAGAAAAAAACAACTGACTAAACAAAACACCCAGCCAAGTTGTTAATGCAACCTGAGTGGAAGGGAAAAGGATTAGAGATAAAGAAAACATGAATAAATTGCATGGAAAATATATACATAAATATATACACATTTAAATTCTACTTACTACTAAAGATAACTAGCCTCGAGTAAAATACTAATCCTTACTACTAACACTACTTTACAAATGATCTAAAATACTAAAATTCATTTTTAAAACACAACTAACCACAGTCTTACCAAGAACGCCATGGTACCCTACAGGGTTAATAAAGCCTTAAGTAGTAATCATAGTATAAACTTAGCAAAATAAAGATAACGTGTGACAAATACAGTTAAGTCATCTTATTCTACAGAAAGGGAATCAGACCGAAGGCATTGACCTACATATACTACATATACTAACAAATATTGGTTAGCATAAAGCAAATACACACCGCTAAAGCGCCAATAAAAGAAGACACAAAATTAGGTCTTGGAAATAGATAAACTCGACTTCATCTGTTCCATGTGCCATTGACACAAGCGGAAAGAGATGATAATGAAATTCCAATATAGAAAAGCCCATGTGCGTACTTCTCTCTCTCTCTCTCTCTCTCTCTCCCTCTCTCTCTTTGTCAGCAAGTTTTTACTTTCTCGTATAGAGAAAGTCTTGTAATCGTGCAAAAAAAAAATCGAGATTTTTACAAAACTTGACGTTTTACACCTCACTGATACGGAAAAACATAATTTTGCAATCTTGTTCGTATGTCTGTTTGTCTGTGTGTCTGTCTGTCTGTGTGTAAACACCATAACTTGAGTACCGTTACAACTAGGTTGATGAAATTTCATATATAAGTATTTTATCAAAATCGTAGATCCGTATCAACTTTTGAGCGATTTCCGATAACCGGAAGTGGTACTTTTTCTACTTTGAATTTTTCAAAAGCCTATAACTTGAGTACTATTTTAGATAGATAGATGAAATTTCACATGTAAATAAAAGATCTAATTCTCTACCGTCTCTCAAATGTTGAGTAATTTCTGTTGACTGGAAGTACTAATTGTCGCTTTTTTCGATTTCTCAAAAAACGCATGTAAATTTATAAAGTACTAATAATAGTGTGCACTATCATGCACATTTTGTTTTGGCGTTCGCTTGGTGCGCAATACTTTTTTCTATGAGATTCTATTCTATTTTTAAAAGTTTAGGTAATTAAAAATCATGTCTGTATTTCAAGTTATATAAGAACATTCGAGAAAGTTTAGGGGAGATCACTCCCGGTTTATTTTTTAGGCGAAGTGATTAGTATGTTCAGCGATATATGGAGAAGTAAAAGATACGAAATTTTGTTGAAAATAATATGGTGGATGTTATAAATGTATAAACTATTTTTTTTAAAGAAGGAAAATAAAAATAAATGCATATGTGAATGTAGAAAAATATTAATTATGCAACCGAAAAAGCGTTTATTGTTGTGAAAAGAATGGAATAAACAATGACGACACATGCCACATGTTAAACTACGGAATGTACACAAACACTAATGGCGTCATCATCCAATTTTAGAATATAAGAAATGAAAGAAGTTTATTCAAATTTTATTTAGATCTATAGATCTACTTATCGAGACTGAAGCTATGAAGTGTATACAATTTTCTTGGCCAAAAGCAATACAAATGACTTTAAAAACCAACAGAAATACCTTTGAACAACTGGGTTTTTAAAGGAATCATTTAAGTCTCTTTAAGTGTGTTCATTTAGTATAGTGTTGTGTTGACTAATAATTTATACGAGCCGACCCGCGTCATACGCCGCTATTTAGTTGTTTTATTTTCTACTTTTCAGTAATTCATAATTTGTGAATTCGACAGTACCAATGCTGTCACTGAAAATATTTGCCTTAAAACACTAAAACCCTCCTCCCCCTACCCCCCGTGGAAATAGCCTCCTCTTAGCTACCTCCCCTAAGTTTAAAATAGTTTCAAACTAAATTATCTGCCCTTAATAGACGTCACTAAACTCGGCTCTACGATTGTAAACATTTAGCGTGGACCACAGCTCAGCAGACATGTGCGGGTGGGGTTGGTTGCAATATGCCTAGAGTGGAAGAGCGGGGACTTCTAGGCGCGCGAACAGCTTGGTGTTTTCTAACGTCTCCAACAAGAGAATTATATATATATATATATATATATATATATATATATATATATATATATATATATATATATATATATATATAGATAATTTGGTTTTAATTTTTCTAATAGGTATGGGTAGTCTATATGATGTTAAATATATCAGAATTTTAGCTAGTTAGATAATTTTAGCTAGTTAGATATTTCTCTGCTTTGTACCTTATATCGTTCAACATTTAGTAAAGCACATTGCATTTAGACAAATAACTATTTTATAAAATAATTTTCTCAAACAAATGTAAAATTAAAATATATATGCTTATAATTCACGTCTAACGAGTAAAGACGGTTAGTAAAGTATGAAAGGTAAAGAAAAAGCAGAAAACATGATCTGGTAGTAAGATATTGTATCTTGTACCACAATTTCTTATTTAATTTCCGAATACCTGCTACGCCGTTACGGTTCAATGATTCTAACATTCTAAAGTTATGACCTTATTTTTTAACATATGTTAAAAAGCGTACCATATATATATATATATATATATATATATATATATATATATATATATATATATATATATAGAGAGAGAGAGAGAGAGAGAGATAGATATAGATATAGATATAGATATAGATATAGATATAGATATAGATATAGATATAGATATAGATATAGATATAGATATAGATATAGATATAGATATAGATATAGATATAGATATAGATATAGATATAGATATAGATATAGATATAGATATAGATATAGATATAGATATAGATATAGATATAGATATAGATATAGATATAGATATAGATATAGATATAGATATAGATATAGATATAGATATAGATATAGATATAGATATAGATATAGATATAGATATAGATATAGATATAGATATAGATATAGATATAGATATAGATATAGATATAGATATAGATATAGATATAGATATAGATATAGATATAGATATAGATATAGATATAGATATAGATATAGATATAGATATAGATATAGATATAGATATAGATATAGATATAGATATAGATATAGATATAGATATAGATATAGATATAGATATAGATATAGATATAGATATAGATATAGATATAGATATAGATATAGATATAGATATAGATATAGATATAGATATAGATATAGATATAGATATAGATATAGATATAGATATAGATATAGATATAGATATAGATATAGATATAGATATAGATATAGATATAGATATAGATATAGATATAGATATAGATATAGATATAGATATAGATATAGATATAGATATAGATATAGATATAGATAAGGGGTCGGCGTGGTCGAGTCGGTAAAGCTCATGGTTGCTAAACCGAAAAGTCTCGAGTTCGAACCCTCGGGCCGATGAGGCTCGTTAGCTGGGGACAGCCACTCGTCTAGGAGAGACAACTCCAAAATTAAAACAACTGCTGCCTTGTAGTTTGTTCTTGGTTGGACAAAGGCTATGGAAGCAAATCCAAAAAGAAAAGCAGGCTGAAATCGGAGTCAATGGCCTCAACGGCGCATAACCAGTTGACACGTACCGCTTAATTGTGTTGGAGGAGTGGTCGAGTCGGCAAAAAGCTTATGGTTGATAAATTCGAACAAAGTCTCGAATTCAACCCACTGGCAGATAAATCTCGATCCCCTTCAACACTACAAATTAAGAACGAAGAAGAAGAAGAAGAAGATATAGATATAGATATAGATATATCTATAGATATAGATATAGATGTAGAGGTCGAGGTCGAGGTCGAGGTCGAGGTCGAGGTCGAGGTCGAGGTCGAGGTCGAGGTCGAGGTCGAGGTCGGCAGGGGCAGGGGCAGGGGCAGGGGCAGGGGCAGGGGCAGGGGCAGGGGCAGGGGCAGGGGCAGGGGCAGGGGCAGGGGCAGGGGCAGGGGCAGGGGCAGGGGCAGGGGCAGGGGCAGGGGCAGGGGCAGGGGCAGGGGCAGGGGCAGGGGCAGGGGCAGGGGCAGGGGCAGGGGCAGGGGCAGGGGCAGGGGCAGGGGCAGGGGCAGGGGCAGGGGCAGGGGCAGGGGCAGGGGCAGGGGCAGGGGCAGGGGCAGGGGCAGGGGCAGGGGCAGGGGCAGGGGCAGGGGCAGGGGCAGGGGCAGGGGCAGGGGCATGGGCATGGGCATGGGCATGGGCATGGGCATGGGCATGGGCATGGGCATGGGCATGGGCATGGGCATGGGCATGGGCATGGGCATGGGCATGGGCATGGGCATGGGCATGGGCATGGGCATGGGCATGGGCATGGGCATGGGCATGGGCATGGGCATGGGCATGGGCATGGGCATGGGCATGGGCATGGGCATGGGCATGGGCATGGGCATGGGCATGGGCATGGGCATGGGCATGGACATGGACATGGACATGGACATGGACATGGACATGGACATGGACATGGACATGGACATGGACATGGACATGGACTTAAACATAGATATAGATATAGATATATATAATATTTATAATATATATAATATATATATATATATATATATATATATATATATATATATATATATATATATATATATCACGTTTTTAATTTCGCAACATATTATTTTTAAAACAAAATTGACAATTATTTTCTGATGCTTTAAAAATTGATATTTTTACAGCTCCTAGGTTTTCTTCGGCTGCTGATATTCTTTTCATAATTGATTCTTCTGGAAGCATTGGGTCAAGCGATTATGAGAAGGAGTTAAACTTTGTCAAAGAGATTACAGAAAAGTTTACTATTGGACCACGTGATGCACAATTTAGCGCTATGATGTTCTCTGACCAAGTGGAAATGATATTTCCTTTCTGTACATTAGACCACGAACAAATAAGCAGGGTATGCTAAAAAAATATTTTAAGTTTTAATTTTTTTTAAATGTTTGTAATACTTTAGCTGTTTCTTCATGATTTGCAATACTTTTTAAACTGCTACATAAATTAATTTCAAAATGTTTATGTCTGTGATTATATTCATTATCCTGAATCACATTCACATTCTAATTTTCAATTACATTCAAAATCACAATCACAAATCACAATCACATTAGCTTAGACTTTGGCATTCTCATTTTTATTTTCATTTGCATTCGAATTCGCACTTGCATTCGTATTCACATTCACAGAATGTTCTGAATGCAAGACACATGCAACATAATACAAACACAGCTGAGGCACTAAAAATGTCGAGGGAAAATGTACTTCGTTTTCGAACTAGAGAGGGTTATCAAAGGATCATAATTATTATAACTGACGGAGCATCCGATGATAAGTTCAAAACCTACGACCAAGCTGAAGCTCTAATTAAAGAAGATGTAAGAATAATCGCTATAGGTGTTGGCTCTGCTAACCGTGAAGAATTGCTTCTATTAGCTTCAACAGAAAATGATATATTCTACGTGGATAATTTTGCTGTTTTGCAAGACCTTCAGGACAGAATTGCAGATGTGACTTCGACAAGGGGTTAGTTAAAACTGTTATCCTTCACAATTTGTAAAAAAAAAAAACATGAGCATCAACATAAACATGAACGTAAAAAAAATATAAATATTTTTTTTTAAATACAGAAAGCCTCAACGCTGATGACATAAGGAGACACAGAGAAAATATGCGTTATAGAATTCAACAAGAGAGATCTTCTTGCAAAATATCATAATGTAGCCAAAAAGTCCTACTTAGCATCCTGAAAGTGTTATTTTACTTCTTGAGTAGGAGTGGTTTTTTTTAATATTCGCTTCTTTTCTTAAATTAACATAAAATTAATTTAACTGCTTTAAACAAAATTATATTTTTTACATAGGCCTACTTACTAACGAGTCTGTCCCCGCACATTTTCTCGGGGATAGAATAAAGTCTAACGAAATATTTTAAGGGGGTTTCATCAATGCGTTACCAATCATATATTCTTTGTGATGTTTTCTAAAACTAAGTTATTTCAATGTAACCAATGCCTGCGCTATATTTCTTTGATGATATTTGCGTGTTGCTTTCTAAATATTAACAATAGTATCCAATTAATATTTTAGCAGCCCAAGCTTTTCTTTATAGTTATTTAAATGGATGATTATTATAATATATTTATAGAAAATCATTTATTATCATTTTAAAGATTTATTACACAAAACCTTGTTATACAAACGTTTTTTATGCATTTTTACTTTCTCGTATATACAAAGTATAGAGAAAGTATTGTAATCGTGCACAAAAATCACTTGAAATTTTAACAATTTTCACCGTATTACACCTCAGTCCTTCATCACATCCGAAGTATAGAGGACTTATTTTAATCGGGCAAAAATTATCAATCCAGATTTATCAAAATTAAGAGGTTTTATGCGTAATCCAGTCTGAAAAACTGGGCTTTGCAATTCTGTCCGTATGTCTGTGTGTCTGTCGGTCTGTGTGTGTGTGTCTGTGTGTAAACACGATCACTTGAGTTCCGTTACAGCTAGTTTGATGAAATTTCATATATAAGTATTTTATAAAAATCGTAGATCCGTATCAACTTTTGATTGATTTCCAATAACCGGAAGTGGTACTTTTTCTACTTTGAATTTTTCAAAAGCCTATAACTTGAGTATAATTTCAGATAGATAAATGAAATTTCACATGTAAGTATAAGATCTAATTCTCTACCTTCTGTTGACCGGAAGTAGTAATTTACGCTCCTTCCGATTTCTAAAAAAAACGAATGTAAATTTTTAAAGTACTAATAATATTGCGCACTAATATGCACTTTTTTTAATTTAACACTCACTTGGTGTGCAATTCTTTTGTCTACGAGATTTTATTCTATTTTTAAAACTTTAAGTATTTAAAATGGATTAAAAATCTTGTCTATAGCCCGAGTTCCCATCCCCTGTTGTTTTATATAAGAATATTCGAGAAAGTGTAGGGGAGATCACTCCCGGTTTATTAAAATCAGTATTTGCACAACCTATATTTCTCGAAAGTAACTTATGGTAAGTTTTAGCAAGTGCTGTTATTATAGTTTAATATAGTTTAATTATGAACTGGTTTTTTGCAAAAACAATATATTGTATGTGTGAAGCAACTACTATTTTTAATTAAAAATTATCTTATCATTCTGTTTTGTTACTTTTAATATAATATATATTAAGCTAAGTGGTCGGGTGTCTGATGGGGTACTTCTAGGCGCCACAGGTGCTTCAAATTTGCAAGGCTCCTGCCTTGGGGCAATAGATCACAGGGGCCAGTGCCGAACTACCCAATTGATATTTTGTGAGGTGGTAGAAAAAACTCGCCATTTCCGGGGAAAATCTGCAAAGTGATCAAAACTGACAAGTCGTATTTTCCTATATAATCTTTGTAATTTATGGGGAAAATTGAGTAATTTCAACACAGATTTAGGTTACTTAACCTCTGTAAATCTGGCAAATTTTTTGCAAGCTCCTCTATAGATGACTAGGCCGTATGGAAAAGCTGTTGTTTGGACTCTAAGCCCTCGACAAGGGCTAAAAATTAACTGCTAGTGAACTTCTCTTTATATGAGCTATAAATAAAAGAATTGCCGAACTATCCCCGTAATATTTTGTGAGGTCGTAGACCGACCTAGGGGGCTAAGAAAAAGATACTTTTTTCCGGTCGGAAAACCCCTTAAGTCTATTACATTTGTTTTGATGCCATATTTTCTTATATAAACATAGCAATTACTTGTGAAAAATGTAAATAAAGACTACATCATTCGATCGATGTATCTTTTAAGGAAGGTTACAATTTAAAGTAATAATTTTTTAATACTATTTTTATATTAAAAAAACGGAGAAGCCTTAAGTATAGCATTTGATTAAATAACGATTTCTCTCAAATTATGTTATGTATCGTAACTAAATTGTAAAATCGAAGTGCAAATTTTAATTTAATATAATATTTGTGTTATACTATTAACGAAGTCTTTGTAGTTCTAATCACCATGCGAGTAATAAGTTTGCGAAAATTCCACCAACATTTTTTAGACATGAATTACTCAGACAAAAATGCCAATCACCATTTAATGTCTGATTCAAATTATCCTTTTTTTTAAAAAAAACCTAAACGAAGCTATGCCTAGTATGCCTAGAATGGTGTAACAATCATACAGTATATCTAACATCTGTAACGAACGATTTAGTTGTTTTAATTTTGAATTATAAAACAGTATTAACTGCTGATATTTAATTAGATTATGAAAGAATAGTTCTTTCTCACAGTGATGTCATACACGTAAACAGTCAAAACATATTTTATTGCTAAATATCTAGAATGCCATGTCGATACAAAGTTGATACAATATCGATGACTATGAAAGTCAAATTTATTCAAGAACACATAAAACGACTTTACCTTATCAAATAAATTACATTTAGAGCATAGATGGTCAGTGTAAAATTATATTGGTTATATAGAAAGATTTATGTGTAGAAAACTAATTAAAGCTTTACAAAGTTAAATACAATTAATGAGATAAAAAATAAAAAAACAATAACAAAAATAATAGGAAATGGGAGGTGGTGACGGATAATATGTACTACTATTTCTTCTTACCCCCCATTGCATGGTACTCATTAGCCAACATTCAATGCAAACCGATTTCTAATACACGTTTATAATTGACGAAGTTTTCCGAACAAAACATCTGTATATTAATTATATACTATTTTAAGAGGGTTTCATAATTTTATTACCAATCCTATATTCTCTGCACTATATTTCTTGGATCGTTTTTGTCGGGGCACCGGTTTGCCAATACTACTGCCACAAAACGTTACCAATCGTGTACTTTTAGACGTGTGCCTTGTTTCACTAAGTTGAATAAAATGTTAAAAATGTCGGCACTAAATTTATTGATATTTTGTCCACACTACAACCGAGAAGCATCAGGGCTTGCTGAAGGCTGTCAGATGAGTTAAGGGGCTCTTGGGAGCTACCAGTTACCTTACTGCACGGGATATAGGATGAAACTCCCTTTCTAGATCTAATCATTTAATGCAGTAGCAAGACCTTCCTTATTTTGTGAATTAGATTGGGCAAATTTTAATACTATGCAAGAAAATTAGCATCTGCGGACTAGTATTGACCTTTTGTCTGACAAAACGTGCTGAAGTGGTGAATGAATAGTTAGGAATTTCACAAACGATATGTGTATCTTTTCGATACTTGCAAATCTAAATAACATAAATAGGATGTTGGTCGGCTCGTGAAAAAAATTTGAAAGAGACAAAAATGACGCCACATTCATACAGGGGAAATGGTGTGGGGGGGGGTTGTAATTTAATGACAATGTGCAGAGTTTCTTCCAGACATATCTTCAGGGGGGCAAATCCCCCCCCCCCGCCCCAAACATTTTTTACCGCCCCCCCCCCCCCCGAACGAAATGAAATTTATATAATTTATATAGAAAATATATACTTTTAACAGTGTCCGCCCTCCCGAAGAAAGTCTACCGCCCCCCCCCCCCCCGAAAATTTTGAGTGCCCCCCCCCCCCCCGGAGAAAAAAGTCTGGAAGAAACATTGGCTATGTGTGATAAGAGGGGTGTGGAAGCCCAGATAGTGTGACTACACACTTCTGCATTAAAAAAGTAAAGTTAGAGAGTCAATGCCTCGCATCAACACAGGAAGATGGCATGAAAAGTGAATTTAGCTTTTGTGCCAACAGAACTTTTATGTCTCGCCAAATGCATCCTGAATTTGGGCAGTTGTTGCAATTACTACTCCTTTCCCTCACAAGGCAGGATGGCACCAATGTACTTTTTGGAGTAAACCTCCAAACTTTGATCAATTACCCTTATGTATGCCACTATGTCATTTTGGGTTGTTTGTCATGACCTATGTTTTCTTGGAATTAAATTTCATGCCACATATTTCGATGTTCTGTCCGAACGTTCAAGTAATTCTATAAACTTGCCTTCACTGCTTGCTGTGACAAAGCGTAGGTTGGCCAGGTGTATTAATGACAGGTATTTTTTGGCAAACCACCTAGATAATTAGCCTAAAATTAAAAACAGGACTTTTGCATTTGTGATCCTATTGTCATTGTTATTCTATTTGTTTTAACATTAATCGCAATTTGATGCGTGCTAAAAAATGTTTATTATTGTGATGTCATTAACACAACATACGATTTTGTATCTTTAAGCTCATATATATATATATATATATATATAAAAAAAAAAATATATATATATATATATATATATATATATATATATATATATATATATATATATATATATATATATGTATATATATAATATGTTACGGTCAAAGCCCGAAGTCGGCCAATGCTAGGATTGGCCGGCCAATCCGCGCATTGGCCAATATCGCCTCTCATAAGTCGGTCAAAGTCCGAAACTTTGCTTGATTTCGGTCTTTGGCCGGCCAGTCCGCGGGCTGGCCATGGTGGACCGGCCAAAGTCTTAAATAGAAGATCATCTGGCTAGAGACGACCGGCCAAAGTCCGAATTAGAAGATCATAAGCAGATTTTGTTTTATGCCGTAAGGATCATGAAATTAAGTCTTTATTGGTTATTAATTAAAGTAAATGACAGAAACATTCAAATTTTTTATTTTACTATAGTCTCAATCAACCAATATTATCACGTGTTACAACATGTTAAACTTTTATGGCATTTACAATTACATAGCAGCTTGTTATTTTTACACTTGCAACGATTTGGTGTGAACTTAGTTGTGCAATTGCAGCGAGTGTAGCCTTGGCCCCCAGTCAATGATTGCGAAGATGCGATGGTTCGTAGTGATTTTTCCTCAGTGCCAACTGACGACAATAAGAGCAGTTTTCCGTGAAGAATTGAAAACTCACTTCTAGCATACAGTTGTTTTAGAACAACATGTTCCGTTCCTAATTTGTAGAAACTGCCCTCGACGTTCATGACAACTGCAATGACGCTTCGGGGATCACCGCGACCTTTGTCAACATCTGGAACACGGATGCGTACATTGTCACCCACTTCACCATCTTTAAATTTTGTATTTGATGTTTTAAGCATCTTAGCACTTTGAGTTTGCTAGCCAGTATGAGCTGCTGACCTGTGTTCCATGATGTCTTGATTGTTGTGACACAATCTGCAGGTAATGTTCCCTCCGTACCCTTCGTCTGCTTTATTGGGTACTCCACAAATAGCATGGACATCTTTGCCACAGGATCCACAAGAATGGGCTGCACTACAATGTTTTCACAAACCTCCATTTCTTGTTCAATGTTCTCAAGATCTTCCTTAGTAACTATTTTATCGAGAGCCTCTCTTGGTAGATTTTAAGTGCTAAGTCCCACTTTAGCTTTGCATCCAAACAAGGCTTCGTATGGCGATTGTTGGATTCCTTGATGAAAGTGAGCTGATTCATCTGTCTGCATCCATGTCATCGTCATGTTTGAACATATTAGTTGGCACGTTCTACTGAACATTGGCTTTGGCTATGCCTGGTTTTCTGTGAACTAGTTTAAGTTCAGGCCACATGTTCTTTAGTTCAGAATTAACTTGATTCACAAATTCTTTTCCATTAGGATTTGGATTATTTATTTTGGCAGCCATCTGGTATGTCTGTCTCTTGATCTGACGGTCCTTTTGGTTCATATCACATTGCATATATAATGCTATACAAACAATAGCCAAACAATACGTTACTCACAATGAATCCGCACCCAGAATAATGAAAACGCGATCACAATTTAATCTAGATAGAACATTGGCCAGGACATCCCGGTCATTGCGCGCATTGGCCGGCCAATGTACGAAATACGCTCTTAGTGCTAAGTTCTTCGGGCTTTGGCCAAGAGAGCCGGCCAATGCGTGCACTGGCTGGCCAATCCGGGGTTTGGCCGCACTTCGGGCTTTGACCGTAACATATGTTTATATATATATATATATATATATATATATATATATATATATATATATATATATATATATATATATATATATATATATATATATATATGTATATATATATATATGGGACGGAGTGGTCTAGCGGTAGAGAGCTGGACTGCTAACCAATAAGTCTCGATTTCGAATCCGGGTTCAAAGCGCTAGACCGTCCTTGAGTCCACCCAACTCTGATGGGTACCTAACACACGTTAGGGAAAGTAAAGGCGGCTGGGCATAGTGGTGACCACACTATCTCTTCAAATGCCGTTTTCACAGAAACAAGTGAATTTTACTCCACCTGCCCACTGACCGTCAGGTTTGAAAGGGAAACTTTACTTACTTCACTTATATATATATATATATATATATATATATATATATATATATATATATATATATATATATATATATATATATATATACATATTTGTGCCCCTCCCCCCCCCCCACTCTGTGGGAAATTCATAGCAACGCCATTGGTACATGCACAAATAACCTATGGTTAAAAAAATGTCATAACAAAGTATTCAAAATCAGGATGTAGGCTCTAAAAATTTTTTCGAAAAATTGTTTCTTCCCATGTGATTACTATAAGTTGCGGCTTTAAACGGAACTTTCTAAGAAATGCAGATATCTTAGAAACAAGGATAACAGCAACAAAGCTATAAATAGTTATTTCAGGAATTTCTAAACATAGTTAATGGTGCGTCAGGTCCGTTGGTGGAAAAATTAAAGTCAACATTTAGCAAATATACGAACACTTGGGTAAGGTCAATTTGTTTAGAACACAAAATATTTATATTTAACTATCAATTATATCACCGACGCACACCACGAGGAATAAGGTTGTTCAGTGGTAACATTAGTAGTATATTAGGTCCCTTTTGATTATTATTTTTGGCGGAGGTGGGGATGCGGATGGACAATGACATATAGTAAAATACTCGGGAGCAGGATGCGCGGGATGGACAATGACATATAGCAAAATACTCCCAGCCTGGCGCATCGGGAGGGTAAGGGTGGGTGAGCAGGATGCGCAGGATGCGCAAAGACATATAGTAAAATACTACGCCAACTGGGGTTGGCGGAGGTGGAGGTGTGACGTAATCATTGACCTTGTGACGTCATCATTGACCTTGTGACGTAATTAGTGACTTTGTGATGTAATCATTGACCTAGTTACGTAATTTTAATGCGTTTTTTAATGAGTTTTAATGAGTTTTTTTAATTTTTAATTAATTTTTGACCTAGTTACGTAATTTGATTATTTGTTTACTTTTTAATTAATTTTTATTGACCTAGTTACGTAATTGGATTTTAATGAGTTTGAATTTAATTTTGTAATTTTAATTAATTTTTATTAACGAGTTACGTAATTTAATTACTTTGATTGTTTAATTAGTTTGTTTACTTGTTGTTTATTTGTTTATATTGTGTAATTTTTATTAACGAGTTACGTAATTTTATTATTAGTTTACTTTTTAATTATTTCTTTTCTTTGTTGTTTACTTGTTGTTTATTTGTTTGATATATTTCTTTTCTTTGTTGTTTAATGTTGTTGGTTTGTTTGAATGTATGTATGTTTTAAATAAAAGACTAACACTATCATGTACTAGAACAGTCTTTGTATACCAGCCTTTAACCAGACATGTAACATCTGGTACTTATCGATCCGCGATCCTTTGTGTTTAGAACGCCCGTAAAAAGGGCGAGTTCATATTGATCGCAGCTACAAGTCATTAGCATAATGGGTCGCCTAATTTAAGTTGGTCACGCATCATGCGTTTTATGCGTTGTTCACCGAACCGCATTTAATTGAAAGAGCTAAGTGGTTAACCACAAAGCCCGCGTTAAGTGTGGGAACATCTGTTACCACGTTAATCGATTTTACCGATCGCTTTGATAGGTCATGATGATTAATAGCTTTTTTCCCCGCTCGGTTGACGGGTTATGGTAATTAACGACGTACATTAAGTACGGTGCGTTGGTACGTAGGTATGCGGGGTAGACATATTTTTTACAAGTCTGGAAAAGTAATTACGTTTTTTTTTTTTTTTTTTTTTTTTTATGACCGTTCCGATTTTCTTTTGATCTGACCACCATTTGACCACCCTGCACCGGTGACCTTGTGACGTAATCACCGCAGGTGACCTAGTTACGTAATTTTAATAAGTTTTTAATTAGTTTTAATGACTTTTTTAAATTTTAATTAATTTTTATTAACGAGTTACGTAATTTGAATGTGTTTTTAATTAGTTTTAATGAGTTTTTAAAATTAATGGATTTTAATTTTAATTTTTTTATTTTATTTTTTTTTTTTTTTTTTTTCATTATCTGTTATGTTAACTTTAAGGTTCTATAACTCTATATATTTAAATACATTTTTTGATTCAACCGAGTTTACTTTTCCTAACATAAGTACATGTAAAGAGGGGTTTCCAATAGGTCTGTAATGAATTAGGCCTTTTTGACTATGACTTGTTGCCCACGTGTTGACATGCTACGCTTTTTTAGATATACGTACACACACACACACACACACACACACACACACATGCGCGCGCGCGCGCGCGAAATTCATACTAGGTCGGTAAAGGCGGAGAGAACTTATAGGTATACACTATCATGGTGACAACAAAAGCGACCCTTATTTTATTTACATGAAAGCGTGTTTTCCAAAAAGTGTCACCATGCCATTGTCATTTTCGCACCGGGGTTTATTTTAAGTGCACCCGTGCACGGTTGTTTACATTTTAAAAGAAGTATCACGTGTCTTCTCCATAGGTCTTCCCTAATAGAGAAACGAGAGGAAAGACAACTGTTCTAAAATTAGAACAGCCTTGTCTACAGACACGAGTATCGTCCCTTGTGAAAAAATTCGCGTCAGAATCCTTAACTAAACAGTCAATTTCTTTAACAAGTTAAAAATAATTTAGGAAGACAAGGGTTAACAAAATATATATCTTAGTCTTGCAGCAGATTACATTCCCATGTTCGCTTTAGTATTACAGTTTTCATCAATCTTCTTTTTGACTTGAACTTCTTTAATTTTTAAGAAAGTTTACTTATACATAATACATTACGTCTAATGACAATTTTTTATTTTTACCACTCAATGTATTTTCTTTTTCTATATCTTACATTGTCATCTTAATTTTTGATCACCTTAGGTGGTGGTAAGGTGGTGGTAAGGTGGTGGTAAGGTGGTGGTAAGGTGGTAAGGTGGTGGTAAGGTGATGGTAAGGTGGTGGTAAGGTGGTGGTAAGGTGGTGGTAAGGTGGTGGTAAGGTGGTGGTAAGGTGGTGGTAAGGTGGTGGTAAGGTGGTGGTAAGGTGGTGGTAAGGTGGTGGTAAGGTGGTGGTAAGGTGGTGGTAAGGTGGTGGTAAGGTGGTGGTAAGGTGGTGGTAAGGTGGTGGTAAATTTGCTTAAGATTATAAATTTCAAGTTTTAAAAATCAACAACGTTATAGTACGTCGTGTCAAATGACACACCGTTTAAAATGTCTACATTTAAATTTCACCAAAATAATGATGTATAAACTAAATATGATATGACGTTAGCATACATATCATTCAATCTAATCATTCTAAAGTACAAATCAATATTTTTTATTGATTAAGGGGCCGTGTTCATACTAGGGTCGGTGAAGTTTTCACCGATGAGTGTGTTGGGTGGTACATAGGTTTTTTGTTGCATAGACTCTAATATACGAGGATCCATTAAAAGCATTTTCCTGGCCATCCTTAAAATCCCAAGACACCTTTAAGCACACCGAGGACTGGTCCGAGTAAAGCACCTAGGAAACCACCGGTCTGCAAAATTTGCTTTCGTCTTTTGACGGTTAATTTCTTTTTGGTAAGTTGTCTCAAGTTCACTTTGTGACGACGCAAACGTCTCTTCTGACCAAAACGTCTCTTCTTAAGACATTGTGACAGCACTCGCATAACGTTTTTACGAGTTGTGGGGTAGCATTTTCGACAACGGCTTTCACGGCGGGTGGTTTGGCCCGAGCCAAAAACCTTAACATCTCACCTTGTCGTTTTACCGACTCAGACATGGTTGCTTTTATTTCGGGACGTAAACGACTTGCTGCTCGTAAGAAAATATACTACAGCGTAATCTCAGATTATCCGGTGTTTCCTGTCGAAGGTCGATCAACAAATAACCATGAGGGGCCGATGTTGCGTCCTTAAAACTTTCCTGGACATACGAAACGCGACCGGGATACATTTGTTTTGCCAAATTTGTAATTTGTGAACCGTCTCTAGGGTTCTTGACAACACGATGTAATGTGAATTGAGACTGATGGTTCTTTGTTCTTTATTTTTCCCGAATAGGTTTTGGACAATATACATCACACTAATATTACGATGGTGACTTCCTTTCGTAAACAATTTTGTAATCCGATCATCTGTTTCCGCCATCAAATCATCGATGACGATTAGACGTCGACGTTTTCCATCCCCCATTGTTCCATTTTCCAAGTCAGGAAGACCTTCCACAAACTGAACGTTCTTCATGGTATCAAGCAAAGGCTGCCACTCCCCGTAACAGTAATAAATTTCCTCAGGTGCAGGATCCATCATCTCTGACACCTGGGATAAAAATGTTTTGACAAATACTGTTTTACCACTCCCGGTTGGCCCTGCGATCAGGGCGGTAAAGGGATGTTTCCATCTCGGATCCATCGTTTTAAATGAATTATTTTGATTCCAGTCATACGAGTTAGTGTTGGTCGCAGTATACTCTGTTTGGATCGCTGATGGCGGTTGACCGGTTTGTCTGTCGACCGGTGATGGGGTGTCCCTCAGTATAGTTTGGTTGTTGTGTGTTTTCTTATAGTGGGTTGTCAAATTGTCAAGTCGTGTAAATAGTTTCCCGCATGTTGAACACGAATGTCTCTGTCGTCCGTGTACAGAGTCGTGATGTCTTGTCAAAGCGTCTTTGCGAGTGAATACTCGGTCGCATATGTCACACTTGTTACGGGACATGGCTGGGTGGGTGGTAGGTTGGGCGGCTTCCATTATTGACGACTTATCTAGTGTGTGGATCAGTTGGCTGCTTGGGTAGGTCGGTGGCTGTAGAAAAAAGATTAAAATAATTACATAAAATAAAAAGCATAAAATAAAATACATACTTAAAACAAAATTAAAAATGAACCATACCTATGGGTTTGAACGTCTAAGGTGAACGTGTAGCAAACTATAGGTGGAGAGCCGAAGTGGTGTAGTTGGTTGTAGCTGGAACGTTTGGTTCAGTGGATGCCTCGGGGCTGTGTGGGTAGCTCAATAGGTTCGGTCGATGGAACAGTTGTGTGGAGGGTCGGTTGTACACTAAAAAGAAAATTCAATTGACTTCTTATTTAGATACATATTTATTTAAATGTTATTTTAAATGGTTAGTTCCCTTAAAACAATTCATACTATTAGCCTTACATCGGTGTACGATACAAAAAAGTAAAGTAAATACCTGTGACTACATATTTAGATACATAATTATTTAAAGGATATGTAAAGGCTAATTCATACTATTAACCTTACCTCAGTGTATACAAAAAAAGTAAAGTAAATACATGTGAGTACTTATTTAATAAGATTTTGGTTTTAATGGGGTTAGCTCCCTTAAAACAATACGTACTATTAACCTTACCTCGGTGTATGATACAAAATTACAGTAAATACCTGTGACTACGTATTTAGAAAAAGGTTTAATTAAAAGGGGTTAGCTCCCTTAACACAAAAGAAATATTAACCTTACCTTTAATAGAATAAACACGCACAAAAGATGTGGTCCGTGGAAGGATTAGGTGGGTGTGATGGTTGGTAAAGCTGACGTGGGTTAGTTTCAGGAGTCAACAGAGGTCTCAGGTAGGATAAGTCGCTGTGATGGTTGGTTTAAAGTCCGAAGTCGAAGTGATTAGAACACAATTTGCGCGGTCATTTATACGGTTGGACACTCTAATTACAGCCCACACCTACCGAATCCAAAACATGCATGTTCCGAGTTCAAAACCAACCTCGGTGAAAACTTCACCGACCCTAGTATGAACACGGCCCCTTAATCAATAAAAAATATTGATTTGTACTTTAGAATGATTAGATTGAATGATATGTATGCTAACGTCATATCATATTTAGTTTATACATCATTATTTTGGTGAAATTTAAATGTAGACATTTTAAACGGTGTGTCATTTGACACGACGTACTATAACGTTGTTGATTTTTAAAACTTGAAATTTATAATCTTAAGCAAATTTACCACCACCTTACCACCACCTTACCACCACCTTACCACCACCTTACCACCACCTTACCACCACCTTACCACCACCTTACCACCACCTTACCACCACCTTACCACCACCTTACCACCACCTTACCACCACCTTACCATCACCTTACCACCACCTTACCACCTTACCACCACCTTACCACCACCTTACCACCACCTTACCACCACCTAAGGTGATCAAAAATTAAGATGACAATGTAAGATATAGAAAAAGAAAATACATTGAGTGGTAAAAATAAAAAATTGTCATTAGACGTAATGTATTATGTATAAGTAAACTTTCTTAAAAATTAAAGAAGTTCAAGTCAAAAAGAAGATTGATGAAAACTGTAATACTAAAGCGAACATGGGAATGTAATCTGCTGCAAGACTAAGATATATATTTTGTTAACCCTTGTCTTCCTAAATTATTTTTAACTTGTTAAAGAAATTGACTGTTTAGTTAAGGATTCTGACGCGAATTTTTTCACAAGGGACGATACTCGTGTCTGTAGACAAGGCTGTTCTAATTTTAGAACAGTTGTCTTTCCTCTCGTTTCTCTATTAGGGAAGACCTATGGAGAAGACACGTGATACTTCTTTTAAAATGTAAACAACCGTGCACGGGTGCACTTAAAATAAACCCCGGTGCGAAAATGACAATGGCATGGTGACACTTTTTGGAAAACACGCTTTCATGTAAATAAAATAAGGGTCGCTTTTGTTGTCACCATGATAGTGTATACCTATAAGTTCTCTCCGCCTTTACCGACCTAGTATGAATTTCGCGCGCGCGCGCGCGCATGTGTGTGTGTGTGTGTGTGTGTGTGTGTGTGTACGTATATCTAAAAAAGCGTAGCATGTCAACACGTGGGCAACAAGTCATAGTCAAAAAGGCCTAATTCATTACAGACCTATTGGAAACCCCTCTTTACATGTACTTATGTTAGGAAAAGTAAACTCGGTTGAATCAAAAAATGTATTTAAATATATAGAGTTATAGAACCTTAAAGTTAACATAACAGATAATGAAAAAAAAAAAAAAAAAAAAAATAAAATAAAAAAATTAAAATTAAAATCCATTAATTTTAAAAACTCATTAAAACTAATTAAAAACACATTCAAATTACGTAACTCGTTAATAAAAATTAATTAAAATTTAAAAAAGTCATTAAAACTAATTAAAAACTTATTAAAATTACGTAACTAGGTCACCTGCGGTGATTACGTCACAAGGTCACCGGTGCAGGGTGGTCAAATGGTGGTCAGATCAAAAGAAAATCGGAACGGTCATAAAAAAAAAAAAAAAAAAAAAAAACGTAATTACTTTTCCAGACTTGTAAAAAATATGTCTACCCCGCATACCTACGTACCAACGCACCGTACTTAATGTACGTCGTTAATTACCATAACCCGTCAACCGAGCGGGGAAAAAAGCTATTAATCATCATGACCTATCAAAGCGATCGGTAAAATCGATTAACGTGGTAACAGATGTTCCCACACTTAACGCGGGCTTTGTGGTTAACCACTTAGCTCTTTCAATTAAATGCGGTTCGGTGAACAACGCATAAAACGCATGATGCGTGACCAACTTAAATTAGGCGACCCATTATGCTAATGACTTGTAGCTGCGATCAATATGAACTCGCCCTTTTTACGGGCGTTCTAAACACAAAGGATCGCGGATCGATAAGTACCAGATGTTACATGTCTGGTTAAAGGCTGGTATACAAAGACTGTTCTAGTACATGATAGTGTTAGTCTTTTATTTAAAACATACATACATTCAAACAAACCAACAACATTAAACAACAAAGAAAAGAAATATATCAAACAAATAAACAACAAGTAAACAACAAAGAAAAGAAATAATTAAAAAGTAAACTAATAATAAAATTACGTAACTCGTTAATAAAAATTACACAATATAAACAAATAAACAACAAGTAAACAAACTAATTAAACAATCAAAGTAATTAAATTACGTAACTCGTTAATAAAAATTAATTAAAATTACAAAATTAAATTCAAACTCATTAAAATCCAATTACGTAACTAGGTCAATAAAAATTAATTAAAAAGTAAACAAATAATCAAATTACGTAACTAGGTCAAAAATTAATTAAAAATTAAAAAAACTCATTAAAACTCATTAAAAAACGCATTAAAATTACGTAACTAGGTCAATGATTACATCACAAAGTCACTAATTACGTCACAAGGTCAATGATGACGTCACAAGGTCAATGATTACGTCACACCTCCACCTCCGCCAACCCCAGTTGGCGTAGTATTTTACTATATGTCTTTGCGCATCCTGCGCATCCTGCTCACCCACCCTTACCCTCCCGATGCGCCAGGCTGGGAGTATTTTGCTATATGTCATTGTCCATCCCGCGCATCCTGCTCCCGAGTATTTTACTATATGTCATTGTCCATCCGCATCCCCACCTCCGCCAAAAATAATAATCAAAAGGGACCTAATATACTACTAACATTTCAATTTTTAAAAAACTAGCCAAACAGGTAGAGCACGTTGCTTTGATCTAGTCCTACACACCAGAGTGACGAAACATTTTATAAACTGTTTATCAACCATTTATCATTATACATGTATTTTTAGACGTGTTACCTTGTTTTCTTTAAGGGTGGTTTTTAAAGATAAACAAAGCCGGCGTTAATATTTCTTGGATCTTTGTTTGGGGTTCGGGTTTATTTACATTACAGCCCAGATGCCCAGTATTGATGTTATAACACCTTCATTGCTGACCTGAAATGTTATCTAGGTCTTTTTCTTACATCCTGCACAAAATAATACTATTTATATTTTATCTAACTTAATAAAGTTAAAGATCACCCTATACATTATAACAAAACATTTTCAGCTGTGTACATTTCTTTTCTTATGTTCGTGATTGAATTGCGCAGTGTTTATATAAACGTAAGGTCAAGGATATTTTCTTGCACCTGTTCATTTCTATGGGTTACGAATTACTTTGCCATGGAAGACTGACTTCACGAAAAAAACAAAATAAGAAGGGAGGAGGAGGAAGTTGGGGATTTTTAAATATAGGAACAGAATCCACCAGTTATTTTATTTTTATCGTCTGTCTTTAAATTAAGCTCAATATACGCTTCAGGACGTCGACTATTAAATATGAGTAAACAGACAGACCCGTAAATGTCATTCGTCAAATAGCACGTCTCGGGTGACATATAGAATAGTTACAGTGCAATAGCTAAATAACATCCATTTAACATTCACCTTTTTATGGATATTTTTGTTAGGCAATTAGCAAAACCCAATCTCTGTACAATACTGACCCCTACTCCACAAAGACACTTATTTCTTTCCCCTATCTATAATTTGGTCAGAAGTGTAAACACCACGCCCAGTTGGCTCTCAAGTAATGGGCTTTTATGCCATTCGGCAAAATGTCGGTCGCTTTGTTTTTACCTCACAACTTGCAAATATACATATATTATACGGCCACTTTTTTTCATAAAATATTTATTCGATAGAGTTCCTCAATGTTGCATTACACCTATCAGTTTTCACACACTAAATAATGTTTTAATTTGACATCACCACCAGTTTATGTTGGGTAACACCTGCTTCTATAGGGTGACATCTCCATCAGGTTCTATTTTCTAGGGTTAAGGAGTTTTTACCTTAAAGAAAAAAAAATCAGGATTTGTATTAAAATTTTATATTTAAACCCTTGACACTACACGCCTAGGGCGCGGCACAGGGAGTTGCGAGAACGAAAGCCAGGCTTTTGTCACTATTAAGCTGGCCAGGGGCGGCGGAAGATATTAAACGTTACTAAAAATGTTTGATTAAAAATGTGTTTCTACAACCAATTTCTGCTTAATTTTATATTTCCTTTCTTTAAAAAAAATTAGTTTATAAATTTAAAACATCCAACATATTATTTTCAACTAAATGTCGTATCTTTTCCATATATCGTTGAATATACTGATATCTTAGGCCCGGGACTTGCGGACAGGGAGAGAGAGAGAGCGACAGAAAGAGAGAGAGAGGGGGGTGAGAGAAGTGCGCAGATGGGCTTTTATATATTACGATTCATGAGTTTTCCTCGAAAAAAAGATTAACGTAAGCCATGACTTTCACATGACTTTGAAACGTTCTAACTCAGATTGCTTTTCCTGAAAAAAGATCAGCCCTTTTTTAGAAAATGATTTGCCTTGAGATGCATTCAATGTTTTCAAGTGTGACAAACTTCAGTGCCTACATCCGCAACACGTCTTTATCTAAATGTATTTCACGCATAACGTTCTTATTTGACTCACAAAAGTTACCTATAATAGTTATTATAAATAACTAATCGAGAATTTATTGGCCATATATATATATATATATATATATATATATATATATATATATATATATATATATATATATATATATATATATATATATATATATATATATATATGGCATGTTTACGTCGTGGTGTCACCCCCTCCCCCACTCTGGTCGGGATTTGTTAGTTTTGATCTCAATTACAAGACCTTTTTAATCATTTATTTAACTATAATAATCATTTTTTCTATATATATATATATTGCTTTTTTTTGCCTTTGTGTCAACCCCCTAAATCGTGACACTCGGTGCGGTCCGCACCTCCACTCCCTCCTAGAGACGCCTGGATTAATGGGCCCGTTACATTAAACTAACTATTGAGTATAATAAATCTTCTTTATACAAAACCAATCCTCCGCGAATGGTTTTTCTCTATACGGCTTATTAAGAAATTACTTATTAATGTCAGTCTAAATATGACTTTAAAAGACGTCATTCAGGTATTGATTTCCTGGGGCTTTATGGAATAAAGTTACGTGTAATATTTAGGCACGGTGCAACCTATACTTACAGTTGATACACAGCAACAGGTAAATAGCAACTACTTGTTTACACTACATAGCAGGATAATATGAACTTGTTTAAGTGACGAATAATATAAAAAATATCATTCGGGGGATACATGCACACAGTTGACACAGTTTTTAAAGTGCTATCATTTACTCAAGATATATAGAGTTTTCATACACAAATACATAATTAAATGATTTTTTGAATTTTCAAATATTTTCATACAAAATGAGATAAACTGCTCTTTTTTTTTTTTAAAATAACTCAAATCTGAATGTTGAAATTGTAAATTATTATTTTTTTTTTATTAAAAGTTTTTTTTATTGATGTCAATATAGACTAAATCAAAAAGCTTAGGCCCCTGCGGCTGATGTTATACAAATGCAATGTTATTTAGTCATCTTTACTTTTTTTATTTCTTATCCTTACTACACTTAGTTTAAAAACGTGACAAGTATTTTTAATATTAAGTTTAACTGTTGTAATTAGATTTTACATATTATTTTCTATTTCAAGATGTATCAGAACATATGATCAGTTGCGTAGGCTCGATTTTGTTATGGAGGGGAAGGGTGGGTTTTTAAATATTTTCCACAAATATATATATTTATTCTCCATACAAATTATAAAAAATAAACTTGTGGTTTCGTGAAATTTTGAAACTGTAGCCATGAAGTTAAAACAACATGTGTGCACCGTAAAAATGATGAGGAAGTTGCCATTTTGGGGGATCATGAGGGGGGGGGGGGTCTAAACCCCTTGCCCATGCAACTGCGTGTGACACAAATGCGCTTTTATGTGATTAGAAATGGATGACATACATAGATATTTACACATATTGCTGTTAAAAGCTTTTTACACTACACACATATTGCAGTTATCAACAGCTATTTACACTGCTCACAAGTGAATGCTGGGTACAGTTTGTTTTAAAAGTTTTTTTAAATGAACTTGAGATGTTGCTAAACTAGAGGTATCAATCATGATTCTGTAGGTGAATGCTGGTTGACTCTTCACGTGTGCTATCAAAACCTAACAAAAATCTTGTGAAGATAGATCAATTTGAAGACTATTACAGGGAACCGTCAAGAATCCTTTCATGTTTTTTTTTCTCTCCTACTGCGTAGCTCTTCCTTTTTTTTCTGCTTTACATCTCCATCAGGAAATATCAGTTCTCTAATAAATTGGATTTTGGAGAAAAATAGTCGCCATATCACCACCCATGCTATAACAATTAGAATCAGTGTAAAAATAATAGAAAAAACAAATGTCAAAGTTTCCTTTATAATTTCTTCCCAACTCATCATTTACTTGAGCAAAAGTAGCAAATTGTAAAGCAATTTAAAAAAAAAAGGAAATTTTGTGCTTAGAGGGGGGTCCAGAATACATACAGTGCTAAACAATATTAAAATGTATGTTTTTACTTAGTAAATCGGTACAAGAATAATCGGAAAGGGTTAAACAATGTTCAAGTTTGTTAATGGTAATGTTGAACGTTATTTCCTCCAACACAATTGGACATTATGTGTAATCCGATCAAGCACCATCGCGTTTATTTTTTATTTTATTTTTTGGATTTGCTTTCACAGCAGTTGTGTGATTTCAGTTGTCTCTCATAGTAAGTTGATTTACTCTGCAACAAGCCTCATCGAAATTTACCGACCAGAGCACGCCAATCCCCAGTACTGGGAATTATTTATCAAGCTTGGCTTATACTACCTGTTTAGAAAAATCCTTTCTAGCTAAACGCTACAAATCTTTAACCTAGAAAAATTGTCTCTAACCTGAATGTGAAGGTGACCTTAATACAAACAACATAGCAGTAAACTTTGTTTTTGTAACTAGTCTCTATTTTGGTGCTAACCAGATCCATTCATTCTATTCATCCGTTATACCACATAAAAAGAGTATTATGACGCCTACTAAGATCGATATAAGGCGTTTACGCCTAAAATCTAAAATCAATAGAGAGTTCTTCAAACATTTGAAGGTTACACAGTGTATGTTTTAACTCTGTATATGACTTGTGCGAACACGCATTTTGTTAATCATGATAGGTCAGATATGTGTGTTATATGCAAGCGAATTCGAGAATATTATGTATTTATCTGAATAATAAATTAATAATACGATTTTAATTCTATTCATATATATATATATATATATATATATATATATATATATATATATATATATATATATATATATATATATATATATATATATATATATATGTACTAGCCGTCCCGGGCAGGCCCTGCACTGGCCTCCGTAAAAAAAAACTGTATGTAAAGGGCCCGTGACTTATGTGTATATTAAGCAGCATATACCCGGCATTGCCCGGGTTTAGGAATATATATATATTACTTTTCGAATTAACCCTAACCACAACCTACCAAAACCAAAAAACACAAAGAAAACACAAAGAAAACGCAAACACAAACGCAAACACAAACACTAACTCAACCACTAACACAAACGCTAACACAAAAAAAAACACAAACCCAACCACTAATATAAACGCAAACCTAAACACAAACACAAAGAAAACACAAATGCAAACATAAACAAAAACACAAATACAAGTAGAAACACAAACGCAAATCCAACCGCAAACAATAACGCAAACTAATAAAAATTAAACTCGAACATAAACACAAACTTAAATGCAAACATAAAAGCATAGTGCTCACAGTCTAGTCCGGGGCGCCAAATCGCACCCTGCTTGGGCGCCATCAAAACCGCTTGATTCAACTTAGTAAACGACTATAATACCTTAACTTATCCATAGTCTTTTGCACTTACTTAAACGAACGTATTCGCCGCATCGCTCACGGGCGCCAGTAGACACCCTGAATTCGATTTATTGTAGGACTTTAGTAACCCTTTTTATCCATTATTTAACTCTATTTTATTGCACTGTATAAAACGAACGTATGCATCAAAGAGCATGTTTTTTTGGGAAGAAAGAGAACTTTCAAAACAAAACCCGTGATTCACTAAATCTGAATCAATCATAATAATTATGAGGCGGTTTCTTTCTAGCGCGAACATCGAATGAATAATAAGTAAATAAATGATTAAACCAAACGTCAAAAGAACAGCAATGATTTAGAGACATTCGCATGCTTTGGCATTTCCGTATGTCCGCGTTATGTGTGTTAACATTAAAAAACAAAACAATTAACAATGACTGCTTAACACGCGATCAACTTTGCTAGTAGCTTTCATATCAGTCAATGAAAATATGTTGAAATCATAAACTAAAATAGTGATTTAATTAAAATACATCATAAATAGCCTATTTCAATGTTACATAATAGAAACAAAAATAGATATATCGCTAAAGATATAGCAGTAAACTAATAATGCATTTAATTAATTTAATAATCATTTATAATTTTTATAGGCCTAAATATTAAATCTAGAATCGAGTTTCTCTGACAGACCTAGCAGAGCTAACACAAATGGCTTAAGTCTATTTATAGCGTGTATTCTTGAATTAGCAAATTGATAATAGTGTTGGAACCTAATAGAAACATTAGTTATATTATTAATGATTAATGCTAAAGCGGAAAGCTAACAACGGATTGTAACGCATTAATCATTCCAAGTGCCTTAAATGAACTTTATTGGCCAGGCGTCTTTGTTTTAAAGCGAAGCCCTGACCCATGAGTTAAGTTCAAAATTTAATTAAGCTTCACTTTTTCAGTCATAAAAGATGTCATTATATGAGTAAATTATATTAGGAGGACATTACGTATGAATATCTGCACCGTATAAAATATGCCGAGCTAAATGTCTCAAAAATGGCATGATATAAATGTAATTTGACATACATATACACAATGTTTTCACACAAAACGGAAAATTTAATTTCTGGGTCACGTAAACATGTTAACACTAGCTTAAGAAAGCAAAACGAAAATAGATTTGCATTATAAGTCAACTTGTTTGCGCACGTTTTCTAGGATTTGCGACGTTGTGTTTATGCGTGACTTCTACGTGATTGTGTCCTTGACCTTCCGTGACTAGGTTTATAATTTTCACTTATCTGTCTGTTTGTCTGACTGTCTGACTGTTTTTCCGTCCGTCCGTCCGTCCGTCCGTCTTTCTGTCTGTCTTATTATTTATTTGTTATTTATTATTTATTGCTTATCGTTAATCGTTTATCTTTTATCATTTATAAATCATTTTTCAATCGTTTATCAATCATTTATCAATCATTTATCAATCATTTATCAATCATTTATCAATCATTTATCAATCATTTATCAATCATTTATCAATCATTTATCAATCATTTATCAATCATTTATCAATCATTTATCAATCATTTATCAATCATTCATCAATCATTCATCAATCATTCATCAATCATTTATTCATCATTTATCAATCATTTATCAATCATTTATCAATCATTTATCAATCGTTTATCAATCATTTATCAATCATTTATCAATCATTTATCAATCATTTATCAATCATTTATCAATCATTTATCAATCGTTTATCAATCGTTTATCAAGCATTTATCAATCATTTATCAATCATTCATCAATCATTCATCAATCATTCATCAATCATTCATTCATCATTTATCAATCATTTATCAATCATTTATCAATCATTTATCAATCATTTATCAATCATTTATCAATCATTTATCAATCATTTATCAATCATTTATCAATCATGTATCAATCATTTATCAATCATTTATCAATCATTTATCAATCATTTATCAATCATTTATCAATCATTTATCAATCATTTATCAATCATTTATTAAACATTTATCAAACATTTATCAATCATTTATCAATCATTTATCAATCATTTATCAATCATTTATCAATCATTTATCAATCATTTATCAATCATTTATCAATCATTTATCAATCATTTATCAATCATTTATCAATTATTTATCAATCATTTATCAATCATTTATCAATCATTTATCAATCATTTATCAATCATTTATCAATCATTTATCAATCATTTATCAATCAATTATCAATCATTTTTCAATCATTTTTCAATCATTTTTCAATCATTTATCGTTTATCGTTTATCGTTTATCGTTTATCGTTCACCGTTCACGCTTCACCGTTCACCCTTCACCCTTCACCCTTCACACTTCACCCTCCACCTTTCACCCTTCACCCTTCACCCTTCACCCTTCACCCTTCACCCTTCACCCTTCACCCTTCACCCTTCACCCTTCACCCTTCACCCTTCACCCTTCACCCTTCACCCTTCACCCTTCACCCTTCACCCTTCACCCTTCACCCTTCACCCTTCACCCTTCACCCTTCACCCTTCACCCTTCACCCTTCACCCTTGAACCTTCACCCTTGAATCTTCAGTCTTGAATCTTCACCGTTCACCGTTCGCCGTTCGTCGCTCGTCGCTCGTCGCACAGCGTACAGCGTTCAAGCACTAAGCACTAAGCACTAAGCACTAAGCACTAAGCACTAAGCACTAAGCACTAAGCACTAAGCACTAAGCACTAAGCACTAAGCACTAAGCACTAAGCACTAAGCACTAAGCACTAAGCACTAAGCACTAAGCACTAAGCACTAAGCACTAAGCACTAAGCACTAAGCACTAAGCACTAAGCACTAAGCACTAAGCACTAAGCACTAAGCACTAAGCACTAAGCACTAAGCACTAAGCACTAAGCACTAAGCACTAAGCACTAAGCACTAAGCACTAAGCACTAAGCACTAAGCACTAAGCACTAAGCACTAAGCACTAAGCACTAAGCACTAAGCACTAAGCACTAAGCACTAAGCACTAAGCACTAAGCACTAAGCACTAAGCACTAAGCACTAGCACTAAGCACTAAGCACTAAGCACTAAGCACTAAGCACTAAGCACTAAGCACTAAGCACTAAGCACTAAGCACTAAGCACTAAGCACTAAGCACTAAGCACTAAGCACTAAGCACTAAGCACTAAGCACTCTAGCACTAAGCACTAAGCACTAAGCACTCAGCACTCAGCACTCAGCACTTAGCACTTAGCACTTAGCACTAAGCACTAAGCACTAAGCACTAAGCACTAAGCACTAAGCACTAAGCACTAAGCACTAAGCACTAAGCACTAAGCACTAAGCACTAAGCACTAAGCACTAAGCACTAAGCACTAAGCACTAAGCACTAAGCACTAAGCACTAAGCACTAAGCACTAAGCACTAAGCACTAAGCACTAAGCACTAAACAACACTTAGCACTAAGCACTTAGCACTTAGCACTAAGCACTAAGCACTAAGCACTAAGCACTAAGCACTAAGCACTAAGCACTAAGCACTAAGCACTAAGCACTAAGCACTAAGCACTAAGCACTAAGCACTAAGCACTAAGCACTAAGCACTAAGCACTAAGCACTAAGCACTAAGCACTAAGCACTAAGCACTAAGCACTAAGCACTAAGCACTAAGCACTAAGCACTAAGCACTAAGCACTAAGCACTTAGCACTTAGCACTTAGCACTTAGCACTTAGCACTTAGCACTTAACACTTAGCACTTAGCACTTAGCACTAAGCACTAAGCACTAAGCACTAAGCACTAAGCACTTAGCACTTAGCACTTAGCACTTAGCACTTAGCACTTAGCACTTAGCACTTAGCACTCAGCTTTAAGCACTCAGCACTCAGCACTCAGCATTTAGCATTTAACATTTAGCATTTAGCATTTAGCATTTATTTATTTAACAAGCGGCTTCAGCATTGTACATTCTGACGTAGGTTGTCCTTCAGTTTTATTCATTAGACAGATAAGATCATGCGTGCTTTACGTCATATAAAGTTTTATTCGGTTATACTGACATATGACCTAGATTTAGTGTAATTTGAGAACGGTTTGTCGATCTTAGGCCCTACATTATATTTTTTAGATATTACAAGGGTACTTAAATGTTTCCGCTGGATTAAATGCATAAAGCCTACGCTTTATGTAAATGTAAATTATAAACCTATTGCCTATTACCCACGCACATTGACATTTCATAAACCTCCAAGTCAACAATTTGCCCCTTTATCCCGTAGTAAATCCTTTACTCTGGGTACGCATTGTCAATATATATAATTCTCTTCTTGGAGACGATAGAAAACACCAAGCTGTAAGCGCGCTCCCTACCACCCCCATCCCTACATGGTTTGGTGAACTGTGGTTTACGCTAAATGTGTACAATCGTAGAGCCGGTTTTAGTTACGGCTATTAGGGGCAGATAATGTAGTTTGAAACGATTTTAAGCTTAGGGGAGGTAACTATGAGGAGTTTGCTTTCAAGGGAGGGGGGTGGGGTAGGGGTTAGGGGTTGGGGTTGGGGGAAAGGTGGGGGTGTCGTTCTTAACGACCATCTGATCGTGTTCTAATGTTCTAAAGCAAATATTTTCAGTTGCAGCATTGGTACTGTCGAATTCACAAATTATAAATTACTGAAAAGTAGAAAAAACAACAACTAAATAGCGGCGTATGATGCGGTTCGGCTCGTTGCTAATAATTCACCCAAAAAAGTTTTGTCAACGGAAAAACAAGCCGCTTCGTTTACATGCGTACCCGTGGCGTCACTTTGGGGGGGGGGGGGTGATTCAGATATTTCCATCATGACATAGCGCTAGTATATATATATATATATATATATATATATATATATATATATATATATATATAGATATATATATAGATATATATATAGATATATATAGATATATATATATATAGATATATAATATATATATATATATGTTTCTGTCAAAGCCCGAAGTGGGGGCCAAAGAACGCATTGGCTGGCAATTGCACGCATTGGGCGGCACTCTTGGCCAAAGCCCGAAGAGCTTAGCACTAAGAGCGTATTTCGTACATTGGCCGGGATGCCTCGGTTTTTAATTAATTAAAAAATTAATTTTTTAAATTAATTAATCATTAAATTAATTAATCAATTTAATGTCATTAAATTAAAAAGTAAATCAACTTAAATAAATTTATTTAAAAAAAATTGTATATTATGTAAGCTACTTCGTTCACACTTCAAGCAGCTACAATTATTTTAATTAATTTGGGACTCTATCAGGACTTAAAACTGAAGGATCGTTATTTCCATTAAGAGGATAAACACACACATTTTTTGTGTGCAAATATTGATGTTAAACTCTTTTGTCTTTTAAAAGACATGTGTCATGGTTATTATTTTCATGATTGTTTTAAAAACTGACTTTAAATATTTAAAAAAAATATTTGTATTTCTTTCCATATTATGTGTATATAGAAGGGATTTGGTCCATACACAAATATAAGAATATATGAAAGGCATTTATGGTAAACGTGTTTTATTCACGACGCTACTATTGAAGCGTGAATTCAAGACCGAATTAAAAGAGTCGTGACGTTAAACTGCGTATAGCTAGAGTGTAATAAAACTTCGTTTTTGCATAGAAATTCAGTCGCCCATGAACTTTTTTTAAAAAATCGATACGTCATCGAAGTTAAATTAATCTAGCACAAAAAAATCGTTAAGGTATTGATTTCTTTGAGCTAAATAAAATAGCATAACATACAGGTAGGGTGCAATCCAGAGTCGTATCAAGGGGAGGTGGGCGGAGTTTGCGCACTGCACCGGTGACACTTAGGCAAAAAATCTATAGAAAAAATAGTATCATTCCAATTCAAGTTTAAATAAATTAAAGCTAAATAGAATTTTAAGAGCAAAATTGACAAAGCCCGACAAAGGTGGAAGGGGGGGGGGGGGACGGGACACCA
Organism: Physella acuta; assembly: GCF_028476545.2. Classification (NCBI taxonomy): domain Eukaryota; kingdom Metazoa; phylum Mollusca; class Gastropoda; family Physidae; genus Physella; species Physella acuta. The sequence goes on from NW_026732264.1 coordinate 324,914, forward strand.
TCACGTAGACCTTCTAACGATAGAAAAACAGCTATATTAGTTACCGAGTAATAATGTTAGTATTATGTGAGCACAGTTCAAAGCTATAACCTTGCGGTGACAGGTTTTGTAATAACTTTGTAATATTTATATGTCAATCCACATTTTTGGGTTAGGGAGGGTGACATCGAGATTTATAATTGACTACAAAAACAATTATATTTACAATCGCATTAATAAGTGTTAGAGTTAGGCGCCTAAATACTTTCTAGGTGTTTTAGTATAATGACATTATAATATAACATATCGACATCATGCGACAAAACGTAAGGAGGGTAACACCAAGTACAAACTCCACTGAAGTTGGTTGGAGTGAGACCACATAGGAAATTTACAAATCTGCCCATCATTGAGCATACAAATTATTATAAAACATCCTACGAGTGTGTAAGTGTGTATATTTCTATGTGTGTGGTATGGTGTGTGTGGTGGGGGATGTAAGGGAATCAGGAAGTTTTCCCGGTTGGACTCTTGCCCATGTGCGACAAATATCCGAATGGACACTTGTCATAATGCGAATAAATGCCCAAAAGCCACTTGCCGGAATGCTATGGATTATGTTAAATTATAATAAAGTAATTACAAATTTAGTATATCCATAAAAAGCGTATATCTTGTATACATTAAAAAAGAAGACGAAGTTCAAATAAAAGTGCGCAGCTTAAAAAAAAAAGAATATATCTAGAAAAAAAATATTTCTAAATACATACTCACATACTTACAAATGTATATATATATATATATATATATATATATATATATATATATATATATATATATATATATATATATATATATATATATATATATATATATATATATATATATATATATTCATATAAATATATATATATATTCATATAAATATATATATATATATATATATATATATATATATATATATATATATATATATATATATATATATATATAAAGCAATGTATGTGTGTCTTTCTGTCTGTCTGTCTGTCTGTCTGTCTGTTTGTCTGTCTGTCTGTCTGTCTGTCTGTCTGTCTGTCTGTCTGTCTGTCTGTCTGTCTGTCTGTCTGTCTGTCTGTCTGTCTGTCTGTCTGTCTGTCTGTCTGTCTGTCTGTCTGTCTGTCTGTCTGTCTGTCTGTCTGTCTGTCTGTCTGTCTGTCTGTCTGTCTGTCTGTCTGTCTGTCTGTCTGTCTGTCTGTCTGTCTGTCTGTCTGTCTGTCTGTCTGTCTGTCTGTCTGTCTGTCTGTCTGTCTGTCTGTCTGTCTGTCTGTCTGTCTGTCTGTCTGTCTGTCTGTCTGTCTGTCTGTCTGTCTGTCTGTCTGTCTGTCTGTCTGTCTGTCTGTCTGTCTGTCTGTCTGTCTGTCTGTCTGTCTGTCTGTCTGTCTGTCTGTCTGTCTGTCTGTCTGTCTGTCTGTCTGTCTGTCTGTCTGTCTGTCTGTCTGTCTGTCTGTCTGTCTGTCTGTCTGTCTGTCTGTCTTTTATGCATTACCACACCCAGTGTTTCTTCCAGACTTATTTCTCCGGGGGGGGGGGGGGCACTTGAAATTTTCGGGGGGGGGGGCGGTAGACTTTCTTTGGGGGGGGGGGGGGGCGAACACTGTTAAAAGTATATATTTTCTATATAAATTATATAAATTACATTTCCTTCGGGGGGGGGCGGTAAAAAAATTTCGGGGGGGGGGGGGGCTTAGCTAACCCCCCCCCCCCCCCCCCGAAACTCTGACCACACCTCTTATCACATCGCCGTGAAACTTTGGGCAGTTGTTGAGAATATTCCTGGGGAGGCTTCTGCGAAAAAAAAAAGAAAAAATTCGCAGGGGTGGCGCCCAGGCAAGGCGCGATTTGTTTTTTCTCTATATACGAAATATAAAATTAAAAGTCGATTTTGGTTTGACACCATTCATCCGATCGCCATAAAACTTTGGTGAGTTCATTAGAACACTTTGGGGAAGGATTCTGTAAAAAAAAATATTTTTAATTTCAGAAGGGCGGCGCCACGGGAGGGTGCGATTTTTTTTCTATATACGGTATTTAAAAATAAAAGTCGATTTTGGTTTGACACCATTATCCGACAGCCATGAGACTTTGGGGGAGTTGTTTTGTAAAAAAAAATCATTTTTAATTTTTTCTTTCTTTACGGTATATAAAAATAATAAAAGTGAATTGCGGTGACACCGTTCACACGATCGCCATGTTGAGAATATTCCTGGGGAGGTTTCTCCGCTAAAAACATTTTCAAATACGCAGGGGTGGCGCCCTGGCAGGGCGCGATTTGCTTTCTCTATATATATTTTATATAAAAATAAAAGTAGATTTCGGACTCACAACGTTCATCCTGTAGCCATCAAACTTTAGGACTAGATTAGAGTACTCCAGGTAAAGGTTCTGTAAAAAATCATTTTTCTCAATGTACGGTATATAAAAATAAAAGACGATTGCGGTTTGACGCAATTTATCCCGGTGCCATAAAACTTAAGGGAGTTGATGAATACTCCCGAGAAGGTTTCTGAGGTGGGAGGGGGGAATAGGGGTGGTTGGGTGGTGGGGGCGGGGGATTTAATTTTGCAATGGCGGCCCCCCGGCAGGATGCGATTTGGCGCCCTGGTCTTTCCCGTGAGCGCTATGGTAACTACGTTCGTTCTAAACAGTGTGATAGACAATGGATAGGATAGGGCGTTACAAACGCTTACTAAATTGAATCAGGCGTGTCCTCTGGCGCCCTGGCAGGGTGCGATTAAAAGGCTGCAAATAAAAATGTCTGTTTCGGCCCCCAAAGTCTCACATGTACCGCTGTGGGCCATGTAATACGTTTTATTTTAATAATCAGAAAAATTATCCAAGGTTAGATTATTAACTGGGATGTTTCTTTTTGTCCGTAAAAAAATCCAAACAGTTTCGTCAGAGATCGAGCATCTAAGAATAGACCATCTTGCATCAGTCACACTGATGTTTAATACGCGTCAAATATTTTTTTTACGTGTTAAATAACAAATCCTGTTATTTTGTGTCACTTTAGTGAACGACGCAATCTGCATCATTGTTAACAGGATGCTATTTTAATGAGCCAGGGATCGTACGCCGCGCCTATGCGGTAGAGTAATCGGGGGGAAGGGGGGTGAAAGGGCTCCTGAGAGCGGGCCTCTACGTCTCTGACACATGGGCGGTCACTGAAGTGTGTTCTACCGTATTATTTCGGTGAGTGATTAATGTACACTCAAGGTTTTCATGCATTAGTGTAGGTAAACCCGTTTACTGATATTTATGATCCAATCGCAGGCATTGTTAACATTTAAATAACTCATTTTTAGAAAAGAAGGTCACGCGCCTAAGAACATATGATTGGTAAAGCGTTGGTGATATCCTTCTATATATTTCGTCAGATTTTATTCTCTCCCCGCGGCAACGCGCGGGGGCTGGTACGGTAGTATATATATATATATATATATATATATATATATATATAGAGAGAGAGAGAGATAAATATATATATATATATAATTTTTTTTTCGGGGTGGGGGGTGGGGGTTAGGTTTGACACTATTATATGCCTCACAACACTGCAGCATTTGAATATGTTCTTGTTAAATAAAAAAAACGAAATATATGAAAGATTCGTACAAACAATTGGTTGTGTTTTTGAATAATAATTTAATATGAAACACATTATCAAAGACTTTATACACTGTCAATAAAACTTCCTTTATTTAAACTCTGAAAAGTATGGATACAAATGTTTTGGACTGTAATAAATGAACCACTTCACTTCAGTGGCGGAAACTAGAAAAAAGGGCCACCCCGTAAAATTTGATTAGCCCCCCCCCCCCATATATATATATATATATAGGCCTATATGCATATATATGTGTATATATATATATATATATATATATATATATATATATATATATATATATATATATATATATATATATAAACAACCACAAAATACGAACATAGGATACTTATTGCTGGCCTGTTCAGGGTTTGAAAAACATAATTTTAAAAAATTGCAACATCATGTCAAGTGTGTAAGTGCATAAGTGTGTTTTGTGAAAATTAGTTTTAATTAATTTCTGATAGGAACCCACTTAACACCTCGTCGGTCAAAATAATATAAAACATGAAAGCTTTGTATAAGTAATGGTGTTTCGTGTTATTTTTATTTTATGTTTTTTTATTTATATTATTAATTTTTTTTATGTTATTGATTTAATACATTTTCCTTTTAAACATTGTCATTCTTTAGTAATTACTTATAAAAAATAATTATTAAGAGAAGTAATTGGTTTTTAATTTGTTTAGTACAAATCTATTAAAAAGAGCTTTGGATTACCCCTATTTGACTATTTTATTAAAAAAGTAAATAGGTCATGGAAGTGGTTTGAACGTTTGCTTATCTTTGATAAGTTTAATTGTAGGAGAAAGACTCGGCTTTCACAGTGGTTTAAAAATAAAGGGAAAAAGAATATACAAGAGCGTGAAGTGGGGTCTATAGAATAATTATAATCCAACCGCAGCTACGGTAATTTTGTACATAACAACCATCAAGTCAAAAATGAAAGAAAATTTACTTTTTTTTTAACTATAATTTTTTTTATTATGGTCGGCTCTGGGCCCCTAAATGGAGCCCCCCCCCCCCCCCCCGCATTGCAGGGTCTGGCGGCACTGTAGTTCCGCCCCTGCTTCACTTGAAAAACCATGAATGTACAAACTACCACGGCTTAATTAATTATAAATAAACCAGGAGTGGTCTCCCCTAAACTTTCTCAAATATTCTTATATAACAATATTAACACTCCGGGGGAGGCTACGCGGGATATAGACTTAGTTACTCAAACTTTTAAAAATAGAATAGAATCTCGTAGGAAGAAATGAATTGCTCACCAAGAGAATGGCAAACAAAATTAAAAATTATGAACAATATTGGAGAAAAAATTGTTTAAAAAAATTATAGAACTGATAAAGAAATATATATGGATATCTAGAATAATAGTTTGGCTGTCTGTCTATCTATCTATCTGTTGGGAACGCTATAGAAAAAACAAAAGAAAATTAAAAACTTTCACAGTCATACGGAAAAATAAACGTGCTGTCACATGCAACGTATAGTAGGAAATATTCTACAGCCGGAAAAGTACACATATTGATTCTAGAGACACATTGCCCAAAAAAAAAACCCATAAAAGTAATGACGATACTCCATAATAAAAACTGAAATGTTGGACTATTATATTTGTCTAATCTTAAAAGAGTTTTGCGTGTAGAGTTTCTTAAATATGACTATAGATATAGATATGGATTAGATATAGATATAGATGGTGACCCGTCAAAAGAGCGCACGACATAAGAGCGCCGACAAAATAGCGCAGACAAAAGAGAAATATTGTCAAACTGCATTCATAACATATTAACCATAAAATATAAATAAAGACGTTGTTCTCTTGCCGATTGTTTAATTAAAACAAGTGTTAACCATGTCCTATTCGTTTAGCGTACAACATATGTTTTTTAATTGACTGCGCTCTTATGTCGGCGCTCTTTTGTCGTGCGCTCTTTTGACGGGGTGCCGATATAGATAGGACTGATAAGAGATAACATGGCGACAAAAGCACAGGCTGCAGCTGATAAGGGAGAGAGCAGAACAGTCTACAAGATCATCAGGACTCTTACATGTGGAATAGCAAACAAATCATCCACTATAAAGGACAAAAACGGGAGGATTCTCACAACGAAAAATAAAGGAACTGGAAAGATGGGCAGAATACTTTGCAGAGACCCTTTAACAGACCAGACCCAGAAAAAACTGCTAACTACACTGACAGTAACATACACTTTGAAATATCTAGAGAACCCATCTCAGAACAAGAAAAAAAAGCAATAAGACTCCAGGAGAGGACAGAATCACTGACGATGTATTAAAAGCAGACCCAAAAATAGGTGTACAAACTTTAACAGGGATCATCAACAAAGTATGGAATGAAGAAAAAGTGCCAGACTCATTGAAACGGGCAATCATCATCAAACTACCCAAATAGGGCGATGGCTGGGCCATGTCCTTTGCATGAACGAAAGGAGACTCCCGCTACAATGGAATCTACCTGGAAAACGAAAGAGAGGGAGACTCCAGGGAACATGGAAATGAGAGATGGAAGAAGTAAAGGCTACTGGCAAGACCTGGAATGAATTAAAGTGGCTCGCCCAGGACAGAATTGGATGACGAAGTTTTGTTGCTGCCCTGTACTCAACATTAAGTGACGAGTATTACTCAACATTGAGTGACGAGTATTAAGTAAGTTCCTCCTTGAGTAATCACCTAACTATCACTTACCCCCTGGATAATAACCACTTACCCCCGCTAAAAACGTTATATTTTAAAATGAAATCCAAATTTACAAGCATTCATTAAAATGAACAATATAAAATGATATTTTACATTCTTATGGAAGAGGTCGGCGTGGTCGAGTCGGTAAAGCTAATGGTTGCTGAACCGAAAAGTCTCTAGTTTGAACCCTTGGGCAGATGAGGCTCGTTAGCTGTGAACAGCCACTCTTCTAGGAGAGACAACTCAAAAATCAAACAACTGCTGCCTTGTAGTTTGTTCTTGGTTGGACAAAGGCTATGAAAGTAAATAGAAATATAAAAGCAGGCTAAAATCGAAGTCAATGGCCTCAAAGACGCATAGCCAGTTGACACGTATATTTAATTGAGTTGGAGGTGTGGTCGAGTCGACAAAGCTCGTGGTTGTTAAATTCGAAAGTCTCGAGTTCAAACCCTCTGGCAGATAAGGCTCAATCCCTTCCAACACTAAAAATTAAGAACGAAGAAGAAGATATCTATGGACATTTTTATCTGTTTGGAATTTATATGACAACACTTTACAAATTCATCTTCTATAGAACTATATATATATATATATATATATATATATATATATATATATATATATATATACATATATATATATATGTTAGATCGGGTTGTGGTAATTGACAGAGGTTTGGGTATTTGACGATGGGGTGGGGTGTAATGTCCTAGACCACGTTCTTACAGACTAATCAACAATCTACAAACTATTTTTTTTTAAAACGACTACAAGTATCGGCAAATATCGGCAAGGAAAAATATCACAACATATCACAGAAAATAATTACATTATACAATTTTAAGAATACTTTTTGGAATGAGGCCAGTTTACGTAAACCACGCATGAAGTTTCTTGCGACTGGGATATAAGCTCAAGTACGTTAACAGATTTTCGTTCTACCCAAAAACAATCCATTGATGCTCACGCCTAATGCAATCTGAAATTTCCTGCATCTACAAATGGACCGTACCTACACATTCCCTACTACTAGAAATGGGTCAGCATTAAGAAGCTCTTCAGCACTTGGACGGTTGTTAAAATCCTTCTGGAAAGTCTTCTCCAAGAATTGTAGCATATCATTGGATGTTGTTTCCGGCAACTTGTAGTCCATTTCTTCACCCATGCCGATCTTATAAGCCGCATCAACTGGGTCGATGTCACCAAATGGTGGTTTTCCTGTGGACATTTCGACGACTGTACATCCTAAACTCCTGGATATAAACATAACAATAAAATAACTATTGGATCATCTGAAAAATGCAATACAATACGGTATATTGATCCATTGAAATTTACACTGCATATTTACTAAATGAATGCTATACATTGTTTGACATACACACAATATACTAGTAGAGAATTATCTAAAAAGTTATCTAAGAGATGCGTTTTAAATGAATAATTGCCAAATGTCTCGAATGGGTTCGTTTTTGTTAACCAATACAATTTAATAAAATTGTGCGATGTATAACTCTTTTTAACGAATGTGTGGAGATTGACATCGTTACTAAACAGGCTACAATTAGATCAAAATATGCATTTCTTTTGCATTTAAAATTTGTAATGTTTCTACACTTTAATAAATTTGCTTTAAATCTATAAACAGTCCGTCTCAAATTAAAACTGGGAATTATCACATTAAAATTCTGTAAAACGTATGTACCATATATCCGCCCTGACGTCATAGCTTTCCCCCTCTGTTCCTGTGATAATCTCAGGCGCCATCCAGTAGGACGTGCCGACCTTTGACCTGGCATTGGTCAGTGTGTGGAGGATCTTGGACAGTCCGAAGTTGGTCAGCTGGACCTTGTCTGGTGACTCCAACAGCACGTTCTCACCTGTGTAGGGTAGGAAGGTTTGTTTTACCTGGACATGTGTTGGTATGGTGGAACAGTTCCGTGATAGGGTACCAGGCTAATATTTTAGCCTTCTCAATTTTACATTTTAAATTTAACGAGCCGACCCGCCGCATATCACACGCAGCTATTTAGTTGTTGTTTTTTTTCTACTTTTCAGTAATTCATAATTTGTGAATTCGACAGTACCAACGCTGCCACTGAAAATATTTCTTTAAAACACTATAACTAGCTCCGTTAAACTCCACTTAGTTACCCCACCCTCCTACGTTTTAAATCGTTTCAAACTAAATTATCTGCCCCTAATAGTCGTCACTAAACCCGGCTCTGCTTGTAAACATTTAGCGTGAACCACAGCTCACCAGACCATGTAGGGGTGGGGTGGTATGGAGCGCGCTTACAGCTTGTTTTCTAGCGTCTCCCAGAAGGGAATTATATATATAGATACTAAAATGTATTTTCATATACAAAGAATGACAATCCGAATCCTAATAATATAAAATTTTCATTAACAGGTACGAGAAGAAGTGAAATTTTTAATGGATGTATGAACAATATTTTTCCAATATCACATAACCACATGTCTAAGTTTTAATCAGATTAAAAAAAAACACCTGAAAAGGCTTAAGTAAAATTATATTATTTTTCTATCATGGCGATGCAAACAGTTACTTTACAAAACAAAATAAATCAACTTACCTTTAATGTCTCTATGAATGATGGATGGTTTATTTTTGTGTAGGAAGTTCAAGCCTTCAAGAATTTGTCTGGTGTAGAGGCGGACTGTGGCCTCATCTAGAGGTGAACCTCTCTCTTTTATCAGCTTCGCAACGGATCCCTTATTAATAAATAAAACAGATTGTTGTTTATTTCAAGTTTGATAGGTAAATAATATTGTCTTTTCGAATTCAGTTGTTATAGAAAGGCTGTCACACTTAGAAAAAATATGTAAAATGTCAATTTCAATTTTTAGAATTCTAACAGAGTGATTATGTTGGAGGTAGTATATGTGTAGAAATTAAAATCAGAAATCATGCTGTATCTTAGAATTAAAACATTTTATTTACGATGTTAAAGTGTGTAGAATTTTTATACATCTTTGACATTCAATGTTAAAAAACAGTTTATGATTAAGTGAATTTATTTATCCAAAGGTATACAGTGTTATTTACTTATATGTCTGTTACAATCAAACTTATTTACCAGTTTCATGTACTTATAAAAAATAGTCAAGAGCGTCGGGGTTTGTTGGAAGCCATAGAACGCTACAATCCTCGGGTGTTTTATTAGCATCAGAATGTTCAGTTCAGCTTTATTCTGCAAGAAAGGAAGTAAACATTACACGCACAGATAAACAGGACAAAATCATAATGACTTTAAAATGCACGATATTATTTTTAGGATTTTTTATTGAAATTATTTTTTTATAGAGGTAACCATGAAAATTTTATATATAACCCTAAGATTTGAATTTCAAGGCGTTTGGAAACGCATTGCATTAAAAATCTTTCTCTAAATTCTACGTGATTAGTTTAAAAAAAACGAAAGGAAACAATGAGAAAAATGCTGCTATAGATCAGGAGTCTCCAAACTACGGCCCGCGGACCGGATGCGGCCCTCAAGGTCCTCTCATTCGGCCCGCGGAGATCTTTTTGTCTACGGACAAAAAATGTTCATCAAGGACCTCCAGCTGCAGTTTCAGTATCGTCTTTCTGGCTTGGATTCAATGGCAGAAGAATTGATACTGTTTCAAAACCCATTTTAAGCCAATGTGACCAGTTGCCCAAATGAACTACAGCTGGAGGTCATTGAATTGCAAGCAAAACAAAATGACATCATTAGAGACAAGTTCAAAGAAGGGTGGGTGGGTTTTTAATAAGTTTTTAAAATATTTTTTTTTTTGCCCAAGGAAGACTTTCCTAATATTAATTTTTTTTTATCAAAGTACCTTTCAAATTTTGGAATATGTGAACAAAAATTTTCAAAAATGAAATACAAGAACAAATTGCGAACAAACTTGGACCTCGAGTGTGTTGTCGGCCACGGAAAGTGTTTCGTTCAGATTTTTCCCCCGGGGTGGATATGTATTTCGATATAAATTATATATTTCGTTTGGGGGGGGGGGGGCGGTAGACATTCTTAGGGGGGGGGGGGGGGGGGGTTCCGCCACCCTGAAGAGATGCCTGGAAGAAGCTCTGGCCCACGTGCTGATATTTGATAGTTAATCCGGCCCTCGGGCTGAAAAGTTTGGAGACCCCTGCTATAGATTAAAATACACTATATTGTTTTGTGTCATTTAAAATATATATTATATGATCATTTCACATTATGTTTCATTTTACTTCATTATTAAAATTATTTATAAAATATATAGCAATCAATACATTTTAAGATTACTTTTAACAAGTCAACTAACTTTTTCCTTTTCGGTTTTAGCCGTTGCGACAGAAATATCTTTGCCAACAAACTTGACATCATTTGGGTCACTAGGGTCGATAATCTCGTATACATTTACACTTCCACCCACAAAATTTCCCTTGCTCCACACATGGGGAAATTCCGGTGACGTCGATGTTACTATAAATAATTAAAAACTAGTTAAAAACTAATTTAAAAAAAGTTATATGCACAAGCTACTTTTAATGGTTACGTAAGCGTTATATATATATATATGTTACGGTCAAAGCCCGAAGTGCGGCCAAACCCCGGATTGGCCGTCCAATCTGCGCATTGGCCGGCTCTCTTGGCCAAAGCCCGAAGAACTTAGCACTAAGATCGTATTTCGTACATTGGCCGGCCAATGCGCGCAATGGCATGGACGTACTGGCCAAAAGTCCGAAGCGCTTAAACTTGACAGCGTATTTTGTACATTGGCCGGCCAATGCGAGCACTGGCCGGGATGTCATGGCCAATGTTCTATCTAGACTAAGTTGTGATCGCATTTTCATTATTCTGGGTTCGTTTTCATTGAGAGTAACGTCTTGTTTAGCTCTTGTTTGTATAGCATTCTATATGCAAGGCGACATGGATCAAAAGGGCAGTCAGACCATGAGACAGACATAGCAGATGGCTGTCAAAAGAAAAAAATGTAAATCCATGTTAGTTTCCATATATGGGCTCTCGATAAAATAGTTACTGAGAAGATCTTGAGAAAATTGAACAAGAAATGGAGGTTGCCATAAATGCAACGACATCCTCAGCTAACACATCTGCTGCCGTGGCGGAACGTCCAGACCAGTTGCGTGACAATAATGTGGCCAACAGATTCTATATAGTTTGTGAAAAACATTGTAGTGCAGCTCATTCTTGTGGATCCTGTGGCAACGATGTCCATGCTATTTGTGGAATACCCAATGAAGCAGACGAAGGGTACGGAGGGAACATTACCTGCAGATTGTGTCACAAAAAACAAGCCATCATGGAACACAGATCAGCAGCTCATACTGGCTTGCAAACTCAAGGTGCTAAGATGCTTAAAACATCAAATACAAAATTTAAAGATGGTGAAGTAGGTGACAATGTACGCATCCGTTTTCCAGATGTTGAAAGAGGTCACGGTGATCCCCGAAGCGTGATTGCAGTTGTCATGAGCGTCGAGGGCGGTTTCTATAAATTAGGAACGGAACATGGTGTTCTAAAACAACTGTATGCTAGTAGTGAGTTTTCAATTCTTCACGAAAAACTGCTCTTATTGTCCTCAGTTGACACTGAGCAAAATTAACCTCGAACCATCGCATCTTCACAATCATTGACTCGGGGCCAAGGCTACACTCGCTGCAATTGCACAACTAAGTGCACAACAAATCGCTGCAAGTGTAAAAATAACAAGCTGCTATATCATTCTAAATGCCATAAAAGTTCAACTTATTGTAACAAATGATGATATTGATAGATTGAGACTATAGTACAATAAAATATTTGAATGTTTCTGTCATTTACTTTAATTAATAATCAATAAAGACTTAATTTCATGATCCTTACGGCATAAAAAAAAAATCTGCTCACGATCTTCTAATTCGGACTTTGGCCGGTCGTCCCTAACCAGATGATCTTCTAATTAAGACTTTGGACGGTCCACCATGGCAAGTCTGCGGATTGGCCGGCCAAAGGCCGAAATCAAGCAAAGTTTCGGACTTTGACCGACCTATGGGAGGCGATCTTGGCCAATGCGCGGATTGGCCGGCCAATCCTAGCATTGGCCGACTTCGGGCTTTGACCGTAACATATGTATATATATATATATATATATATATATATATATATATATATATATATATATATATATATATATATATATATATATATATATATTAACTGTTAATCATACTCACTATCGGTGTTCCCAGGTGAGGCCATCTTGTATAACTAGGTTACTTAAATTGTAAGCAGAGAAGAAGTTCCAAAGTTCATCAACGCAGTTACTCTCAACTTATAAGACAAAAGTCGATTTTTAAGTTCAATTTGTAGCCGTGTACCCTCTAGTAAGTTGGGAGTATACCAGAAAGGTCTACTGTGTTCCGTACACAATAAACTGTAATGTTATAACAGCAACGCAGTAGTGTTAACTATTCAGTAAAATTAGTAAAATAATTTCGGATTTTCCCAGTACATGAAAAAAATGTGTATACCTTTTGTACTACTTTAATGTATTAAACCTTTTTTTTTTAATATTATACTTCTTATTTAAGCTGTTATTCAAAATAAAAGTATAATGCAACCCAATGTTCAGTCAACAAATAATTTGCTATTACCAACACAAATAAAATCCGGATTAGAACTCTGATAAGTTCACATCTAAAGCTGTTTGAACACGAACATTCGGCTAGAATAAACTGTACCAGATAAATATGCTTTTCGAAAGGCTAAATTGTAATGACTAAGTATGTTATTTATAACGAGCCGACCCGCTGCGTATCATACGCCGCTATTTAGTTGTTTTTTTTTTCTACTTTTCAGTAATTTATAATTTGTGAATTCGACAGTACCAATGCTGCCATTGAAAATATTTGCTTAAAAACACTACCCCCCCCCCACGTGAAAGCAGCCTCCTCTTAGTTAAAAATCGTTTCAAACTAAATTATCTGCCCCTAATAGCCCAGAAGAGAATTATATATATAGATGTGCATTAGAAAATTCACATTAGAGTGTTAATTCCATCTCAAATCAGCTTTAATAAGGCGTAACTTTGTCATTTTTAACAATAGGCTTTTGTGTTTATATGGTTAGGTTAGGTTAGGTTAGGTTAGGTTAGGTTAGGTTAGGTTAGGTTAGGTTAGGTTAGGTTAGGTTAGGTTAGGTTAGGTTAGGTTAGGTTAGGTTAGGTTAGGTTAGGTTAGGTTAGGTTAGGTTAGGTTAGGTTAGGTTAGGTTAGGTTAGGTTAGGTTAGGTTAGGTTAGGTTAGGTTTGGTTTGGTTTGGTTAGGTTAGGTTAGGTTAGGTTAGGTTAGGTTAGGTTAGGTTGGGTTGGGTTAAATTAGGTTAGGTTAGGTTAGGTCAGGTCAGGATACGTTAGGTAGGTTAGGTTAGGTTAGGTTAGGTTAGGTTAGGTTAGGTTAGGTTAGGTTAGGTTAGGTTAGGTTAGGTTAGGTTAGGTTAGGTTAGGTTAGGTTAGGTTTGGTTAGGTTAAGTTAGGTTAGGTTAGGTTAGGTTAGGTTAGGTTAGGTTAGGTTAGGTTAGGTTAGGTTAGGTTAGGTTAGGTTAGGTTAGGTTAGGTTAGGTTAGGTTAGGTTAGGTTAGGTTTGGTTAGGTTAAGTTAGGTTAGGTTAGGTTAGGTTAGGTTAGGTTAGGTTAGGTTAGGTTAGGTTAGGTTAGGTTAGGTTAGGTTAGGTTAGGTTAGGTTAGGTTAGGTTAGGTTAGGTTAGGTTAGGTTAGGTTAGGATAGGTTAGGTTGTGTTGGGTTGGGTTGGGTTAGGTTGGGTTGGGTTGGGTTGGGTTAGGTTAGGTTAGGTTTGGTTAAGTTAAGTTAAGTTAAGTTAGGCTAGGTTAGGTTAGGTTAGGTTAGGTTGCGTTAGGTTAGTTTAGGTTAGGTTAGGTTAGGTTAGGTTAGGTTAGGTTAGGTTAGGTTAGGTTAGGTTAGGTTACGTTACGTTACGTTACGTTACGTTACGTTACGTTACGTTACGTTACGTTACGTTACGTTTTAAATGTTTTGTAAAGCATATGAACATAACTGAAAACTAGTAGGCCCTACTAAGGTAATAATTTTTTTGCGCGAAATTTACCAAACTGGAAATAAAACACTGAAATGTTGTGACATAAGAAAATAAACATGTATAAACATCTGTATAAAATGTTATGTCCTCGAACCTATAGAAGCTTACACTTACATTTAAGACAAGTGAATACTTTAAGTTTGAAGGTGTTCCAATTGATCCAACTATAGAACATGATGTAAACCGTGAATGTTTAGTTGTGTATGGCTTCGAGCTTACAAAACCCATCGCAACAAACGCGGGTGTAATGATTGTGTTGGGGATTGTTACCTAACTTTGAACGTGTAGAGGGGTTGGAAACATGAGTGTAGAAAGTCAGGCGTCTCTAGAATCCAATGTAATAACTGGGGTTTTAAAATGCGTATATTATTCTGTAAGTATCACGGGTTTTGCAGGTGTATTGTGTTGACTTCTTCATATAAAAGCGATCTTGCTGTATGGCTAGTTAATGTTCTATAAATATAAAACACTGAATAGACTCTATATTTTTTAATTTTAAATCTCATTAGTGTATTTATTATAATTACTTTTTGAACCACAAAGAAACAACAAACACAATAAATAAAGGCCTAAGTTTCTATTGTAAATTAACTTTAAAAAATGTCAATGCCAGAGCTATTTTCCTAGATATTTTGACATTTCAAACAACCCAACAAGTCGTGAGCTGTATGTCAACTTATAAACACACAAGTGTAGAAGTTTTCATGTCCAGGATATCGTGAAATAAAACAACAAGTGGATATATGGATAACATTGGTTTCTTTTTCAGGCAATTTTAGCTGTTGTTTTTTTGTTTTGTTTTCCTTTTTCATGACATGGAAAAAGGATTCATCAATCGCCTTTAAAACAAATACAAGAAAATCACCATTTTTACAAGCTTTTATTTAACTCACTTCCTCGTCAGTCGCCAGTCGCCAGTCGTCAGTCTAGACCGAAACGCAGGAGTGAAAATTCGGAAACTTCTACTTGACCGATACGATTCACACTTGGCACGTGGGTCAAGACATCAGGACAATGCAATCTGAAAATAAATTTGACTTAATTGGATGCCTAATTAATTTTTTATGAATTAATGAAAATTTGGACCGAATTATTAGGCATGTCTAGCCAACCACACCACACGCGTCATCACGTTCAATAGCTGCGCCATCACGATACGTTCAATAGCTGCGCCATCACGTTCAGTAGGCGCGCAATGGTTTTTAGTCATGTAACTCTATTGTAAATAAAACATGTAAAGTACTGAAAAAAAATTCATAAAAAACGTTTTAATAACAAGCTTTTATGTAATAATGCACTAAAAAGTAGAAAATAAATTATACACTACTATTTAAATTACTATAAAGAAAAGCGTGGGTCTCTTCTCAAATATTAGTAAAGTATCCAATAGGTACTAAAGTACTAAAGTGACCCACGCTTTTCTTTATAGTAATTTAAATAGTAGTGTATAATTTATTTTCTACTTTTTAGTGCATTATTACATAAAAGCTTGTTATTAAAACGTTTTTTAAGAATTTTTTTTGGTATTTTATGTTTAATTGAAATACAATAAACATAAAATCAAGACTTTATCTAATTTACGCAGTAGTCACAAAATAATTATGTGTAAAAATTCAGTAAAAATCATATGAAATTTAAGTTAAAGATGTTGTAATCGACTTAAATCATCCTAAATACTATAAATATTATATTCTATAAAATTTTTATCGTGAGATATTTTGTCTGAGATGATTTGTCCACGGTATTATTTCCACTGATACATTTTGTTCTCAGGTTCCTACCTAGCTTACGTTGGTATTAAGTAGAGGCGATTGTGCATTGTGCTGACCGCACTATCACATCATAAGAAAGAGATAAACTTAACCTGCCCTTATAACCGTTCGGTTCAAAAAGGTAAATTCAATTTTTTCCTTATAAAATGTCTTATGTGTCAAGTAGGTTAGACGTCAGAACTCGCCGGCAGCAATTTACATCCTGATTCCCATGGTACATCGACAACGGCATCTGATATAAATAGACGCAGGCAGTCTTACATTAGCATGGTATTTCGCCTATTGAGAACAAATACAACGGGCACGAGTTTGTTCGTGTTACATGTTTTATTCACCCACCCAGCAAGTTTTAAAGCTAAATGTCTCATAAAAAAGTAGAGAATGTTTTGGTTAGAGGCGTTGCTTGTACTGTTAGAAAATAATATTGGACCTTGTTTAGATGGTATTTATTATCACTTACTTATGCAGCTTTTGTTGTCAAGTAGGTCGTGCTTAGTTTTGGATCTTTGATGTTGCTGGTTTTAATTTTAATTTTCTCCGGAGTACAATTTACATCACATAATGTACAAATTAAGAGATGTAATATGCAATTCTTTAAAAATTTAGTTATGATCTAAATAGAGTAGACAAATAAGAAGCAACCTCGTTTAAATTATTTCGAGGATATTTCATCGGTGTTATCGACTTCACTCAACAATATAGAATTACGTAAGGCAGTACATTGATGAAATGTCAGAAACTATGTAAAAGTACACAGTGGAAACATCTATGAATACTTGAAGAAACTGTCTGAAGTGTTTCAAGTCCCGGGTTATACATTAAACAAATGTATTATACGTACAGACACTTTTGCACTTCGCCTCTAATTTTATTAAGACAAAAACTTGAGCGACAATTAAAATTCAGCAATACTGTAAGCTTTTTAATTCAGTTCTCGATCAGTCTGTTATTGATTATTAATATCCCTACAATACCTTACAAATACAGATTGCAATGAATTCACGATTAAAACTTTAAAATATAAAATAATTTTCGAAAAATATACAAGCTAATAATAAACGAATCAAAACTGTTTTAATCATATGAAATTGAACATTAATTGGATATAAGCATTGAATTATCTTTATTAAAGAACAGAAATTCTAAGCTTATTGTATGCGCTTTCAAGCTGAAATGTGTACCTCTCTCTAACACTTACAAAGTATTAAATACATTTAAAGCAAGAGTGAGGCAAATATGACACGCGCCGTATAATTAATAATAGAATCAACATCCATGGCTCGTAGGGCCGAATATATAGGTGTAAGACACACCGAAAATTGATATCCTTATAAGATTGTATCTTTTTTAAAGAAATTAATTTAAAATTAAAGATCGAGCAGATTAATACAATAGTACATTAAAAAACAAAACCAATTAGTTATGAATATAAAAGCTTGCTAAGATAGGGCGACACACATGTTATATTTATTAATTAACCTTCTATACAACCAATTACCCATTATCTCTTACATACTGTTAAATCATTATTAAATAATCCACTGATTTTTATTGACAATAACTGTCGACAAAAGTGTATTATACAATTATATCAGAGATGACTAGCACTTCAGTTGTTGCTATTAAAACGAGGCAATAGATTCTTATCGTGATTTATTTTTTCTCGATGAACCTCCTTACCCTGTATTTTGTGGGTGGCAAAATGAATGTGTTCCCTTCCATTTGCATACCGGAGCCATACAGTTTTGCACAGACAGCACATTACAGATTGCAAACTAATCAAACTTTGGGTATTCGTGTCGCCACGGGCGGGAAGACTGAGAATCTGAGCATCTGTGACAGAGTCATGATGCTATCAAGGGATGTAGGTACAGGATTATCGCACCCGTCATTACACCCCAGGTAAATTACCCACATTTAATTAACCCCTATGGGTATTTCCCCCCTTCCCAAAACAATAAATCTAAGTAATTATATCCTACTCCATATCCATCTCATATTTATAACCCTAATAATTGCTTCATCATCACCACAAAATGAACTGTATTTTACATCCACAGGTTAGATATACGGACGTTAAAGACAGACCGTCAAATATTTCTCAAGTGTAGATTAGATCTCTTTTAAAAGATAATATCTCGCTAGGCAGGACAAACGACACGCGACCTTACACATATAAACGACGTTTTGGGGCATAGTGGTGGGTGCCAGAAGTGTGGGTGGCACACAGATGATCCAATGAGGAAGTGGTCTAACACAGTACCATCCAAGATGTAGGCTATACAAGATCTAGATTGACGAACTATGACACGATAGCAATATTATAAACGTACCTGTATGAACAGTTTTTAAACAGTTTTTTTCCATGCATCTCTTCTGGCGGGGGGCCGAGTCCCCCCGATGAAAATCTACCGCCCCCCCCCCCGAACTAAATGAAATTTATATAGAAAATATATAGGCCCTACTTTTAAAAGTGTCCGCCCCCCCCCCCCCCGAATAAAGTCTACACCCCCCTCCGAAAATTTCAAGTGTCCCCCCCACTCCCGGAGGAAAAAGTCTGGAAGAAACACTGTTTATAAAATAATCGGTGCAATTCAAATATTCCAAATATAAACTAATTACTGGGGTCCATTATGTTAATCCTTTATATTATAAATAATTATTATTATATGGATATATAGTTATATTTCTAAAAATAAAATGTAATATTTGATTCTAATGTTATTACCTTATTAAAAAATCTTACATGATTGAAGCTAAATATATTATTGTAGAATTCTAAAGTAAAGCTACAAATCTCTTTTATCTAAAAGATCATACAAATCATCTCAAATATGCTATGTAAACACTTTATTTGTAGGAAATGGCTGCCACGAACAATTCAAAGAAGCCAGTACAAACAGAAAAGAACAATCTAAGTCCTACATTTATCGCGTGTGCAAAGAGCGCAAACTGGGTTGCTCGCTGAAGCAGAAGCACGAACACGTCCGTGTAATTGTTAATCAGACAGTGCTGGAGAACATTTAGAGCGAGATCGTTTTCCATGTCTGAATCCGCGTTGTTCTCCAGCAGTAGCGTCACCATCTTCAATTGGTTTCGTTCGGCTGCAAGTAAAAGGGGAGTATAGCCTTGACCTTCTGTCATGTCCACATCAGCCCCGGCTTCTATCAAAATACGAACGTTGTCAGCTTTACCAAACATTATAGCAAAATGTAAGGCCGTACACTGGCCATGGCCACGTTTGTTCACATCTGATCTGTACTGTATGAGTATGTTCAAAATGTCAATATTATCTTGCTGTGCGGCGTGCATTAGTGCAGTGTTACCTTGGCCATCTGTAGCGTTAACATCAGTGCCATATGCAAGTAAACATAGAATTAGTTTTGTGTTGCCAGTACTGACTGCAGACATTAAGGGAGTTAATCCTTCAAAACTTTTTATATTTAAATTTGTGCCACCTTTTAATAGATACTTCACAAATGTAACATTCTCCTCTGTAACAGCGTTCAATAAGGCCCGTTCTTTCTCTTTCATGTTCCTTAAGTAAACATAGTGTTGGTAGGTGATTATTGATTCCATCTCAACAACAGACGTAAAAAATGTTTTTTTAAACTCAACAATATTCCTGCAGAAAAAAAAATATAAATCTTACAAATTTTGTACAAACAGTATAATTGTTTTGTAACACGAACATTATTTTTATCATGTTTATCATGTACTGAATGGTAGATAGAGATACACACCTCCCCCCTCCTCACTTCCCCTCACTAAACCGGACTGCGTGCCCTCTTTGCCAGGGGTCAATTTTGTGTCCTGGAAAGTTTTGGAATGAAAGATCAATATGTGTATTAAAGAGACACTTCTCCCACGGTCGTTTCTATTTCCGTCCATGGGTGGCTACAATGTGAACTTTTGACTTTACAACTAAGGATGGCGCACAGTAAACTATGCAATCAAGAGAAACCAAGTTTGCACACCTACTTTAGTCTAGTTCTTATGCCATTTTAATTTCTCCATTTGATTACTATATATGCAATTAGTGTTCATGTCTTTGATGCTGTGTAAAACCATCAAATAAATTATTATTACTATTTTAAATGTTTAAAACAATTGAATTATATATATATATATATATATATATATATATATATATATATATATATATATATATATATATATATATATATATATATATATATGTATAAAAATAACTGTTTGAGGACTGCTATAGATATAGATGTTTGAAAGGGAAGAGTGTTTGCTTTGACGTGTCTCATTGTAATAACATAACTTCTCCGGTTGCTTAAAAATTGTATTATTTTAATTCTCTGTAATCACAAATTTTTTTTTCAGCTCTACTTAAAAACCCAAATCCATCCCCCCCCCCGTCTCCTCAGCCCACCACGCCGAAGGAAAAAAATCCCATGAATCATCATTTAATTACACATTTCCATTTTCAGGTTGTTTGTTTTTTTAAATCTTTTTTTTATAATTAGACGTTTTGTATGAGATCTATGTCAAAGTAAACCATCTTAAATGTAGGCTAATAGTAAGAAAGAAATATTACTATTGTAAATCTGTATCAGTCCTCAACCAATTATCTTTTCCCAGGACCAGTATATACATATACATATATATATATATATATATATATATATATATATATATATATATATATATATATATATATATATATATATATATATATATATATATATATATATATATATACTTTGTACTTAGGGGGGGGGTGACTCCACAAAGTGCCTATAAAGTTCTTTTTTTTTCAAGAGCATAAACGACATGACTTATCTCTGGGTCTGTCTGCAGTTAACTCACAGCCCTCACAGGTACACATCACCTACACGATAAACACTCAAGGGACGTAACCATAATATACACAATGCAAGGGACGTAATAAATCCGTTACAAGACATAACGTGAGAGTATCAGGTGTTTGAAGGGGGTAGGCTCCGGAAAAAACGGGGAAAAAACCTTTTAATTAATAAGCCTTTTTCATTTATGTGTGTATGTATATATTAGGGTACTAAAGGGAAAATATTTGCATGTAACAGGGCCTTTTCTGAAAATATGAATCCATTGGAAACGGCGGCCATCTTGGAAAAACTACCTTTTGTGGAGTTCTAAAATTTCAAAAAGTAACATATAAACCGTCCATATAATCAATGATCCTTCTTGTACTAACACCAATAGAGTCAGCTGGCTAGTTTTTGTAACCGAAAAACAGAAATATTGGTTTTAAATTTTCTAATTTTTTTATGGTGAAATACCATGGAATTTAGCATTATTTTTAAGGGAATTTCGACCCGGGAAATATAAAAAAAAGTATTCCTAGATTGTTTTCTGTTATTAAAACTAGCCAGCTGACTCTATCATTTGTAGTTCAAGAATGATCAATGGTTATAAAGCCGATATATATATATATATATATATATATATATATATATATATATACAACTTCTTAATATATATATATATATATATATATATATATATATATATATATATATATATATATATATATATATATATATATATAGTAAAGTAAAGTAAAGTTTCCCTTTCAAACCTGACGGTTTATGGGGCAAGTGAAGTCGAGTTCACTTATTTCTGTGACCTCGACATATAAAGAGATAGTGTGGTCAGCACTATGCCCAGCCACCTTTACTTTCCCTAACGTGAGTTAGGTACCCATCAGAGTTGGGTGGACTCAGGGACGGTCTACTGACTTGAACCCGGGACTTACGGGTTAGCAGTCCAGCTCTCTACCGCTAGACCACTCCGTCCATATATATATATATATATATATATATATATATATATATATATATATATATATATATATATATATATATATATATATATATATATATATATATATATATATATATATATATATATATTTATTTATTTATTTACTTATTTATTAGTTTATGAAATATAGAACTCCATAAAAGGATGTATTTTTCAAGATGGCCGCCGTAGCCATGGCAACCATATTTTCAATAGAGTCCCTTATGCATGGAAATAGTTTCCTTTAAGTACCCTACCTTAGATGTACACAAATAAATCAATAAAACATTTTAATTAAGAAGTTGGTTTTTTCTGGAGCCTAAGACCTTAATAAAGAACAAATATATTTGCTGACATGCAGTAGCGAGAGGCGAAAAATGTGAATCTTCGAACAGTATGGCAATTTTCTTTTACACAAAACTAAATTTCGTTCAAGAATAATAGAATTACATTAGAATATTAACATTAAGTCTGAAAAATTCGATGTTAAATCACTAATTTTAAAAAAGTATGCACCAAGTTCATATTTTATTGTGCATACTATTGTACTTAATTAAATCAAATCTTTTAAAATAATAACGGGTGTGAAAGTAGCTGGTAATTATTCAGCGTTGTTTTAAAATTTTCCATGACCGATTCCTAGCTACGCCACTTGCTAGATCGCACTATTTTACCGATTAAAGGAACGTTTTTTCGTCAAGAATACAAACAGTTTATTCCCGCTGTTTTTTTATCGCTCCCAAAAATAAACTAAAAACTATGTAGATAAAAGCAACTTGTCTCAAACAGTTTAGACTGGGCAGTTTTTAAACAGCTGAAAGCATAAATAAATATTATAAGATGATTACAATGTTGAACGCTGCGACCATGTGTGACCAATGGCGTGATTTTTTCGGTGTTATCCTAGCAACTTTAGTAAAACACATAGCATTATTTTTTAAGCAACTAGTAAATAATTACAGAGGTTATACAATAAAAATAATAAAAAAAAACATGCAATGGGGCATACATGCTTTGATAACGATTAGTAAAACATTTTTTTTTATTTTGACAAACATTTCGTTGATTTTGACAAACATTTTGTTGATTTTGACAAACATTTTGTTGATTTTGACAAACATTTTGTTGATTTTGACAAACATTTTGTTGATTTTTAAAAACATGTTTTCGATTTTAAATCTACTCGACAGCTCTCTCTTAAAAAATAAAACAAAGTCTTACTAAATGTCTCTCTGTTGTAATTTTCTATTCTTCTAATCAATGCGTGTGGTTATATTGAGAAAACAATACATACATACACACTTTGTCTTCCTCTAACAAAGAGAACTGATATTATAACAATGAAATTAAAAAACCGTAAGAAAAGGTGGTTTCGATTTAACAGTTGGTGTTTTTAAGAGTTTATTGTAAAATAATATAACAAAAAAACAATAACCAAGTACAACTAGTTGTCAAATTTGATAAATAACAGATGTATACTTCGATGTTTTTTAAACTAAAAGTAGCTTACCTATAAAAGACTAATATGATGTTTCAAGTGTGGGTTTAGGGGTTTTTTTTTACCCACAGGATGCGACCAACATTTGTTTAGTCGTGTGGCCTCGGTGTTACTAAAGTCATTGAGCAAACTCGGGGTAGAGGATCGTATACATATAACTTGTCCAGGGCCGGCGCTACCTATAAGGCGAACAATATAATTTAGATAGTAATATACAAAGGCGTACCGATCTATTTCGGCGCCCAGGACGAACTATCAATTTTACGCCCTAATATATATATATATATATATATATATATATATATATATATATATATATATATATATATATATATATATATATATATATATATATATATATAATATAAAGCTCAATTCTGTATGTAACATATATGTTTGTCGTGGATCTTAGATGGATTTAAGAGTTAGATAATTAAAGTTCTTATGGTCTAAATTTATGAGTTAAAAAATTAATATTGAAAGTTTTGGGAAATAATTTTCATTTATCAAACTGAAAGAAATAATTTTCGGCATGTTCATTAAACACACGTTTTAAAAAATATCATCTTTTACAAAAATTCTAATTATGTCTTTATTTAGTCCTATAGCACTTACTTCCCTTTGATAAATTAGGAAAACACAATTACTTCCCTTTATAAAACCATTGCATTAGTGGAAAAGAATTTACTTTTTATTACTTTGTTTTGGTGTTGGGAAAAAAAAATTACATAATTAGCGGGGATTGATCAAGTGCAAATGTTGTAGGTATTTTACGGATAAGCTTGGAGTATTATAATTGTTCATTAAATTGAAACAGGCGCGTTTGTTTAAGTGAGTGCAAAAGACTATGAATAAGTTGGGGTACTATAGTCGTTTATTAAGCTAAAACAGGCGATTCAGCCCCGGGCTAGACTGTGAGCACTTTGCGTTATGTTCGCGTTAGTGTTTTCTTTGTTTTTAGGTTGGGTTTGCGTTAGTGGTTGCGTTAGTGGTTCTTTCTTTTTTCGTTTTTGTTTGTGTTTTTTTCTTTGGGTTTGTATTTGTGTTTTTGCGTTTGGATTTGGTTTGTTTTCGTTTGCTTTTTCGTTTTTCTTGTGTTGTTATTGGTTGGTATTGGTGTTTGTGGTTGTGGTTGGGTTTGTTGTTATGTTTTTGTTTTCGTTTGCTTTTTTGTTTGTTTTTTCTTTGTGTTTGTATTGGTGTTTGTGGTTGTGGTTGGGTTTGTTGTTAGGTTTTTGTTTTCGTTTGTATTTGTAATTGTGTTAGCGTTATGTTTGCGTTTTGTTGTTTTGGTTTTGGTTGGTTGTGGTTTGGGTGGGCAATGCCGGGTTTATGATGATTACTAAACACACAGGTGATGGTCTTTAACAGAAAGGTTTTTCACAGAAGCCAGAGCAGGGCCTGGCCGGGACGGCTATTATATATATATATATATATATATATATATATATATATATATATATATATATATATATACAGAATTGATATATATATATATATTATATATATATATATATATAATTTTTTTTAACCTGGCTACGCCATTGGCTTGATTGCTCTACTTTATCGACTAAAGGAAAATAATTTCGTCAAGAATAGAAACTGTTTACTCTGTTCTTTTATAACACACACATATTAACCAAGAACTAGATCTATAATTATGAAAGTAAATTGCCTCTAAATGTAGACTTAATAGTTTTCAATTTGCTGTGAAAGTAAATAAAATCACTGTAGATAAATACTTACTTGACGGCCTAGTAAACAATGCACTAGCACCAATGTTGAACGGTGCGTCCATGTGTGCCTCATAGCGTGATTATTTTGAGACTATTTACTTTGGTATAGAAACAGTGGCGGCACGCCAATGCGGGGTCCCACGCCAATTATGGGACCCACAGCCAACAAATAGAATTTTTTTTATTGTTAAAAAAATTGAATTTTCTTTCGTTTTTGACTTGATTTCGTAAACTGATTACCGTAGCTGCGGTTGGATTTTCTTTATTTTATAGACACCACCCCACATTCTTGTATATTCGTATTTCCTTTGTTTTTAAACCACTGTGAAAGCCGAGTCCTATTTCTCCTACAATCAAACTTATCGAAGATAAGCAAACGTTCAAATCACTTCCATGACTTATATCCCTTTTTTAAATAGTAAAATAAGAGTGCTCATAAGCTCCTTTTAATAGATTTTGTACTAAAAAAATTAAAAAGCAATTACTTCTCTTAATTATTATATTTTAATAAAGTACTTACTAAAGAATGGCATTGTACAAAAAAGGAAATGTATTTAAAATTAATAATATAAATACAAAAAAAAAACATTTAAGTAAACATAACACGAGACACCATTACTTTCACAAAGCTTTCATGTTTTATATTCTTTTGACCAACCAGACGTAAATAAGTCTTATAGCAGAGATACATTAAAAAACTGATTTTCACGAAACATACTAATGCACTTACACACATGACATGATGTTGTAATTTGTTTTAATTGACCTCAATTAAAACATGTTTTTTCATAAACCCAAACAGGCCAGATAGGAGTATCCTATGTTCGTATTTTGTGTTACGTTACGTTACGTTACGTTACGTTACGTTACGTTACGTTACGTTACGTTACGTTACGTTACGTTACGTTACGTTACGTTACGTTACGTTACGTTACGTTACGTTACGTTACGTTACGTTACGTTACGTTACGTTACGTTACGTTACGTTACGTTACGTTACGTTACGTTACGTTACGTTACGTTACGTTACGTTACGTTACGTTACGTTACGTTACGTTACGTTACGTTACGTTACGTTACGTTACGTTACGTTACGTTACGTTACGTTACGTTACGTTACGTTACGTTACGTTATGTTACGTTACGTTACGTTACGTTACATTATTATTAAGGATTTTTATGTGTGTCGTATTATTATTTTTTTATGTGTCTGTTCGTGTGTTGGTGACAAATTCTGTAATTTTTAACGTTGCTTCTAATGCAACAGTTTTCTTTTAGCTTTAGTAAAGAATTTAAAAACAACAAATTGAGTTATTAGGATTCATTTTTAAAATACATTAAAAAAATATGGCGTGGCTCGGTCAAATCCTACAATCTTTATTTACTTGATTACTAGCCTGGAAGTCTCCAGTTGGGATCATAGATTGGTGCCTGTAGGATGTACCGGAACTTGCAAGCACTGATTGGTACATGACTCGTGTTAGAAACATTGAGGTGGCCGGGCATTAAACTGAACTCACTACGAATTCTTATACTGAGGTCGCGAAATAGATGAATTTTACTTCTACTGTCCTATAGATCTTCAGGTAGACAAGTTCAAACTTTTTACAAAACAAATTAATAATCTTTAATAAAACTAACATAACATTGAAAGTTATAATATACAGTTTATAAAATTACCACACCGGGTCATTACACGATTAATGGTAGCTGACAAATCTTATTAACAATCGAATGATGTTTAGAAAAGCAGACACAACAAAAAAGGTCAACAATGCAAACACGTGAGTTACAATGGCTTTCGGCCCCGACCGCCTGAGCAGTAGGAAATACACGCCTATATGCAGGCTGGTGAAGCAGTTCAGGAAAACCTTCTGTGAGGAATATTCTTCCATGTTCATCTCCGCGTTGTTGTCCAGTAACTTCTTTACGATCGACTCATAGCCTTCATGTGCCGCAAGTTGAACGGCACTGTAATCAAGCATTGCCTTAATATTCACGTTAGCGCCAGCTTGTATCAAAGCGTCGATGTTATCGTCCTTACCGTAAAGCGCAGCAAAATGTAAGGCAGTAGTTTGTCTACTGTTCTGCTTGTTGACATCTGCCCCATGTTCTATGAGCAAGTTTAGAACATCAACTTTGTCCTTTTGTGCGGCGTACATCAGTGCAGTGAGATCAAAATTATCGACGCCGTTAACATCAATAAGTTTAATGTCAAGTAGGTATTTTACAGCGTCAAAATGGCCAGCATATGAAGATAAGATCAACGCGTTTTTACCTTCGTTTGTTTTCTGTTTGACGTCTGTCCCGTTATTGACAAGAACCTCCATGTTTTTTACGTCACCCAGATACGCGACAAATAAAAAAGGTGATATGCCTGTGTCATCTCTCATATCAACATCCGCGCCGTGCTCTAATAAAAGCAGAATATGTTCTGTGTTACCATTAATAGCCGCAACCATCAAGGGAGTGAAACCTTGAGGATTCTTCACATTGACATCCTTCTCATTTTTCAGTAGATGTTCTACAAATGAAACATCATTAGCTACAGCCGAGTAGTCGCTTAATCTGTCTGCTACGATATCCCTTACAACAAGCTCTTGATTTCTGTTTGTAAAGGCCATTGAAAATACAGTCGTAAAGTACTTCTAACACTCAGAATGTGCCTGTAGATAAAATAATTATCACATTTAAAAATATTTTGCCAAGCTTATGAACATAACTAAAAACTAGTACTAAGGTAATAATTTTTCTGCGTTAAATTTACCAAACTGGAAATAAAACCATATGAAAAACTGAGCACTGATATGTTGTCATATAAAAAAATAAACATGTAGGCCTATACAGGTCTTTGTAAAAATGTTATGTCCTCGAAAGTATAGTAGCTTATACTTACATGTAAGACAAGAGAATACTTTAAGTGCGGAGGTGTTCCAATTGATCCAACTATAACACAGGATGTAAACGGAGAATTTTTTAGTTGTGTATGGCCTCGGGCTAAAAAAACCCATCGTGACAAACGCGGATGTGATGATTGTTTTGGAGATTGTTACATTAGTGTAAACGTGTAGAGAGGTTGGAAACATGAACATAGAAAGTCAGACGTCTCTATTGTCTAATGTAATAACTGGGGTTTTAAAATGTGTATCGCGGGTATTTCAGGTGTATTGTGTTGCCTTCTTCATATAAAATCACCTTCAACTTTTCTGCATATTGATTAAATTATATAACTACTCGATGAAGACACAACATTAAAGCGGTCACGCTGAACGGGTAACTTACTTAGGGTTCTATAAATAAAACATGGAATAGATTGTATATAATACTGGATGTGGGTAACTTACTTAGGGTTCTTTAAATAAAACATTGAATAGATTGTATATAATGATGGATGTGTGTAACTGCGCATGATTAAGTTTGTTAACACAGTTACGTATCATAACTTTTTACACGCTTTTATCTAACATAATGTGTTGATGTTTAAAACTATATTGCAATCCCTAAAAAATCCAGAGTCCTATACTCAATCACTTAGGACAGCACTAGAAAGGCTAATAAATACCAGAATTGTGCTGCAGTGGATCCCGGGCCACTGCCAGATCCAGGGTAATGAGATTGCAGACCAGCTGGCGAAAATTGGGGGAAAGAAAAAACAACCGGAAATCTCGCTACACCCAAAAGAAATAAAAAGAATAATAAAAAACAAACAAACGCAAATGTAGTCGGACACACACCCTCACTACAATAAAGATGATGGATATTATAATTTGACACGAAAACAACAATACATAATATTTCGACTTAGAACAGACCATAACAGACTAAATTAACACATGCATAAAAAACTAAAGGTTGTGTGTGGCGATATGTGCCCTTGTGTCAAGGCCCGGAAAATACGGAGCACGTCCTTCAGGAATGTTCTTTGTATAGCCAGGCGCGAGTCAGACACTGATATATATATATATATATATATATAAATATATATATATATATATATATATATATATATATATATATATATATATATATATATATATATATATATATATATAATATATATTTTATTGTCATTTCTGGCCTGATCGGGTTTTGAAAAAAAAAGTTTTATTTTCAACTGAAAGAAATTACATGTCATGTGTGAGTGCATTAGTCTGTTTTAAATTATTTTTTTAGATTTAGAAATAGTTTATTCAATATGTTTGCTGTAATATTGCCTACCCTCTAGTATTTAGCCGGTCAAAAGAATATAAAGCGTGAAAGCTTTGTATGTGCAATGGTTTCTCGTGTTATGTTTATTTGATGTTTTTTTTTGTATTTGTATTATTTCTTATATATATATATATATATATATATATATATATATATATATATATATATATATATATATATATATATATATATATATATATATATATATATATATATATATATATCCTTTTTATGCTATTTCAATTTTTAGTATGCATTTTAAAAAAATAATTAAGAGAAGTAATTGCTTTTTAATTTCTTTAGTACAAATATATTAAAAGGAGCTAATGAGCACCCCTATTTAACTATTTAAAAAAGGGAAATAAGTAATGTAAGTGTTCTGAACGGTTGCCTATCTTTCACACTGCAGCTCAGGCATTTATATATTTTTTACGCAACAGCATGTGTTAGCTACTGTATAGCATAACTACTGTTGTAGATTTGTAATTCACAAAAGCTTTTACTGTCAAGTCAAAAATGTCAGAAAATTATTTTTTACCATAAAATTTTTTTATTATAATCGGCTATGTGACCCTAAATGGCGTGCCCCCCCCCCCCCGCCGCATTGCAGGGTCTGGCGGCACTGTAGTTCCGCCCATGATCCAACCTAATCTAGCCTGTTACAAACTACTCTAAACCAAACTAATTTTGTTTTATTTATGTATATTTTATTATTATAATTATTTTTGACCCACAAAGAAATAACAAGCCAAATAAATATAGGCCTACGTTTCTAGTGTAACTAGCTTTTTAAAATATCAATGCCAGAGCTATCTTCCTACGTATGTTGACATTGTAAACAATCCAGAAACGCGTGAGCTGTAGTACAACTTATTAACCCACGAGTGTAGAAGTTTTCATGTCCAGGACAACGAGTGGATAAATGATCAGCATTGGTTTCTTTTTTCAGGCTATTTTAGTTTTTTTTTCTTTATTTTCCTTTTTTCATGAGATACAACCAAAGATTCACTAATCGCTTTTTAAACAACTTAAAAAAAATCAACATTTTATTTATTTTAGAGTTAACTTGAGATACATCAAACAAAATCATCTAGACTTTACAGTTAATGCTACAATAGTAGTACACACAGGGGCGGAACTACAGTGCCGCCAGACCCAGCAATGCGAACCCGTTTAGGGGGCCCACAGCCGACCGTAATCAATTTTTGGTATAGTTTAAAAAAATAATTTTCTTGCATTTTTGACTTGATGGTTATTTTGTAAAAAGAATACTGTAGCTACGGTTGGATTACCTTTATTCTGTTGACACCATCCCGAGTCGACTTTCCTTTACAATCAAACACTCGCTGTTGTCGGCAAAATTCTTTTGAAAATAAATCTTAGTCTATCGTGAGAGAGGCCGCTAGATATTAAGACGACTTTTGCTTCTTTATAGCATTGAGTAGGGGCCCACAATCTATTGTGATTTTATATTGTAAAATGTTCGGTTTTTTTTTATTGTTAGAACTATTATTCTGTACTATTTCGGTTTTATGTACGTTTACTTCTTTTTGTTTTACAAACAAATACGATAGTAAACGTGTTTAATGTGAATTCTCTCACTTGAGTGTTTCAAAATAGGCTTTAGGAGAAGTAGTTGAGACCATCCCAACTTCGGTAAAGTTTGGGAAGTTTTTGTGTACTCATAGACCTAACATTTGTTTAAAATGTGTAGTTGAGAGCCCCGAGATCCAAAGTGGCTATCTAAGCACCATGGTCCGCTTATTGGGTGTCTTGCACAAGGGGATAGGTGTATTACTTAAATCATCAGTCTCGCTGCATTAGGGGCCTCCGCCGGTTGCCGTGTCCCAAGAGCCCCGTGCCGCCTCTGACATCAAGGCCGTCGCCGAGGGATGTTTATTTCACTATCAGCGTAAACCGGGGAGTGTTTGTGGTAGTGTGTACAAACTAGCGCCCCAACAACTGAGCCATGATAGTGGTTTTTGTAAAAAAAACGAAACAGATCTATTATGATGTTCTACAGTAGCTAACACGTGTTGTTGCGTAAAAGAAAAAAAAATGTACATGATTTGTAGTGTGAAAGATAGGCAAACGTTCAAACCATTTCCATGACTTAGTTCCCTTTTTTAAATACTCAAATATGTGTCCTTAGCATTAATACTAATAGTTTCGCTGTCTGTCTATCTGACAAGAACGCTCTAGAGAAAACACAAGCAAATTAAAAACATGCATAGTAATTCGAAAAACGAAGTATGACGTCGTCACATTTAGCACAGAGTAGAAAATAATCTCAAGCCGGAGAGTGCACACAGTAATATGACGTCATTGATTCTCGAGTAAACATTGAATAAAAAGGAAATTTTGTCTAATCTAAGTGGTTTGCGTGAAGAGTTTCTTTCATACAATTCTTCGGGTAGGGGCGAAGCCCCACCCCCGCGTAAGAACGTCTGAGCCCCCCCCCCTCCCTAACTCAAAAGAAATTTCTTTATCGATACTCTATAATAAAATTACCGCCTAATTAATGTGTCTAATCTAAAAAGTGGTTTTCTTGCAATTTCTTTAATGCAATTCTTCGGGTAGTGGCTAAGCGCGACACCAGTGTTTCTTTCAGACTTTTTCCTCCCCGGAGAGGGGTGGGGTACTTGAAATTTTCGGGGGCGTGGGGTAGAATTTTCGTGAAGGGGGCGGACACTGGAAAAAGTATAGAATTATATTTCGTTGAATGGGACGGTAGACATGTTTTTTGGGGGGTGGGGGGGGGGGGTGGGGGGGTGGTGTGTGGGGGGTGGGGGTGGGGTGGTTTTAGTTTAGAGAAAAGAGACAGCACTATCAGCCTAGCGCCCGTTGTATCCTTCCTCAACGGGCCATTTTTCTCGTCTTTTAATAGATTTGTACTAAACAAATTAAAAAGCAAATTACTTCTGGTGGTTACTTTTAAAAAAATACATAATAAAGAATGACAAAGTATAAAAAGGAAAGGTATTTAAAACTAATAATATAAGTACAAAAAACTTTTTTAAAAATAACTCGAGAAACCATTACACATACAAAGCTTTCATGTTTCATATTTTTTTGACCGACTAGCATTTAATTAGTATTAAAGCAGACATTTATTGTAATATAAATTTACAAATAGCACTCACAAAAATGACATGTTGTTGTAACTTGTTTAAATCAAGAATATATATATATATATATATATATATATATATATATATATATATATATATATATATATATATATATATATATATATATATATATATATATATATATATATATATATATAGGGCACAATTATTTTTTTTGCGTGGGTGGCCCTCTTTTTTCTAATTCCGCCTCTGATTACACACGTCGTATGCAGAAATACGTGTACCACTATTGCAGGATGTAAACCTACACCGTGTATAGTAGCGACACATTTTAACACCGGCAACACAACCGGTTAATAAACATTTTTTGTACCGTTTACCTAGTCAAAAAAATGTGACCTCGCCGTCAGCTATGTACTTCTACATCCTGATCGTCATGTGACATCAACGCAAGTCACGCGTATCGTATAAACCAGGGGTCTCCAAACTACGGCCCGCGGGCCGAATGCGGCCCGCAAAGTCCTCTCATCCGGCCCGCTGAGATCTTTTTGTCCACGGAAAAATCGTTTGTTTGTGATTGCTGAGGAACTTTGCCCATAAAAATCAAAGACATGCCTGGAAGAAACTGGCCCCATATCCTTACAAGACCTCGCATTAATAGATTGCAATCGATTCACAATGAAAGGGTTTATATGTATAATACTATGCCAAAATGTGCAAGCTTATACTAAACCAATAAGTTCTGGAATGTGTTAATTCAAAATATAATTAAAATTAAACATTAATTCAATATAAGCGATCAAACTATCTTCGTAACATCCAATTTTTTTTGCTTACTTTATGTGCTTTCATGCAGGAATGTATTCACCTTTTGTGTTATCACTTGTTTTATATCAATCACATTCGATACTAGGGTGAGGCTAGTGGGACTCTTAAGCCGTGTAATTCATAATCAACTACCTGGCTAGCTACCTTGTGTAGACCGATCATTTTTTAAAATATCTATTGTTTAAGTTATTTCTAAAAATTATAAATCAATCAGATACATCAAACAGTACATAAAATATAACAATAATTAGATATAACATTCTTTTTTTAATGAACATACGAGCTTTCTTATTGGTGGGGACATAATGTTCTTTTTATTAATATTCGTCTATACAACAGTAATGCTTAGAATCATGTAAACTCGAATAACAATTTTTTTATCAAGTATTGCACTGATTATTAAATGTAAAATAACTGTAAAAAAGGAATAAGGAAATTATATCACAGATGACAAACATTACAGTTGCTACGATAAAAGTACACGCAATCAACTCTTAACTTGTTTTCTCGTTTATCCCCCTTACCTTATATTTTGTGGTTGACAAAATGAACGGTTATCTTTTCAGCTTTTAAATATTACCTCCCATTAGATTGTTGGTTTTGCACAGAAAGTACCTAACGTTACAATACAGTACAGTTTTGAATCTAATAAAACAGTGGGACATTTTTTTCTTCATTTTCGTCACGTGACATGTAAATTTTGAGAAACTACTCGTGTGACAGAGCCATGCTGCTATTAAGAGATTTGGGTATATGGCAATATCTCTCGGGACGGCGTGGCCGGTAAGGTGCTAGGCTGTTGAACCGAGAGTCACGAGTTCGAATCCGCGTTTAAGTCTGTAGAACATCCTGAGTCTATCCAGCCAAGAAAGGTAACTGCTGCAGATCTTTTGGACATCTCTTCACGTCTACTGTCCTCACCCCCGGAACAAAGTAAAAGTTATATAGAATTTCAATTCTTACCAGTGGCCCCCCTAACGGAACATTTTGTTCGCTCTCCTTTCAGGAAAGTTGTAATTGTTACCACCCGCTCCCCCTTAAAAAAACATGAAACACTCTATTTAACCCTTTGTAATTGACCCTCCCACCACGTGAGAAAAAAAGCTACAGCAATTGATCCATCTCCTGTTTATATCGCCAATGGTCTCTGTATCATCACTACTGAATAAATTGTGTTTTACACCCACAGACCTACTCCGCGCACCTCACAGAAGAACTGCCTAGTATTTCCTAACTAAAGATAAGGCATTAGATTTGGTTTGGTGTAATGTACTTACATTGCCAATATCTTTTAAAAGTCAGCTGCTTGGTAGGACCTCGAAAGGGAAGAGAAAATGGCAATTTTGCAAAACTATAATCTTGTTTGAGGCCTAGTGGTGAGTGCCAGACGTTTGGGCTGCACACAGAGGAACCAACGAGGTAGTGGTCAGGCACAGTAACATGAAAGACGGTAGCTACATAAGGTCTCGATTGATGGACTAAGACACGATGACAATCTTATGAACGTATTTGCATGGGAGTTTTAAAAACTAGAATCTGAGCAACTCAAAAATCAATATGAGTCCCTTATTTCAACTTAATGATGGTGTTAATTCTGTTAGTTAAACAAAACAAAAATCATTTGATTATAAATAATTCTATGGAAAGATTGTTATATTTTTTTAATTAAACATAAGATTTGATGATAATGGATTAATTTTTAAAACTTACATAATTGAATAGCGTTAGAATAGAGTTATCAAAATAAAATTACAAATTCATTTTTCTAACAGTCTCCATTGTACAACATAAGTGTTTAGGTTCAATATAAAGTTCGACACTTTAGTCGTAAGAAACAGCTCTCATAAATAACCTAAAGGCACTGGTACAAACAAAGTCAGAGAAATACATCACTAGAATAAAGGCGTGCATTAGGAGCGCCTTTCGAGTAGCCCGCTGGAGCAGCATAGCGTACACAACTAAGTTATTGTTCCACATACATTTCGCAAGAACAATTTGAGCAACGTCTTCTTCTAAATCCAATTCGGCGTTGTTGTCCAGCAGTTTCCTCACGATCTCCTCGTGCCGGTGCTCGGCTGCAATTAAAACAGGGGTCAGACCATCAACTTGTCTGGCGTTCACATCAGCGCCTGCTTCAATTAAAACACCAACGTTGGCAGTTTGGCCAGTGAACCCAGCGAAATGTAAAGCTGTACATTGATCATTGCCAACCTTATTTACATCTGCTCCATACTGTATGAGTAAGTTCAAAACGTCAACATTGTCATTCTGTGATGCGTACATCAGCGCGGTGTTTCCGTGCTCGTCAGTAGCGTTGACATCAAGTTTAGCATCAAGTAGATATTTTACCGCTTTGGATTGCCGTAGTGTAGACATTAAAATCAAAGCGTTTTTCCCTTCTTTTGTTTTCTGTTTGACGTCCGCCCCGCTGTTGACGAGAGCCTCCATGTTTTTAACGTCACCTCTAGACGCTGCAAACATTAACGCTGACATTTTATTTCCATCCGTCATGTTAACATCGGCGCCGTGGGCAAGTAAACATTGAACCATTTCAGTGTTGCCAGAATCGGCGGCAATCATCAAGGGAGTTAATCCGTCAGGATTCTTCACATTGACATCATTCCCATTGTCCAAGAGATATTCTAAGAATTTATTATTTTTCTCCCTGACAGCAACGAAAAAGGAACTTGATATGTGTGTGGTGTTATCTCCGAAAGCAAGCCCTAAGTTTTCGGTTGATAGGGCCATTTAATATCCAGACGTAATTTTTTTCTATTCTAAAAATGTTTCTGCAGGAAAAAATAATTATCATTTAAAAATGATTTTGTTGGACAAACTGTTATGTATCACAAAATTCATACAAATTTTTATGTATCAGCCGCTCGTTAATGAATAGCAACATATATTTACAGACAGACAGTAGCGAGGGGAAAAATCTGAATCACACAAACCTAGATTTCGCTTAATAATTTTACGATTCCGTAAAAGTATGAAAATAATGTCTAAAGGTTTAGATGATTAATCACCAATCTCTTAGAATGTTGTAATAAGTCCGTGTATTATCGGACGTTTATATTATACTGTACTAACTTAAATAAAATATTTTATAACATAAAAGCTGCGAAAATACATAGTAATAATTCATCCTTGCAATGCAACATATATTTAGTAATCTATTAGATTCAAGCAAAGTGATTAATGTGTGTCTGTTTATCATATCTGTATTAAATTGGGTACTTGCAGGAAAACTTCAGAGGCGCGCGGTTTAATTTCCAACCTACTAAAACAGTACACTTATATCAGTAATCGCATTCAAAATGACAGTAAACTGAACTTGAATGACGCGGCCTTATATAAAGTATATTTTTTTGTTTGTTTTTGAATTTTCTTTGTGTTTGTGTATACGTCTGTGTTTTCTTTTGTGTTTTTGTTTACGTTGTGTTTGCGTTTGTGTTTTGTGTCGTGTTGTGTTTGTGTTTATGTTTAGTTTTGTTCCGTTCCCAAGTTGGTACATTTAAAAAGGATTCAACCTGGCTACGCCACTTGCTTGATTGCTCTACTTTATCGACTAAAGGAAAATAATTTCGTCAAGAATAGAAACTGTTTGTTTACCCTGTTCTTTTATAACACACACACACATATTAACCAAGAACGAGATCTATAATTATGAAAGTAAATTGCCTTTAAATGTAGACTTAATATTTTTCAATGTGTTGTGAAAGTAAATAAAATCACCGTAGATAAATACTTACTTGACGGCCAAGTCAACAATGCACAAGCATCAATGTTGAACGGTGCGTCCATGTGTGCCTAATGGCGTGATTTTTCTGAGACTATTTACTTTAGTATAGCACCAGGGGCGGAACTACAGTGCCGCCAGACCCCGCAATGCGGGGTTCCAACGTCAATTATGGGGCCCAAAGCCAACCATAATATTTTTTTTTGTTAAAAACATTGAATTTTCTTTCATTTTTGACTTGATGGTTGTAGCTGCGGTTGGATTATGTTTATTCTATAGACACAACCCCACATTCTTATATATTCATATTTCCTTTGTTTTTAAACCACGGTGTAAGCCGAGTCCTCTTTCTCCTACAATCAAACTTATCAAAGATAAGCAAACGTTCAAATCACTTCCATTACTTATTTCCCTTTTTTAAATAGTAAAATAGGGGTGCTCATAAGCTTCTTTTAGTAGATTTGTACTAAACAAATTAAAAAGCAATTACTTCTCTTTATTATTATTTGTTTATAAATTACTTACTAAAGAACGACACTGTACAAAAAGGGAATGTATTTAAAATTAATAATATAAATACAAAAACATAAAAAATAAACATGACACAAGACACCATTATTTACAGAAAGCTTGCATGTTTTATATTCTTTTGACCGACTAGATGTAAAGGGGTCTTACAGCAGAAATACATTAAAAAACTGGTTTTCACGAAACAGACTAATGCACTTAAACACATGACATGATGTTGTAATTTGTTTTAATTGACCTCAATTAAAGCATTTTTTTCATAAACCCAAACAGGCCAGAAAAGACTATCCTATGTTCGTATTTTTTATCTACGTTACGTTACGTTACGTTACGTTACGTTACGTTACGTTACGTTACGTTACGTTACGTTACGTTACGTTACGTTACGTTACGTTACGTTACGTTACGTTACGTTACGTTACGTTACGTTACGTTACGTTACGTTACGTTACGTTACGTTACGTTACGTTACGTTACGTTACGTTACGTTACGTTACGTTACGTTACGTTACGTTACGTTACCCGTTACGTTACGTTACGTTACGTTACCCGTTACGTTACGTTACGTTACCCGTTACGTTACGTTACGGTACGTTACGTTACGTTACGTTACGTTACGTTACGTTACGTTACGTTACGTTACGTTACGTTACGTTACGTTACGTTACGTTACGTTACGTTACGTTACGTTACGTTACGTTACGTTACGTTATGTATTTTTAGTGCTTTAGATGCTTCTTATTATTAAGGATTTTTATATATGTCCTATTATTTTTACTTTCTCGTATATATGAAGTAGATAAAAACAAATGGTAACTGCAGTGAGGTTAATGCAATTAGTAATAAAACAGATAGTGTTAATTACCTCACAAATTAAAGACAGATACAAGTACTATGGACGTTTCGACCCAAGGTCTTCTTCAGCACACAACAGTACCGTGTGGTTACAGATTAGACAAATAAAGACAAACAGTAACACATTTTTTGACTTAGCTCGACAGTGAAAACACGTCTTGTCTGCTAGCCACGAAATCCAAAAGAAAAGACGCGTGAGAAGAACGCTTGGACACCGTATAGGGGTGAGGTTTTGGGCGTGGTGTATGCGAGAGGGGGGGTTGGTTAGGTGAAAGAATTCTGTTCATTCAAACCAGGGGTCTCCAAACTTTTCAGTCCGAGGGCCGCATTGGCTATCAAATTTCAGTTCGGGGGCCAGTTTCTATCAGGCAAGTCTTTGATTTTTCTGGGCAAAGTTCCTCAGCTGTCACCAACTAACGTCTTTTCCGTGGACAAAAACATCTCCGCGGGCCGGATGAGAGGACTTCGCGGGCCGCATCCGGCCCGCGGGCCGTAGTTTGGAGACCCCTGATTCAAACCATCGGATGCCCGTGTACCAAATTTAAGTATTAGTCGCGTTTCAGTGCTAAGGCGATTTTTAAAATTGTGGCAAAACCGGACGCACAATTTTAAAAATCGCCTTAGCACTGAAATGCGACAAATACTTAAATTTGTCTAATCTGTAACCACACTGTTGTGTGCTGACGAAGGCCTTGGGTCGAAACGTCCAAAGTATTTGTAACTGTCTTTAACTTGTGAGGTAACTAACACTATCTGTTTTATTACTATATACGAAGTATAGAGAAAGTCTTGTAATCGTGCAAAAAAATAATCGAGATTTTTGCAAATCTCGACGTTTTACCCCTCACTGATATGGAAAAAATTTTGCAAACTTTTCCGTATGTCTGTGTGTATGTTTGTGTGTCTGTGTGTGTGTCTGTGTGTCTGTAAACAAGATAACTTGAGTACCGTTACAGCTAGGTTAATGAAATTTAATACATAAGTATTTTATCAAAATCGTAGATTCGTATCAATTTTCGAGCGATTTCCGATAACCGAAAGTGGTACTTTTCATACTTTGAATTTTTCAAAAGCCTATAACTTAAGTACTATTTCAGATAGATAAATGAAATTTCACAAGAAAGTAAAAAATCTAATTCTCTACCATCTGTCAAATTTTGAATAATTTCCGTTTAACGGAAGTACTAATTGATGCTATTTCCGATTTCTCAAAAAAAAAACTAATTTAAATTAATAAAGTACTAATAAAATTCCGCACTATTATGCACATTTCATTTGGCTTTCACTGGTGTGCAATTCTTTTTTTTACGAGGTTTTATTCTATTTTAAAAAGTTTAAGTTTTTAAAATGGATTAAAATTTATGTCAATATCCCGAGTTCCCATCCCCTGTTTTTTTTATATTAGAATATTCGAAAAAGTTTAGGGGAGATCACTCCTGGTCTATTTTTTTTTAATGTGTCAGTTTGTGTGTTGGTGACAAATTCTGTAAATTTTAACGTGCTTCTAATGCAATAGTTTTCTTTCAGCTTTAGTAAAGAATTTAAAAAACAACAAAATGAGTTATTAGGATTCATAAAAAAATACATTAAAAAATATGGCGTGGCTCGGTCAAATCGTACAGTCCTCATTTACTTGATTACTAGCCTGGAAGTCTCGAGTTGGGATCATAGACTGGTGCCCATAGGATGTACCGGAAGTTACTAGCACTTATTGGTACATGATTCGTGTTAGAAACATTGAGGTGGCTGTGTATATTGAACTGAGCTCACTATCAATTATAATACTGAGTTCGCGAAAATAGATGAACTTTACTTCTACTGTCCTATAGATCTTCAGGTAGAAAAGTATAACTTTTTTACAAAATTAATTAATAATCTTTAATAAAACTAACACAACATTGAAAGTTATAGTATACAGTTTATAAAATTACCACATCAGGCCATTACACGGTTAATGGTAGGTGACAAATCTTATTAACAATCGAATGATGCTGACAAAAACAAACATCGCAAAGTAGATCAGCAATGCAAGCACGTGATTTATAATGGCAAACGGCCCCGACCACCTGAGCAGCAGGAAGTACACGCCCATTTGCAGGCACTTTAAGCTGTTCACGAGGATCTTCTGTGAGAGAAATTCTTCCATGTTCAGATCCGCGTTGTTGTCCAGTAACTTCTTTACGATCGACTCATAGCCTTCATGTGCCGCAAGTTGAACGGCACTGTAACCAAGATTCATCTTTATATTCACGTCAGCGCCGGCTTGTATTAAAGCGTCGATGTTATCGTCCTTACCGTAAAGCGCAGCAAAATGTAAGGCAGTAAATTGTCTATTGTTCTGCTTGTTAACATCTGCCCCATGTTCTATGAGCAAGTTTAGAACATCAACTTTGTCCTTTTGTGCGGCGTACATCAGTGCAGTGAGATCAAAATTATCGACGCCGTTAACATCAATAAGTTTAATGTCAAGTAGGTATTTTACAGCGTCAAAATGGCCAGCATATGAAGATAAGATCAACGCGTTTTTCCCTTCTTTTGTTTTCTGTTTGACGTCTGCCCCGTTATTGACAAGAACCTCCATGTTTTTAACGTCACCTAGCAACGCGGCAATTAAAAAAGCTGACATGCCGGTGTCATCTCTCATATCAATATCTGCGCCGTGCTCTAATAAAACCAGAATCTGTTCTGTGTTACCATTAAAGGCCGCTAACATTAAGGGAGTGAAACCTTGAGGATTCTTCACATTGACATCCATCCCATTTTTCAGCAGATGTTCTACAAAAGAAACATCATTAGCTGTTACTGCTGAGGAGTCGCTTGATTTGTCTGCAATGCTATCCCCAACACCAAGCTCTTGGTTCATGTT
Source organism: Physella acuta (assembly GCF_028476545.2). Lineage (NCBI taxonomy): Eukaryota > Metazoa > Mollusca > Gastropoda > Physidae > Physella > Physella acuta. Next base: position 366,300 of record NW_026732264.1, read on the forward strand.
TGTAAAGGCCATTGAAAGTAAGGTCGTACAATACTTCTAACACACAAAATGTGCCTGTAGATATAAAACAATTATCACATTAAAAAATGTTTTGCCAAGCATTTGAACATAACTAAAAACTAGTACTAAGGTAATAATTTTTGTGCGTAAAATTTACCAAATGGGAAAACAATTTGAAAATCATAATAACGATAATGTTGCCACATAATAAAATAAACATGTAAAAAGGTCTGTATACAAATGTTATGTCCTCAAACATATAGCAGCTTACATGTAAATCAAATGAATACTTTATATTTGGAGATGTTCTAATTAATCCATCTAAAGAAAAGGATGTAAACTTTGATTTTTTTAAATTTACAATGGCTTCGGGCTTACAAAGCACATCCGGACAGACGCGAATGGGACGATTGTGTTTGGGATTGTTACATAAGTGTAAACGTGTAGATGGGTTGTTAACTTGAGTGTAGAAAGTCTGAATCAAAATTAATAACTGGGGTTTTAAAATGCGTATGATATGTTTCAATGTATCACGGGTATTTCAGGTGTATTGTGTTGACCTCTTTATATAAAATCACCTTCAACTTTTCTGCATATTAAAAAACTAATCGATGAACATTAGAGATTCTATATAATGCTAGAACTCTGTAATTGTGCATAAATAAATTTGTTTAGAATGAGTCACACTTACACGTTTTTACAAGCTTTGATTGAACAGAATGTGTTGATGTTTAAAACTATGTTTAAACCCGTCTGACTTACTGAACTATAAACCGTTCTAGCCTAAGCACAAATGTTTCCCAATACTAGAGCTTATTTTAATTTAGCCAGTAACAACCCGAGGTTAAATTAACCTAACCTATCATAATCCCACCTAACCCAGGCTGTTACAAACTAACGTAACCCAAGCTAATTTTGTTGTGTAGATGTGTCATTAGTTTATTTATTATACTTACTTTTCGACCCACAAAGAAACTACAAGCAAAGAAATATAGGCCTACGTTTCTAGTGTAAACTACTTTAGAAAATGAAAATGCCAGAGCTATAGGCCTACTCCCACGTATGTTGACATTTTAAACAATCCATCAAGACATGAGTTGTAGGTCAACTTATAAACCCACAAGTGTAGAACTTTTCATTTTAAGGACAACGTGCAATAAAACACAGAGTTCATAAATGAACAACATTGGGTTTTTTTTTTTACTTTCTCGAATACGAAGTAAAGAGGAAGTATTGTAATCGTGCAAAAATGGAAATGGAGATTTTCACAAATCTCAACGTTTTACACCTCTCTGATTCGGAAAAACATAGTTTTAATATTTTGTCCGTATGTCTTTGTGTGTATGTGTGTGTGTGTGTGGATGTGTGTCCGTTACAACTTGGTTGATGAAATTTCGTAGTATTATATCAAATGTGTAGTACTGTATAAGCTTGTCTGCGATTTCCGATATGTGGAAGTGAAACTTATTCTACTTTTGGTTTTTCAGAAGCGTATAAATTGAGTAGCCTACAGTTTCGATAGATTGACGAATTTTCACATTTAGGTAAAAGATCTAATTTTCTGCCTTTTGTCAAATTTTGAGTTATTTCTGTCTACCGTAATTAGTACTTTAAGCTATTTCCTATTACTCAAAAATCGCATATGAATTTATAAAGTGCTAATATCCCTCATTATCACACATACTTTGTTTGCTTTTCGCTTGGTGTGCAATTCAAAAATTTTAAGTAGGTAAACATTTATTAAATCTAGCGTACCCGTACTCGCGCGTTGCCGCGGGGATAGAAGAAAGTCTGGCGAAATATAAAAGAAGGGTTTCATCAATGCGTTACCAATCCTATGTTCTAAACCCGTGATCTTGTTTTCTAAAACTAAGTTATTTAAACAGTGCCTGCGCTAGGATCATAAATATTGGGACACGTGTTTAACTACACTACTGCATGAAAACATTGAGTGTACGTTAATCACTAACAGAAATAATGAGGTAGAATACACTTCGGTGACCGCCCATGTGTCAGGGTGTAAGGAGCGTAGAGGGGCGCCTTCGGGAGCCCCCCGATTACACTGCCGCAAAGGCGCCGCATACGGCCCCTGGCTACTTAAAATTAAATTAGTATTCACAGGATAACCCAGAGCGCCAAAAAGCATCATGAAACAATAATGCAGATTGCGTCATTCGCTAAAGTGACACAAATCATTAGAATTTTTTTCTTTAACACGTAGAAATCTATTTTAAAAAGTTTGTTATTAAAAATGTCATCAAAAACGTTTTCATAAAAAGCTTTTATGTAATAATGCACTTAAAAGTAAAAAATAAAGTATACATTACTATTTAAATAACTATAAAGAAAAGAGTGTGTTCCTTTAGTATCTATTGGATACCTTTACTAATATTTAGGAAGAGACCCAAGCTTGTTATTAAAACGTTTTTTATGAAAAAAAAATTCTAAGTAATTTACATGTTTTATTTACACTAGAGTTGCATGACTAAAAACCAGTGCGCACCTATTAAACGTGATGACGAGTGTCTAATAGCTCGGAATAGTTTGATGAGTCAGTCTACTAATTTGGACCAAATTTTTATTAATTCATAAAAAATTAATCAAGCAACCAATTAAGTCAAATTGAATGTCATGTTGCATAGTCTTTATGTCTTGACACACGTAACAACTACGAACCGTATCTGTCAGTTAGAAGTGTCAGACTGATGACAGACAGACTCAGAGTTTCTTCGAGGCATCTCTTCGGGGGGGCTTTGCCCCCCCCGAAAAATTTTTACCGCCCCCCCGAACGATATGAAATTTATATAATTTATATAGAAAATATATACTTTTAACAGTGTCCGCCCCCCCCGAAGAAAGTTTACCGCCCCCCCCCCGAAGATTTCAAGTGCCCCCCCCCCCCGGAGAAAAAAGTCTGGAAGAAACACTGGACAGACTGAAGTAGAGGAAGTGAGTTAAATAAAAGCTTGTAATAAAAAGTGAGTTAAATAAAAACCGGTAGTGATCTCCCCTAAACTTTATCGAATATTCTGATATATCACTACGGGGGATGGTAACTCGGAATATAGACATGATTTTTTAAATCCATTTTTAATTACTTAAACTTTTTAAAATAGAATAAAATCTCATTGAAAAAAAAAATGCGAACCAAGTGAATGGCAAACAATATGTGTATAATAGTGCGGGCTATTATTAGTATTTTATAAGTTCATAAGCATTTTTTATTAATTCAGAAATAGCGTAAATTACCACTTCCGAAGAAAGAAAATTAAAGAAAGTTTAGTTTTTCCGACTCGACTACTCGTAAAACAACGAAATTTTAATAAATCTAGATTTGGAATTTTTGCCCGATTAAAGTAAATCCCCTATCAAAATTTCATGTGATTTTTTGTGCACGATTACAATATCTGTATACGAGAAAAATAAAAAGGATGGAATATGTGGACATGTTCCGTACTTAATATAGGATTGTTATAAAAGGTATTGCGTTTATACGTATCAAACAAGACAAACGCTGACCTCGCCCGTAGCAAAAATCTTCTAAATTCTAATGGTCATGTGACAGCAACACGAGTCACGCGACTGCTATAAATAGTCTAATGTTGACATTTTTTAAGGCGCTACGCTCAGTGAAAAAAAAATGACACGTTAAGAAGAAAAATGTAACTTACCTTATGAACTGAAAAGTCCTAAGGGCAGATAACGTTAATCTTTTTCACATGACGGGATATATGGCAGGTATAACAGAGATGACAGCCTTAAACAATTCAGTTGCTAAGATAAAAACACAGGCAACAAAGTACATTTTTTCTCAGTTAATCCCCTTTGCTCTTTTTTTGTTTGTTTAGCACAGGGGTTGACTGCCTAGGTTTATTAAATATGTTCCCAACTTGTCTAGCGGCGAGCCAGGCTGCACTATTTACGTTTTGTAAATACATTTCTCTGTGTGTATGCAATTTGAAAAAAGTGCCAAATAATTTTATTATTTTGAAACATTTTTGTTTATTATTTATTAATACATTATGACCAGAGGCGTAACGAGGGGGGGGGGGGGACGACGGGGGTGCGGACCGCACCGGGTGACACCATTTAGGGGGGTGACACCAAGGTAAAAAATAACAAAATATATAGAGAAAAACATGAGGGGGGGTGCATATCAAAAGTTTGAGGGGGGGGGGGGAGCAAATCGAAAGTCGAAAGTTTGAGGGGGGGGTGCAAATCGAAAATTGAAAGTTTATCCCCGGGAAAGGTCGCTACTGGGGGGGGGGGGGGGAGTTACACCATTAAGTGCAGCACCGGGTGTCACCTTGACCTCGCTACGCCACTGATTATGACTGTACGAAAATAAATTATGGGAAAATGACAAGTTATGGAAGGAGTTTGTCGATTTAAAATATGTGGTACCCGCCACCCTACCGATATTTTAGAATGTGCTCTAGAGTAAAAAAAAAAGGTTGGGAACCCCTGGTTTAGCAGATACACTCGTTACCCCTTTTGTGTTCTAGATTCTAGAGTGTTACATTACATTAGTATGACGGAGCGATTAGAGTGTTACATTACATTAGTATAACGGAGCGATTAGAGTGTTACATTACATTAGTATAACGGAGCGATTAGAGTGTTACATTACATTAGTATGACGGAGCGATTAGAGTGTTACATTACATTAGTATGACGGAGCGATTAGAGTGTTACATTACATTAGTATAACGGAGCGATTAGAGTGTTACATTACATTAGTACAACGGAGCGATTAGAGTGTTACATTACATTAGTATGACGGAGCGATTAGAGTGTTACATTACATTAGTATGACGGAGCGATTAGAGTGTTACATTACATTAGTATAACGGAGCGATTAGAGTGTTACATTACATTAGTATAACGGAGCGATTAGAGTGTTACATTACATTAGTACGACGGAGCGATTAGAGTGTTACATTACATTAGTATGACGGAGCGATTAGAGTGTTACATTACATTAGTATAACGGAGCGATTAGAGTGTTACATTACATTAGTATAACGGAGCGATTAGAGTGTTACATTACATTAGTATGACGGAGCGATTAGAGTGTTACATTACATTAGTATGACGGAGCGATTAGCGTGTTACATTACATTAGTATGACGGAGCGATTAGAGTGTTACATTACATTAGTATAACGGAGCGATTAGAGTGTTACATTACATTAGTATAACGGAGCGATTAGAGTGTTACATTACATTAGTATGACGGAGCGATTAGAGTGTTACATTACATTAGTATGACGGAGCGATTAGAGTGTTACATTACATTAGTATAACGGAGCGATTAGAGTGTTACATTACATTAGTATGACGGAGCGATTAGAGTGTTACATTACATTAGTATGACGGAGCGATTAGAGTGTTACATTACATTAGTATAACGGAGCGATTAGAGTGTTACATTACATTAGTATGACGGAGCGATTAGAGTGTTACATTACATTAGTATGACTGAGCGATTAGAGTGTTACATTACATTAGTATGACGGAGCGATTAGAGTGTTACATTACATTAGTATGACGGAGCGATTAGAGTGTTACATTACATTAGTATGACGGAGCGATTAGAGTGTTACATTACATTAGTATGACGGAGCGATTAGAGTGTTACATTACATTAGTATAACGGAGCGATTAGAGTGTTACATTACATTAGTATAACGGAGCATAACCAGATTTTAACAAACTTTATGTAGATCCCTGTCCAAACAAAATAAGGAAACATTTTTCTTCTTATAACAACGTGATCCATAAACTACACAAGCAGTATACGAGACGGCCAGACTTCTATAAGGGCGTGTGGGTCTATACCACGTTTTATAACAATAGGTCTGAATAATTCATAAAGTAAACACTCTTTCTCAATATCAATTAGTGGTTTTTATTTATAGGTAAGGTTGGTGTAAATGTTATTTAAATAAATCACAAACTAAATTATTTGTAATAATTATTTTTAAATATGGTTATATTTTTAAGAAAAAAAATATAAGATTTCTTTTTTTTTTTAAATGTATTAAATATTGTTAAAACGAACATCAATAATTGATTTGATATAAAATCATTATATAATTTATTTAACTTAAATATTTTAATCTACTTTTATGTTAAATATCACATGGATACGTCCAAAATAGTCTGGAGTATTAAACATTGTTGTTAATATTTATTATAAAGTTCAACATTTTAGTCGTAGGAAATAGCTCTCAACATTTTAGACGTATGAAATAGCTCTCAACACTTTTAGTCATATGAAATAGCTGTCAACACTTTAATCGTATGAAATAGCTCTCAACATTTTAGTCGTATGAAATAGCTCTCAACACTTTTAGTCGTATGAAATAGTTCTCAACACTTTTAGTCGTATGAAATAGCTCTATAGCTCTCAACATTTTAGTTGTTTGAAATAGTTCTCAACACTTTTAGTCGTAGGAAATAGCTCTCAACACTATTAGTCGTATGAAATAGTTCTCAACACTTTTAGTCGTAGGAAATAGTTCTCAACACTTTTAGTCGTATGAAATAGCTCTCAACACTTTAATCGTAGGAAATAGCTTTCAACATTTTAGTCGTATGAAATAGCTCTCAACACTTTAATCGTAGGAAATAGCTCTCAACACTTTTAGTTGTAGGAAATAGCTCTCATAAACAACCTAAAAGCGCTGGCACAAATAAAACAGATAAAATAAAGCACTACATTGATGATGTGAATGATGACGGCTTTAGGTGTAGCTCGCTGTAGCAGCAGTGTGTACACGCCTGTGTACTGGTTCTTCATACAGTGCATGAGAACAATTTGCGAGAGATTCTCTTCCATGTTCAACACAGCGTTGTTCTCTAGAAGTTTCTTCACGGTATCCTCATGATTCCTCTCGGCTGCAAGCAAAATAGCGGTTACACCTTCACCTTGTCTCGCGTTCACATCAGCGCCTGCTTCTATCAAAACACCAACATTGTCAGTTTTTCCAAAAAGCGCGGCAAAATGTAGTGCAGTAGAGTAGGAATTGCCCAACTTATTAACATCTGCTCCGTGTTCGATAAGTAATTTCACAAGGTCATCATTGTCTTTCTGTGCGGCGTACATCAGTGCGGTGTTGCCGTGGTCGTCGGTAGCGTTTACATCAAGTTTAGCCTCAAGAAGATATTTTACAGCTTCGGAATGTCCCAACGCTGACGTAACAATCAAAGCGTTTTTCCCTTGTATTGTTTTCTGTTTGACGTCCGCCCCGTTGTTGACGAGAGCCTCTATGGTTTTAACGTCACCTACACAAGCAGCGATGATAAAAGCTGAGGTACCATTCACATCGGCCATGTTAACGTAAGCGCCATGTTCAAGTAAACATAGGACCATTTCAGTGTTGCCACTATTGGCGGCAAACATCAAGGGAGTTATTCCTTGAGCGTTCTTCTCGTTCACGTCTGCGCCATTTTCCAGCAGTTGTTTCACTAATGTAACATCGTTAACTGTAACAGCCAGTATTAAGGCGCTTGATTGGTCTATCAAATTGTAGCCTCCTGTAGCAGACACCTGGTTTATGCTGGTTGTGGCCATTGGATCTACAGTCTGAAGTATCTGCAGAGATATAATTGTAATTTGAGGCCATTGCATATACAATACTAAGTATCTTCAGATATATATTTAAAGGCCATTGGATCTACAGTTTTAAGTAGCCTATCTGCAGATATATAATTATAATTTAAGGCCATTGCATCTAGAATACTAAGTATCTGCAGATATATAATTATAATTTGAGGCCATTGCATATACAATACTAACTATCTGCAGATATATATTTAAAGGCCATTGGATCTACAGTCTTAAGTAGCCTATCTTCAGATATATAATTATAATTTAAGGCCATTGCATCTAGAGTACTAAGTATCTGCAGATATATAATTATAATTTAAGGCCATTGCATATACAATACTAAGTATCTGCAGATATATAATTAAAGGTCATTGGATCTACAGTCTTAAGTAGCCTATCTGCAGATATATAATTATAATTTAAGGCCATTGCATCTAGAGTACTAAGTATCTGCAGATATATAATTATAATTTAAGGCCATTGCATATACAATACTAAGTATCTGCAGATATATAATTAAAGGTCATTGGATCTACAGCCTTAAGTATCTGAAGAGATATAATTATAATTAAGGCCATTTACATTCTTTAAATGAATGGACATTTAAAGTTTGTGAACCATACCAGTGGTAACATCTTCATGTAAATTGTTTTTTTTTTATATTTTTGTTTATAGTTTTTTAATTAATGCAGAAATATAACGATCACAATTTGAATTTGTATGCTTTTGCAAATTGTTTTGCAGGTCCTTACATGTTTTAGTTCAAAGTATAAACATAATTTACAATCGGGTAAAGCCGGTTATGATTTCATAGCTGCAGTAAATATGTTTTGAGTTATCGATTACAACCCAATTCAGCCACTGCTATAGACATTAATGGTTGCTATAAATAAATCTTACACTGGGCTTTAAGAATAAAATAGATTGAAGAACGTGACAACTAAGTTTTACATTTTATTTATTGCAATTTAAAAAATAAATATATTTTAAAATAAATATTAGAACATAATAATTCGTGGTTATAATTCGATAAACAAAGATAAAATTGTCACTAAAATCTTTCTTGGAAGACAAACTTTTTTTTTCTGGTAAAACAATCGTCCTCTTAGATGTGTGTAAAAGTTAAAATCATATCCCTATAATACATAGATTTGGCTGTTCTGGTTGTGATGCCACTTACAAAAAAAAAAAACCAATAAAAACACATAGAACGAAAAAAAGTGATTAGACAAAGACTTTAACCTACATTCTGTGGTTCCAAATTTCCAAGTTTGACGTGCATCAGGAAGTGATTGGTGTTATTTTTAGCTTCTTAGTTACATCGGGAATACCCGTAAATATATGATTTAGCTTTTGAAATCCCGATGTCTATTTTAACGTGGTGAATCAAATAATTGACATGAGCGTGAATATTTTGCTACAGAACGATGTTAATAAATGTGTATTTATATTTGTATGATAGCTATGTGACGTCAGAAGTATTACTCGCCCATACGATACACTTACCAGTACTTTGATTGATTAGAATAATGGTGGAAAAGGGGGGGGGGGGGGTAGATGTTATATTTTTAACGCACGACTAATATAATACGAAACAAAAAGTTGTTAAATAGATGGGTACTATAGGATGGCATGGCTTAAGCGGTAGAGTTTAAAATCTGATCCATGTCAGTATAACGTCCCTGAGTCCACTTAGCTCTGATGGGTACCTAACGCATGTCAGAGAAAGTAAAGGCGTGTGGGCAAAGTGCTGACCACACTTTTCCCTTCATAAGCCGAAGTCAAGAAACATATGAACACTGCTTCATCTGCCCGATTAATCTTAGGTCTTAAGAGGATGTTTTACTTTTTAGACAGATACTAATGCGGTACCTCGTGTAGATAGCACTTCTATACCAGTGGGTTAATTGTTGTGATGATGTTACATTTATTAACTGAACCTAGACACATATGAACATTAATGTTAGGTGTTTCATAATATAAATGAGATAAATTTCCTTAATTTTCAATTATTTTCACATGTGTATGCAGTGTTTTTTTTTTCTCTCCAGCGGCACATTTGAAACTTTCGGCGGAGCAGGGGGGGGGGGGGGGCGGAATTAATTTTCCTGGAGGGCTGACCATATTATCCGTGAGGGGGCGGACACTGGAAAAAGTATTTATTTTCTATATAAATTCTATCTCTTTCGTGGGAGGGCGGTAGGCGTGGGATAGAGATGCCTGAAAGAAACACTCTGTGTGTGATCTGGCTCAATTGTTTACCTTGCTATTGATCTAGCCAGAATGTTACTCTTACCATCTAGCCAGACAAACGGATCCTATTATACATAACTACAGGTGCAGTTTTGAAGTACGATCTCATTAGCATGTATAATGAACTACAGAGGGATCACCTTATTGTAACGATGGCACGCGTGAACGGCAAACTGATGTTAACTACACGCCCTTTACGGTACGTCACATCTGTGGTGTTGCTGACACGCCTCACTGACGTCTTGTAAAGATTCACCTGTGGCCTGTGAAGATTCACCTGTTGCCTGTGAACATTCATCTGTCACCTGTGAAGATTCCCCTGTAACAACCTGTGAAGATTCCCCTGTAACAACCTGTAAAGATTCACCTGTAACAACCTGTGAAGATTCACCTGTAACAACCTGTGAACATTCACCTGTAACAACCTGTGAAGATCCACCTGTAATAACCTGTGAAGATTTACCTGCCACTTGTAAACATTCACCTGGCACCTGTAAACATTCACTTGTCGCCTGTGAAGATTCACCTGTCGCCTGTGAAGATTCATCTGTCGCCTGTGAAGATTCACCTGTCGCCTGTGAAGATTCACCTGTCGCCTGTGAAGATTCACCTGTCGCCTGTGAAGATTCACCTGTCGCCTGTGAAGATTCACCTGTCACCTGTGAACATTCACCTGCCACCTGTGAACATTCACCTGTCACCTGTGAAGATTCACCTGTGAAAATCCACCTTCCACCTGTGAACATTCACCTGCCACCTGTGAACATTCACCTGTCACCTGTGAAGATTCACCTGTGAACATTCACCTTCCACCTGTGAACATTCACCTGTCACCTTTGAAGATTCCCCTGTAACACATGTCACCTGTGAATTCACCTGTCACTGTGAACATTCACCTGTCACCTGTGAACATTCACCTGTAATACTTGCCACCAGAGTTTTTCTACATCTGGTGCCTTACAAAATACCCCAAAAAATGTATAGGCAAAAGGAATTATTTTTTATCTTCGCATAAAATTAGTATAATTTATGATCAATTTATAAGTCAAAGAACAAAGAGACGATCCGCAAAGTGCAATGTAATGTTACATGTTGTGTTACTGCTAGCTAGTAAACATACTTAGATCTCTTTTACAACTACCCGTCATCCATTTTATCGACATTCATCAACACAACAGACATCTTAAAGCGCAATACACATGGTAAAATAATGTAATATATTTTGTCTAATGTTTCTTCTCAAGTCACACAGAAAATATGCAACGTTAACTTTACAAAACCTCACCCCTTCCGCATTTTTTAACACGCCGACCCACCTTTAAGCGCAGTCAAGCGTAACAGTACACATAAACACAACCACACGCTGATTGCATAACACTGGACACATAAAGTAAACAAACACAGTCTGTCAAGCCTACAACGTGCCACACTTAAACAACTGACACCCAAACACAAGGATTTTTGTGGCATCTTACAATAACCCCACAACTAGTACACATCTAGTATTGACAATCAAGATTATAGAAACACAGAAATGAAGCATAATCATCGGATTAAGGCGGCACCGTTATTCTATAAATCGTCCTTATGTACCGGCACGATAAAGAACGATAACAACGACAGACAACTCACAAAACAGGTAGTAAACGGCAACAACAGAACAGCTTGACAAGTCCAACAACATGAACCCAACCACGCCCAGCTACCACTTCACCCCAACCCACCCCAAACATACGACATTCTCAAGTGTCAAAATGATGCGTGAAATTGTTTTATAAAGGAGACTCCTTCACTGTATTTGTTTTAAAGTGCATGTTGTTTTATGTCATTTCTAATACACTTTTAAACTCATAGCATAGTTTTGTGTTCAGCGTTTACTAACATAATAATATTCCGTGAAATTTCACAATTTTTTAAACACTTTAGTGTTTAAGCTCATAATATGACATTGTGTTTAACATTTACCAAGATATTTTTCATCATTGTTGACCGTTCATTACTTACTAGGCAACATCTAAGTCATACGACTTAGACTAAAATGCGTTCATGACTTAGATCGCTCGTTATAAATTTGATTACACCTGTGTAAGAATCACCTGTTTTTAAATTCAAAATGACTGAAAAAAGACTGACAATATGACCGACAAAATAAGTGACTAAATGACTGAAAAATGACTGACAAAATTACTGAAATGACTGAAAAATGACTGAAAAAATGACCGACAAAATTACTGAAATGACTGACAAAATGGCTGACAAAATGACAGACTAAATTGTTGAAAAATGACTAACTAGATGACTGACAAAATAAGTGACTACATTACTGACAAAATGACTGACAAAAAAATGACTAACTAATTGACTGACTAAATGACTAACTAGATGACTGACAAAACCCTCCAGTAACAATCATAATAACGACCTTGCTAAGACAACCACATTAGCATAACTACATTCTAATATTCGCCACACTTTATCTCTACCAAAATCTACTCATTATTCAAACAATGAAATGCAAATGAAAGCGACTGACTCAACATCGTGGCTACCTATCTACTTTTATCTAGTGTAGCTTTCATGTTCTCACACCACACTATAAAGAAGCGAAAAAAAAATGAAACGTTAACAATACAATAAGGACTTTAAAAGCCTAATCAATATTAATTTAGAAAGAACAAAGGCAATTAATTTAATCAACTTTAAAGTACCAGCCAAAATTAACTCAGCCAAGAGTTTTAAAAGGAAGAGAAGAGGCAACGGATATCAGTGAAATTTGTTCAACTTTTTCACTAAATGTAAGTATAAGAATGTATACTTATATATATAAATATATATATATATATATATATATATATATATATATATATATATATATATATATATATATATATATATATATATATATATATATATATATATATCTATATATATATATATATATATCTATATATATATATATATATATATATAGGCATTGGCTCGATATTCTAGAAGACCTGACGATAAGATGCAGTCGACTATACTCTGTTTAATTCTTCACATCTTGCTGGTTACAGCCCAGAATACTTTGACCAGTAAGTGTTTTAGTCTTATAATACTGATATTCAAACTAAGTGTATGGTTTTATTATTACAATTAACATAGATGCAATGTTATCATTAACGCCAACAACGTTTTTGCAAATGAAATCGAGTTTGTTATCAATCTTTCAAAACATTCACCTTACAGTTCAAGTAATATTGGGTGTATTTTTTTTAATTACATCAAATAATCACAAGTTAAAAAACGTCATTACAAGTGGGAGCAAATTGATTTTGAAAGCTTTGAACGAAGTTTCTAGTGAAATATGAGAGGCACTCAATTCTTAGACAAAAGTCATGGCTCTTAAAATTTTTAATAAGTTCCATTCAAAGCATACTATATAAGTATTCTAACAGTTGAATATTTAAAGGAAAAATAAAAATCTACGCGATATAACATATAACCTACCATTGATGTTTTTCATTGAACCAACCCTAACGAAAGCTGTCTCCCCCACCCCCACCCCCACCCAGACGTGTGTTACGATGGCTTAGAATGTTTCTCTATTGACCCACCTTGGAGCCTCACCGTATATAGACCAGTGGCTGTCCTGCCCCAGTCACCTGAATTCATCAGGTAAACACAATTTGGCTTTAGCCTCATTTACAATGAGACAACTAAGTATTTGACGCTTAGACATATAATTAATAAACCAAATAACGTTGACAAATGGTTTAGATAAAGTATAGCTAAATTCAGTTTTTTAGTTTTAAGCATCAATTGACAAACACAAACTTTATGCTATTATGATTTTGACAAACATATATACATTTTAAAACACAAGAATGAAGTTTCCTTGGTGATATAAATTTATATTTTTAGTAACCCTTTAAAATATCGAGCCGGCTGGGCAAAGCGCTGACCACTCTTTCATTGATAGTCCATGGGGCAAGTAGTGTCAATCTGTTTTTGCGACCTCGGCATATGAATGTCGAGGCAGTGAAACAGGTGAACGCCACATATCGCAAGGACTGTCAGGTTTGAAAGGGAACTTTACTTTATACCTCGACCGTTATCTGTTTCCTATAACCAAGTTATAGATGTATATATAACCATAACATTCTTCTATCACACACCAACCTGTCACCTAGCTCCTAACACTTAGAACCCCCGCCCCCCTCCCACCCACTGTTTCCCCAGCACCCTGTTCAAGCTGTACACCCGAGCCCAACCGGCAACTCCACTAGACCTGCCAGCCACACAAGTCAAGACAAGTCTCACCACCATCTGGCCAGGTTTTGTCTCACGACCGACCAAAATTATCGTACACGGATTTCTCGACAGTGTCGAAATAACAAGCTGGGGAAAGGTCAGAGATTAAGTTATCAAATAATTAAAGACAAAATAAAGTACAATTAAAAGTTTATAGAAAAGTTTGGTACAATTTAAAGTGTTTAAATTTTAACTGATGTTTCAATTATCTCTTCTAATGATTCAAATATCTCCCATATTTTTTCAGTTATATCCCCTGTTGTTTTAATTATCTACCTAATTGTTTCAATTACATCCCCTGTTGTAATAATTACCTCCCCTTTTTTCAATATCTCCCCTGTTGTTTTACTTATCTCCCTTGTTGTGTAAATTAGCTCCCCTCTTATTTGAATGATCTCCCCCTGTTGTTTCAGCTGATGAAGGACGAGCTGTTGAAACAGGGAGACTACAATGTCATCCTTGTGGACTGGTCAGGCGGCAACAAGCCGCCCTACACCCAGGCCACAGCCAATACAAGAGTCGTAGGGGCTCAGATAGCTCAGCTCATCAACCAGATCAGTGTACGTACATTTTATTTTAACAGCCAATACAAGAGTCGTAGGGGCTCAAATAGCTCAACTCATCAACCAAATCAGTGTACGTACATTTTATTTTAACAGCCAATACAAGAGTCGTAGGGGCTCAGATATCTCAGCTCATCAACCTGATCAGTGTACGTACATTTTATTTTAACAGCCAATACAAGAGTCGTAGTTTTATTTTAACAGCCAAAACAAGAGTCGTAGGGGCTCAGATAGCTTAACTCATCAACCACATCAGTGTACGTGGGTTGGGAAAGTGTTTGGCTTCGATAGACTTGTTATCAACGTTCTAGATAAAGTATAGCTTAATTAGGTTTTTGGTTTTGGGCATTAAGCTTAGTGTGTGACATGTGTACCTATAACAAAGGACAAGTACTCACATGAGCTGAGTCAACTCAGCGACGTACTGAAGGAAAAGAACCCTCCCACATTCAATTTGTGTAAAGCCTTGTACACAGCATCTAGTCTAGTCGTTGGAATAGTTTAATTAGTAAATGCACAACAGGAAAATATGGACTCCGTCCCTAATTAGCGTAAGAAGTACCTTTTCGAATATAACGGCCCATGACGCATGTTCAGTAGAGTTCACCTGTTTCAGTGACTTCGGAATTCGAAGGAATAATGTAGTAAGCACTGTGCCAAGCCGCTTTTACTTTCCCTAACGTGAGATACAAATCCGGTGTTCGAACTCAAGACTTTCGGGATAGCAGTCGTATGTTCAACTATCCGAGCACGCCGTCCATCATTAGAGTTTTAGGCCATCAGAACTATGGTGTATACTTCACATAGTTTTCTACTCCCGTGTATTAGTTAGTTAAATCTGTATTCGTTTACTGGACTTACCCATCATCCCTTGGATAAGTATGGGTTTCAGGGGTCATCCATAAATGACTTCACCTCTGTCACTTATCATCACAAAATAACCAGACCCAACATTCAAAAAGACGTTTTTATATCTTTTAAAAACACCGATTTCGGCTGAGCATAGGTATGACCACACTATCTCTTCATATACTGACGTCACATGTGACCTACTCAACTCTACTTCACCTGCCCAGTGTCCCGCCAAGTCTCAGACAACATGTTTTTATCGTTAAAAAAACGATTCCGGCCGAGCATGTCTCTGACCACACTATCCCTTCATATGCTTAGGACAAAGAAACAAATGAACTCTACTTCACCTACACTGTATATTATCTATATTTCTAGATCTAGAAAGAATTATCTTGATTCTACGGCTGGTTTGCTTAAGTCTAGTTTTTGCGTAACTCTTGCTAGATCTAGATTAGACCTATTCTAGATCTAGATAGATAAATCACATAGATTTATATTACGTAATTAAGGACTAAAGGAGTTTAATAAAGAAACTTAAAAATGTATTATGATTTTAAAATGGATTGTATTTTTAACTAATAAATCTTTGGTTTGACCTAGATTCTAGATCTAGATCTATAAATAACTTTCTTGGACAGATTGTAGATCTAGCGCTAGAGAAAGTTATTGTAAAACTAAATGAAAAAGACAGTTGAAAATTGATATAAGTGTTGGAACGTAATAAAAAAACAGCAAACGGACGTATTGTTTAAGTTATAGCCGACAGAAAGTTAGCTTTAGAACGCGTTAAAGATCTGAATAAGATACGAAATCTTGTATGGAGCCGCCATTTATTGTACTAAAAAGTAAACAAATCATGTGACGTTACTATTCACTCAAAGTAAAGTCATTTTTCTAAACTTTTAAAATTAACGTGGTTAATCTACCAATGAATAAATCAATAAATTAACTAACGTCTTTAAATAAATTTGTGATTAACAGTCTGTCTGAAAACAAAAATTGTTCTCTGCCTACATACTATTTTACTGCTCTCCACATAGAGCAGATTCTCTCCAGTAGTCAATCACACAAACAAAACAAAAAACAAATATATATTCAAACATGTAAACAAACTTGAGTTTTAGTAGTATAGATATGTATATCTCGTAAACACGAGTTATTTAATTTATTTATGGTGTTGAGGTTCCAGTCTGTTTTTGGTATGAAAATACTAAAGCTCTGTTAAAATGGAAAGTTATTTCGGTTCGTATCTTTTAATACTTGAGTTATCTTTATCACGTGACAGGCTATTTTTAGCACACCAGCCAAAAACTTCCACGTCATTGGTCACAGTCTCGGAGCTCACATCTCTGGGTACGCTGGGGAGAGGGTGCCAGGCTTGGGGAGGATTACAGGTAGGTTGGTGGGTGGGGAGGATTACAGGTAGGTTGGTGAGTGGGGAGGTTTACAGGTAAATTTTAATCTACTTTTACCTTTTACTTCTTTATTTTTTCATGTATAGATTAAAATGCTTGAATTTTGTTCAATATTTATGTGAATGCTTGATAGAAATGACAATATATAAGCTAATCTCAGCTATATATAATTTTTATGCAAAATTGTCCCGCACTAAAGTGCTCAGTATATGAAATAGTATTTACACTTTCAATAGAGTATAAGCTTTGCTCTATTTTTTTTTTGATAAACCACAAATGAGCTACCACCGAGACACCCACTCACACCATTTAAGGACCACTTTTCTCTGTTCCTTAGGTCTGGACCCCGCAGGCCCATACTTTGAGAACACTCCAGCCATAGTTAGACTCGACCCCACTGACGCCTTGTTTGTTGACGTCATCCACACTGACGCTGGGACTCTTCTTACTTTCAGTAGGTTCAACATGTATACGTGCAGTATTTGAAAGTTAAAATATAATAAACAGGTTCAACATTTAAACATGCAGTAATTAAAAGTTAAAAAAATGTATTAAACAGGTTCAACATTTAAACATGCAGTAATTTGGAAGTTAAAATTCAACAACCTTAAATCTTATAAGTAATTTGCCAATGGATCTCATTAACATCAATAGTTGCTAGTAGACGTAATTTTTAATCAACTTAATAGTAAACCAGATAAATAACATTTCAAGTCAATCAATAAACAGTTCAAATATAGAAGACGGCAAAAAAAATTGTCCAGTAAACTTTGACAATATTAACCTCTTCCCCTTATTATAGTGCAAATAGTGTTAGTATTTTAAGAAATAAGAAAACTATACACATTTGAACAAAAACATTTTTTTTGAATTGGATGATTAATTACAACTTTGAAAGAATTACATTGTAAATGTAGATTTTCATTATAAAAACGATAACCGATTTATTGATAACATTATCACTAATTATAATTATTTCCTTTTTGCTCAGTAGGGGTTATTTAAATTCATTCATTCCATTTAGAAATTTTAATACTATCAAGATTATTCTGATTAATGTAATATTTCCTATTTAGCTCATTATACATGGCAAAATTTATTCTATTTGACTTTACAACAATTTTTGAGTCTTTTATTAGCATATTCGTCGGTTTAAATTATTTAATTGTACCAGCTTAACATTGTCTCACTGCTACGTTAATATTGATCAGCTGTAGAGTGCAACACATTTAACCATGTTTCCCATCAAATATCATATCAGAACACATGATATGCTTGAAACCTATACGTCACAGCACAACACATACTTCCATTACATTTTTAAAATAATTTTTTTTTTAAATTTCTACTTGTGCAATATATTTACAATGTAGCAATAACCTATTGTTGAAATAATCTAACCGTGTATTTCAAAATCAGAAGACCCATCACTCTACGGTTTAGTTACGTTAATAGTAAAATATCGGTCAATCTTTAAAAAATATATAGAATCTATAAGTTGAACAAACTTTGAACGTGACGTCCTCTCTCACACAGATCTGGGCATCATGCAGGCTGTAGGTCACGTTGACTTTTATCCAAACGGTGGACACAATCAGCCTGGATGTATCCAGTCTCCTATTACATCCATTGATCAGTGGGGGCTTATTGATGGTAGGTGATGTGATATTGGGGGCTTTTTGATGGTAGGTGTTGTGGTAGTGAGGCTTATTGATGGTAGGTGATGTGGGGGCTTATTGATGGTAGATGTTGTGGTAGTGGGGCTTATTGATGGTAGGTGATGTGGGGGCTTATTCATGGTAGGTTTTGTGATAGTGGGGGCTTATTGATGGTAGGTGTTGTGGGGCTTATTGATGGTAGGTGTTGTGGGGCTTATTTATGGTAGGTGTTGTGGCGCTTATTGATGGTAGGTTTTTTGAGGGGGGGCTTATTGATGGTAGGTGTTGTGATAGTGGGGGCTTGTTGATGGTAGGTGTTGTAGGCCTATATATATATATATATAAATATATATATATATATATATATATATATATATATATATATATATATATATATATATATATATATATATATGTATGTACATTCAAGGCGC
The DNA here is from genome assembly GCF_028476545.2 of Physella acuta. Taxonomy (NCBI): domain Eukaryota; kingdom Metazoa; phylum Mollusca; class Gastropoda; family Physidae; genus Physella; species Physella acuta. The sequence goes on from NW_026732264.1 coordinate 385,382, forward strand.
CAACGAGTTCGTTATCTGCAATCACATGCGGGCCATCAGACTATTCACAGAGAGCATCAACTCCAGCTGTCGCTTCAAGAGTTATCCTTGTGCTAGTGAACTCAACTTTGTGGTGAGGCCTTAAGATAAAGAGATAGTTCTAGGTTTTACACTCTCAAACACTTCTTTAAATGCTAGACACTTACACAGCCTCTGAGTACGTCTGTGCTTCCGTGGTATGGAGCTCTTAATCAGACAATAGGCTGTGCTAAATAACTTGATAACGTCGAGTTCTTTGTACTTTCCAACTACTCGAGTATACGGAGTACAGCCATGTCTGGAGGATTTGATTGGATATGTCCTGCCTGTTTACTTATACGAGTAACGAATGAACTGCGCGAAAGCTACAAATCCTTACCAGTATCTCTTCCAGACTTTTTTCTCCGCAGGGCATGTTATTTTTAGAAGGGGGGGGGGGGGTGGAGGGGCGAAAAAAATTATCTGGGGGACGGACACTGGTAAAAGTATATGTTTTCTATATAAATTCCATTTCGTTAGGGGGAGGGGGGCGGTTGAAGAAACTCTGCCTTACTGACAATGTGTAACAGAATTGCTCTAAAAACCTCCACTTCCCCTCCCCAGCTGGGCTGGTGTAACACATGTGGTGTGTCAGGCTGTGCTAACGAGGGATTCTGGGCCAACACGACGCCTTCTGGGACGTTTTATTTGAAGACTGCTGGAAGTCCGCCATTTTGTTTGGCTTAGTTTAATGTCACCCCAGAATAAACCACTACCCAAAAGAATTCGTTTGTGTACTGTACTTTTATATTATTTACGCGAGTCCAAAACCTCATTACGATCAACGCATGACCTTATGCTTTGTGATAAGCCTTGCACACGTTTTCCACTTAAATCAGCGGATGTTCTGTCCTTACTATTTAAATAGAATCTTGTCACCAGGTTTTGAAAAGAGAAACAGTCTTACTGGTTCATGACATTTTTGGTTCTACATATTTCAGGTGGTTCGAACTTTACGGCTACATTAGAAGTAGAGTTCTTCTGTTTCAGTGAACTCGGCAAATGAAAGTGGTTGTCAGTACCATAAACAGCCGCCTTTACTTTCCTTAACGAGTTATGTACCCGTCAGACTAGGTTGGACAGACTTGAATCCGGGACCTGAACACGAATCCCACGCTCGAGGTGAACTGCTCTACCATTCGACCACGCCATATAATAGCTTTTCAGTTGCTAATTTATTAATGACACAACCACTTTTGTATAAATTGAAAGAATGTATTGAATTTTATAAATTAAATATTGAAAGGAATAAACTAATTGTTTTAATACCAACACATTGAAGAAAGTCTTGTATGAAGAATATTATTAGTTTAATCACTAAAACTACAATAGCCATTGTCTGCTCTATGTGGTACAAGCAATGTCTAGCATACAGTAATAAGTGTTAAGACAATCACATCTCCAGTTATAAAATATAGCCGGGTTATTGAGAGAATCAAAGCAACTGGCAGCAGAAGGTACCAGCAGAAACATAATTAGCCATAATTTCCACAGCAACAATAACACAAAAACAAACAAACAAGCAGAAGCAAGTTATAAAAAAACAGTATATCATACAACCATGAAACCAGTATATACAACCATGAAACCAGTATATTATACAGCAATTAAACCACTATATAGAACCATGAAACCAGATCTCAGCAAAACCAAACACAGAAATCCTGACTAAGAAAACTCATTGAAATATTGTAAGCATTAAAATGGGGAGGTAATCATGATAAAACAAAAGAACACATTTAATCAGTTATTTCCCGTGAGAGAATTAAAGGTATTCAAGTACAAAACAGATCACGCTAATGAATAAGCAAAATAAATCTGCTTATTTTATACTTATATACCGCGATTCTATACCACTAAATTGGTATTAAAGTACTTTAACTGCTGTACACCACTGTTCATAGAACAAAACTTATGTCTTGAACAAACAGAATTACTTGACAAAAATTACATGTTTTAATGATTTTAGAATACGAAATTTTTTGGGATAATGTTGTAAGAATTAAATAGCTGTCAGGAGGTATGTGTAAAATAGGAACAGCGAATCTGATGTTGAAACTAAATCGATAAAATGGGCTTCATGACAATACAAGAGAAGAAATAGATTACAAATTTTAAAACAAAATATTTCATTTGTTAAACTGGCTTTAAATAATTGACTTACAATAAGAGGTGGAATTTCAAGTTTGCTATCATCACTGCAAGCTTTACTTCAAATATTTAGTTTTATTCCAGTAGGGTAAACATTACATCATATATTTAAAGTTGAATATTACCAGGGTAAACATTACATCAGAGATTTAAAGCTGAATATTACCAGGGTAAACATTACAGAGATTTGAAGCTGAATATTAACAGGGTAAACATTACAGAGATTTGAAGCTGAATATTACCAGGGTAAACATTACAGAGATTTGAAGCTGAATATTACCAGGGTAAACATTACAGAGATTTGAAGCTGAATATTACCAGGGTAAACATTACAGAGATTTGAAGCTGAATATTACCAGGGTAAACATTACAGAGATTTGAAGCTGAATATTACCAGGGTAAACATTACAGAGATTTGAAGCTGAATATTACCAGGGAAACATTACATCAGGGAGCTTTAAATGTCATGTCACGAGGCGCTGATGGTACGCTGTGACTACGTCATTTTGTAAACATCGTGGTCTGTACTCAGAGGACAGGTAAAGTGACCCAGTTGTAATGTTATAGTGGGCGGGGCAAGCTGCACGTCTTTATTTTAAAGTGGGTGGGGCCAAGATTGAAACCTTATTTTATACTCTGTGGAAACTGCCAATCAAAATTAAGGCGGGTTGGGAACACTAGAAAATGTACTAGGCTAATTTCCTGGCATTCGAATTATTGGATTATTAAGTAATTGGCCAAAACAAATTATTTCAACTATTATATTTTAATATTAAGATGAATAGCTATTTAACAAATGAAATAATCTTGTTATAGCAATTCGTTTACAAGATGAGTGGACAATTGGACATGATGATAAGTGTAGTGTAAAAAGGTGGTTGGGTGTGGCCACGCTCAAGCTGCAAAGAACTTAAGCATACAGGGATAGTGGCAACACAAGAGCATACAGGGATAGTGGCAACACAAGAGCATACAGGGATAGTGGCAACACACTAGCATACAGGGATAGTGGCAACACAAGAGCATACAGGGATAGTGGCAACACAAGAGCATACAGGGATAGTGGCAACACACTAGCATACAGGGATAGTGGCAACACAAGAGCATACAGGGATAGTGGCAACACAAGAGCATACAGGGATAGTGGCAACACACAAGCATACAGGTATAGTCGCAACACTAGCATACAGGTATAGTCGCAACACTAGCATACAGGTATAGTGGCAACACTAGCATACAGGTATAGTGGCAACACTAGCATACAGGTATAGTGGCAACACTAGCATACAGGTATAGTGGCAACACTAGCATACAGGTATAGTGGCAACACTAGCATACAGGTATAGTGGCAACACTAGCATACATGTATAGTGGCAACACAGCATACAGGTATAGTGGCAACACTAGCATACAGGTATAGTGGCAACACAGCATACAGGTATAGTGGCAACACAGCATACAGGTATAGTGGCAACACACAGGTATAGTGGCAACACTAGCATACAGGTATAGTGGCAACACACTAGCATACAGGTATAGTGGCAACACAGCATACAGGTATAGTGGCAACACTAGCATACAGGTATAGTGGCAACACAGCATACAGGTATAGTGGCAACACAGCATACAGGTATAGTGGCAACACACAGGTATAGTGGCAACACTAGCATACAGGTATAGTGGCAACACAGCATACAGGTATAGTGGCAACACACTAGCATACAGGTATAGTGGCAACACACTAGCATACAGGTATAGTGGCAACACAGCATACAGGTATAGTGGCAACACAGCATACAGGTATAGTGGCAACACAGGTATAGTGGCAACACTAGCATACAGGTATAGTGGCAATGTTATAGCTTACAGGTATAGTGGCAACACTAGCATACAGGTATAGTGGCAACACTAGCATACAGGTATAGTGGCAACACTAGCATACAGGCATAGTGGCAACACTCGCATAAAGGTATAGTGGCAACACTAGCATACAGGTACCGTGGCAACACTAGTATACAGGTATAGTGGTAACACACTAGTATACATGTAAAATTTTGCAACATTTCATACAGGTATAGTTTCAACCTAACGATCAGAATGATGCATACCGGCATAGCAACATCAGTGTACAGGTATAGTGGCACTGATACAAGCTAACATACAGATTTAGTTTCAGCTACTAGCATACAGGTATGGATACACATATTGGCAGCAAGCTAGCATTGAGCAGGGTTCCTACACCAAAGTCAATTTCAAATTCCAGGAGAATTCCAGGAGTTTTCCAGGAGGAATCAAAAAATTCCAGGACATATAATAATGCATAAAACTATGTAAATTTTTTTTTATAAAATAATAATAATTTATTACAAACTAAAAATATTCAGCGTACTCACCAAATTAAGACAGGAAATACTTGAGAGCTTTTATGCACTGATTTATATACATTTATTTATAGAGTTATTTACATATATACAGACTGAATGTTTGCACATTACAAGCTGCCAATTTCTATCACTTTAGATTGTATTTCTAAAGTAATAGCTGCCAGTTGCTCATTCTTGCTTTTGGCAGCCCGACGCATGGCGTTAGACTCAATAAGAAACTTGTGGCTGTTTGTATTTTCAGCCTTTTCAGCCAATTTATCAGCAGATTCAGTCAGGCTGCTAATGTCTTTCTCCAACCTGGCTTTTTTCGTCTTCAACCCATCCAGCTCCTGTTGGCTGTCATCCCTCTTTTGTTTATTAGACTTCTGTTTCTCCAGCTCTGCCTTTTCTTCCAAAAACAAACGATATTTCGTCCTGGCACCTGCAGCTGCAATGAGCAGCCCACTACTGATGCTGACAATTGACAATCCCCCTACACTGGCAACATGGTCACAAATCAGTCTCTTGGCCACCACAGTTTTTTCATGCATGTTCACCAGCATGACTTCCTTATTCACGCTGAAGCCTCGCTCCACTGTGGCCTGGCCATGTGACAGCATCAGTAGTGTGCGTGCTAATGACCAGAGCAAAGAATAATCTTCGTTGTGCCCCATATATTGGGAAAAAAAGGTGTCAAGGCGATCGGTGCTGCAGCAAAAGGAGGAAAATATGCTAGAATAGGAAGCACTAATGCTGCACTGCCACTGCAGGAACTGCATCTTAATATTGTCGCAGTGGTCTGGGTTTATCCTACCAACTGAAACCAAGCAGGACATTACATTTTCTAACTGCTTGACACAAGCTTGACAGTCATTAACAATACATTTGGGTTGCAGCCAATCCAAATTCTGAACAATCTTGTTCTTAATGGGTGTTTTGTCTATAATCTTTGTCACAACTGCTTTTAAAAAATCCCTGCTTTCCATCTGGAATTGGAAAATATCCCTTTGGCTCACTTTAGTTTTAATTTCTTTGACTGCAGCTTTGGATTTGAAACCAATGTCAACATCAGACGGTGGTAAAAGATTTTTTGTTGTTGACATGTCTAAACACAGCAGTGTTGCAACTGATGAGCATTCTTTCTTGAAAACTTCTGGTGCAACAAACCTCTGAAGCAGGGATCGCAAAAGGTTAAAAAGCTCATGTGCCATGGGTTTTTTTCAAATTCCAGGAGAATTCCAGGACATCCTGGAATTTCAGGAGGCCGCGGGAACCCTGATTGAGGTATAGTGCAACAAACCCTAGCATAGAAAGGCAGCACACCAAAATAAACTTGTGATGTCAATTAAATCTGGCATTAAGCGAAAAAATATTTGAAAGTTGTGATTTGAGAAGAGGGTGTTGGTAAAGTCCAAGCCAATAACCTTAATTAAATAAAACTGGGTCGCAATTAGAATAAAGTAGTATACTTGTGTAAATGAGTCATTTAAATAGTTGCACCCAGTAGGATACAATCTGAATGACACTCACCAATCTGAATGACACTCACCAATATGAATGACACTGACCAATATGAATGACACTGACCAATATGAATGACACTGACCAATATGAATGACACTGACCAATATGAATGACACTGACCAATATGAATGACACTGACCAATATGAATGACACTGACCAATATGAATGACACTGACCAATATGAATGACACTGACCAATATGAATGACACTGACCAATATGAATGACACTCACCAATCTGAATGACACTGACCAATATGAATGACACTGACCAATATGAATGACACTGACCAATCTTAATGACACTGACCAATCTTAATGACACTCACCAATCTGAATGACACTGACCAATCTGAATGACACTGACCAATATGAATGACACTGACCAATATGAATGACACTGACCAATATGAATGACACTGACCAATATGAATGACACTAACAAAATGGAATGACAGACCCAGCATAAGCATACCAGAGCAACACATACATCAGGAAAGGAAAAGTATCCAGTGAGTGCTACAATAAAAGTTAGGAAAAACCATTTGGCATAGTTTATATCTGGAAATTGATGAGTAAAACAACTTAAAAAACATTTATGTAAATGAGACAAGTGGTCTATATAAAATACATTGATCAGACATTTTTACAAAAAAAAATGTTCTTAACACACAAAAATAAGTACCGATTTTTCATTTGAATCCATGCTGACAACAGAACGTTTTTACAGGGCTCAATAATGAGGGAGTTAATTTAATTGGTTACTTACATTAAACAATTTAAAAAATGTGTGTCCATGTACACACCATACATTAAGTACATTTGAAAATAATTTTTTTATTTTTAATATGAAGTAGATCATAGGTTTTAACAAATTAATATAATCTGCATGTTATTAGTTGAAAAATAAAAAAGTGCCTGATAGCACCTAAGTTAAAAATTGCCAGACAGCTCTTCAGTTGAAACATAGCCCCATGCTGATATTGTTGAGTAGCCATTCTGCTGAATGTAACATGAATATGATCTTTACATTGAAGTTGCGTGTTATGGTTAGCTAGGAGCTTAGGTGTAAGATAACCATGCTCTGTGCTGAGGTTATATCACACGGTTGGTTAGCATGGAGCTTAGATTTATAAGATGAACCTGCTCTGAGCTAAGTTGGTAAGATTTGCAGTAATTCATAGTAGATGATTTGCTTGAAGTTGTAAACAAACAGGGTACTTTGCTTAAAGCTCTATGGTTTCAGGCAAACTGAAGATTTTATGTTGATGTAGAGTTTACCCTCATCCTTTTTTGTAAACAGAATGTGTTTAGTAAAGGATCTCTTGCGCCTTTGGTCCTTGTGATATCCCCTTGCTCCATTGAAGTCCTTGTGATCTCCCTTGCTCAAGTGAAGTCACTGTTTTCTCCCATAGCTAAATTGAATTCTTTGTGGTCTCCCCTTTCTCCATTGAAGCTCTTAATGATCTCTATTTGCTCTATTGACATCTTTTTGGTAGTCTCCCTTCTAGTGTAGCCTGTTGGTCCTCATTTCTTCCTCATCAGGTCAGCCACACCTGTGGTTTTTAAACAAAAAAAATGTACAACAATTAAAATAGCAAAACTTCCTGTCATTAGAACTAGCCATGGGTTAATCTTTAATACAAAAATCTCACACTCTGCTAGAGGCTGGTCTTCATCTGGATCCCAATACTTGATCTCTTACAATCTAGCAGCTATTACCTACATAAAAATATTGATGACTTTCTTAAGATTTATATCTATACATCTCTATATCGATACATATCTATATATCTCTATCAATATATCTCTCTATCTATATATACACAAATATATATATAAGCCTACATATACATAAAAACACTGGTGATATGATACAACTTGCAAGCATTCATGATTAACTAGAAGTGTACAGCCTACAGCCTTCCATTAAAACAACCACCTAAAATCCATGGCCTTAAATCTACAAAACTTAAATGCTTTTTTTTTTATTGTCTGGCAAAGAAGATACCTTAAAGAGTAGCAATTCATTGGACATTCTGAAAATACCTTAATGAAATAAATTTTTTATAAAACTCAACAAAACTTTTAGATAAAAAAACTGTCCAATAGAAATGTTTTTAAAAAATCAAAACACGTCCAATAGAATTTTTTTTAAATTATTTGTTATACTTAATAAATGTTATCAAGGAATGAGAAAAAATTTAAGAAATGTAACCAATATAGGACCATAATATTTCCTGTAAATAAAATCACATATTCACATACCAAGTGCGCTTATAAATGTAACTGCCAGTAGCAGTAAAGAACCATAAAATTATTTATATTTATAAAACAAATAACATCTAAGAATATTAGAGTACATTACAGGCGGTTAAAGTGGGATTGTATTTATATCAAAATCTGAAATAAAACAATTGGTTTGGTATATTCATATAGACTGTAAGAAAAGAAATTAAACTGCTACAGAGTACTCATATAGGAATCAAATATCCGTGTTAGAAACAACGTCAAATTTTTGTGTGATATTTATGTAGGAAACAAAGGTAAAACCAAAAGAAAAAGAAAATATAAAAATGGCTGAAATTAGCCAAAAGTAACCAAAATAATCAAATAATGTATTTGTATTTACCTTAGTTATAACTTAAAGTATTTAGCCACTAAGGACCATATTATAATTCAAGTATTGTAACATAGGTTTTTATTATAGACCAAAGTTAAACATTAAATATGTATATTTATGTACAGAAGATTTAGAAAATAGTTTTTAGAAATAAACAAACTTTAAATTCTTAATATATTTTACATCATTGATTAATACTAAAAGAGTAAATGGATTAAATTACTAATCAGACAGGATATATAATTATTAAAATTAGTTTTACTTAAATCAAGTTTGTAGATGTGTAGATATCTATATCAAGATATAGAATGAAAAAGAAATTAGTAAACATTTGATTAGTAAAATCTGTATATACATTTTACATAGTGTGTAAAGACTTTTGTATATGGAAAAATATTTTTAATGATTAGTAAACATTTGATTAGTAGAGTTTATATATAGGCCCTATTTGACATACATTGTGTAAAGACATTTGTAGCTAGAAAAATATGTTCAATGATTACTAAACATATGATTAGTAGAATATATATATATATGCTTACTTGATATGTAGTGTGTAAAGAACTTTGTAGATAGAAAAATGTGTTAATGATTACTAAACATTTGATTTGTATATATATTTCACATAGTGTGTACAGAAATGTCTTTAAAGAAAAAAATGTTCAATGATTAGTAAACATTTGTTTATTAGGCCTGTTTATATTTGGCATCCAATGTGTACAGGTACTTATAATTTATAGCTAGACACTGTTTCTTGTAGTCATTGTCACTTTTGAGAATGAAATAGAAAATAAAACAAAACAAAATCTGCTCGATGAAAATTAAATACAGTTGTATATTAACAAATATAGAGCAAGTGTGTAGAGTGAACTTTTCTAAACTAACATTCATCAAGAATACAGAATTGAAAAATTAAGGAAGGTATCATCAATGTTCATGTTAAAACATTTTGCATCAAATAGTGTGTAGGATTACATAGATGGAAGAAAATTGAATGAACTAAAATTAATAAAAGTCATGACTATAGGATTTAAAATAATATATCAAGAGAATGATAATCAAAGAAAATTGAATGAACTAAAAGTAATAAAAGTCATGACTATAGGATTTAAAATAATATATCAAGAGAATGATAATCAAAGAAAACAGCTATTTCCAAAAGTAATTAATATATACATTTTAAAACTCCAAATATGGTAGCTAATTTATATGCCTATATTGATAGGATGATAAACACACAAAGGTGTAAAGCAATAGTACAGATAAGAGAAATAAATCATATATGCTATTTTTAATTAGATTTAACTAATTAATTTAAAGAAATATTTTAAATACATCATCTGTTATTATGGAAAGCAAGATTGCATAAATAATATAAGTATTTAGAATTTATTACAGTTGTGAATAAATATTTAAAATGACTGAAATAAATAAATACTTATACTACACAGAGCTATAAACTATAAGCAAGTAATTATAACATTCAAAACATGTCTTAAGCTCAGATCTTTGGGATCTAAAATCTAAATAATGCAATGTTTGATGGATAAATAAAAAATGTAAAGTAGGTTAGATAAGTGAGGGTTGTGAATAAGAAATGTACTACTGATAAACAACATGGAAGAGCATTGAAACTTAAAGAAACATGATCATATAAGCAAATGCAAAACTGTTACAGGAGGTAAGATTAAATAAGATAAAATTTTGGAAAAGTGGTAAGTTTCAATAGGATATTGTGAAACTTAAATGAATTTTTAAAACCTTAAATCTTCTATAAATGACTTAAATGTAGAAGAGGTCTAAAACCTTGCTTTTCAATGAAAATAAATTCTAATTTAGCCTGAAAATTAAACTTGACCAGTCAGTCAGACAAATAAAATTTTAAATTATGGTTCACTATTTTTTTAATTATAAATATATAGGGAACCTATAACAGTGTGACTATTGACCTAAGTACTAAGTACTGACTAATATATATAGATATATATATTATGTATAGATCTTATATAGATCTAGATCTATTATAGTCGATACCATAGCCATAGGCCTAAATAAAACCTAGATCTATATACTATATACCGTGCGGCGTCAAAACGGCCAATGACAAAACGGCCCCGTCAAAACGACCCCGACAAAACAGTTCCGTCAAAACGACCCCGTCAAATCGGCCCCGTCAAAAGGACCAGCGACATATGGACCCCGTCATATAGGCTCCCGACAAATAGGCTCCCGTCATTTAGGCTACCGACAAATAGGCTCCCGTTATATAGGCTCCCGACAAAAGGGCTCCAGTCAATAAGGCTCCTGACATATAGGCTCCCGTCATTTAGTTTTTTCCACAAAACGGCCCCCGTCATTACGACTCCCGACAAATAGGCTCCCGCCATTTAGTTTCTCCACAAAACGGCCCCCGTCATTACGACGCCCGACAAATAGGCGAGCGTCATTTTGGCTCACGACAAAAAGGCTCCTGTCGATTTGGCTCCAGACAAAAGGACCACTGACACAGTGGCGTAGCTACCGTAAAGCTAGCGTAAGCAAGGCATAGGGGCCCAAGGCACATAGGGGCCCTTTTCCCTCATAAAAAATTAAAACTTTTACAATGGAATTTTAATATTTGTTACATATAAATAATGTTAAAAAAGAAAAATGTTAAAAGTTCCAAAAAGCCCCCCCACCCCCACCGTTTCGGCAGTGGGATTCAGTGTGTGTGTGTGGGTCAAACAGAGCCCAATCGTTATAATAACATTACAGGCGATATCACTTTGTCGTGCAAGACATTGAGAGAATCAGCCTATAAATAAACTTTTTAGCAGTAGTAGGCAAACATAATAATATAGTATAAATACATAATCAGAACATATAAAATAAAAAATGTTGCCTTCAGAATATTTATATATTGAAAAATATCCATCGCAAGTAGAAGTTGATCTCTTCGTTTAACTCCTCTGTAGCCTAACGCAGAGGCGTAGCGAAGGCGGGGCGGGGGGTGCGGACCGCAACGGATGACACCGTTTAGGGGGGTGACACCAAAGGCAAAAATTTGCAAAATTTATAGAATGAAATGCCATTTTTCCAGATCCATTAGTTAAAGTTAAATAGTCTTCTAAGTATAAATCGAAAATTATATCAAGAGGGGGGGGGGGGGGGGGGTTGTGACACCACGACGTAAACTATAAAGAAAACAATGCTACATCCAACTGTGTTATAAACAGACTGTAGATAAACGTCGTTACTATTAAGTCTGCAGTGATTAAAGCTTAAACACGTACGTGTACCAGTATGTGGCACATATATAAATTTTAGGCCTATGTAGGCCGACACACACACACACACACACACACACACATATATATATATATATATATATATATATATATATATATATATATATATATATATATATATATATATATATATATATATATATATATGCTTTGTTTCCTGAGAGGGGGTGACAATACGAAGAGCGCACAGGGTGACACCCGACCTAGCGACGCCACTGGCCTAACGGCTGACGAAGGGGCCCACTGATAATTTTTGCATAGGGGCCCAAAAATCCTAGCTACGCCACTGCACTGACAATACCGTTTCTGTAGAGACTAAGTCTCTCGGTCATTGAATATGACACCTGCCAGTGGGACCCCTTCATCAATATTCTTTAGAGTTAGCTAATCCAACACTCTTATGTAATACAACGTATGCATCTCTAATTCGGCAGGCCTTATTTTTATATTAGTTTATCTATTATAAAATATAGTATGTTTTAATTTAGGGGTCATCTATCTATGACATCCATAATTGAGTCGGTTATAGGCTGTTCCAACTCAGTGTGTGGGGAGAAGGGTCCACGCTGTACCTTCCTAACTGCAGTATGCTTGTAGGTTATCAAAACAAAATGCTGTTATCATGTAAACATCATGTATATCATACATTTACACTTCTGTGCTCGATTTTAAGCAACCGATCTTTTCTGTTGTAAATTGGGGGTCATTCATAAATGACGTCACGCTTTTTTGGACGATTTTACCCCCCCCCCCCCTCCCCTCCGTCACACGTCTTCACAAAAAGCCAGACCGCCCCCCTAAAATGACGTCACACCTCAACCTACAACCCCCCTCAAAATTGCAGTTCAATTTTTTTTAAACATCGATATTTTTTCCAAAATCTTGTCTAAACTATTACAATTTATTAAAACAGTTTTCTAAAATGCGACATAACGTCTAAAATTCGTTTTCTAACAATGCTTTTTTATAATGCAAAAATCTGACGTCGCAACATCTGAACCCCCCCCCCTCCCCCTCATCACACATCGTCACAAAATTACGGACCCCCCCTCCCCCCTACGAGTGTGACGTCATTTATGGATGACCCCATTAAACATTATCAAAACTTTAGAATGGGTGGAATTTAGCTGTTAAGGGCTCGATTTGTTTGTGAATTAATGTTGGTTCATGAAAAACAATTTCATTCGGGCATTTAAAAGAGGTTATAGTGGTATTGGAGGTAGGACACAATGGTTACTTTTATGCCAATAGTGGTCATGCTATTCATTGGTCTGGAGCCAATATGTCGGGAGCCCAACTGCCGGGAGCCAATATGTCGTGAGCCCATTTGCCGGGAGTCCATTTGTCTTGAGCCCTTATGTCGGGAGCCAATATGTCGGGAGCCGCTTTGTCGGGAGCCAATACATCCTGAGCCTATTTGTCAAGGGTTAATATGTCGGGAGTCCATTTGTCGGGAGCCTAAATATCGGGAGCCCATTTGTCGGGAGCCAATAGAGTCCTTTCATATGACGTCACGTCCGTTCGTGATACCTACGCCCGCCGCCACAGTGGTGTACACAAGACGTAAACACAATCAGCTGTTCGCCAGCGCTGGACGTGTTAACCAGCGCTGGACGCGTTCACTGTATGTAAAGAACCGCACCCGCGGAAAAGGAAAAATACGTTAAAAAACTTGAACTCTTAGGAATTGAAGATCCTTATACTGTTATTGACAGTTTCGTATAAATAAATATGTGGACAAAATTTCTAAATAAAAATACTGTTAGTAATACTGTTTGCGTTTAGAGTTAAAGTAGCCGAATCTGATCAAATGCAGTTCTCGATACTTTGTTTCATGTAAGGACAGTAAAATAATAAACTTCATTTTAATTATAAAAGATAGGCCTAACTATTAATAAAACAAATATGCTCGACCTTCACAAATACTAATAGTAAAAGACAAAGTCAAAAGTAATAGGCTAATAAGAATAATAAGATCTAATAGTAGGCCTAATACCTGGCTCCGCTGGGTAGACATAGAATCTAGAATCTACTTCTTTACTTAAATTTAATTACTTTAGATCTACATTCGATTCAAAATACACCCATAATAAATCAAAAGTAGTCATAATAGGCCTAATAAAGCATTTAATTGTCTCTAAGATCTAAAATCTCGCTCTATTATCTAATCATTTTTTTAGCAAACGAAATTTTCTGAAATTGAAATAGATTATATGACTAGACTTAGATCTAGAATCTGCTACTTAAATTAAATTGTAAAAACTTTATACAAGCATGTAGTTGATATTATTGTAGTAGAAGGCTTTAATAAATTACTAAGGCCTACCTACTTTGTTGTCTTTTTACAGCAATATGTATCTGATACTGGACTGAGTTTAATTAAATTCAAATTCATATCTAGTAATTGGTCTACTAAGTTTTTGTAGCCTAGTAGTACAATCTAGATCATACCAGCCAACAACAAATGACCACATTATTATTATTTGGTTAATGATTAGGCTAAATTTTTTTTTAAATCCACTGTTTATAAAAGAAACAAATCAAGCTAGAAACATTATAAGTGAGATGGTTTAGAATAATAACAATGGACCCAGTCTACAATTGATACAATTGCAGGTCTACATAGGGCCTACAGTCTAGTAGTTTACAGTAGGCACCTAGTGTGTAGCTAGTATACTAGTGTGTAGCTGTCCAGAGTTAAGATTCTTAATGCCTTAATGCTTTCCCCTGATAAGCCGTGTGTGCTATAAATGACATAACATGACACCGAGGTGAGAAGTGTTGAGGGGAGAGCAGTGGGACTTTCCCCTTTGTTCTCCCTGCTGGGCCCTGAGGGTCAAAATTATATAAGAAATACTATCTCTGTGGGGCTGGGTATCACGGAGGTGAGACATTTTCAGGGGAGGGCAGGGCAGACTCCTCTTTGGTTTTATTGTGGGCTAGATACAGGTGGGGGCAGCCATCATGAACGTCAGTATTAATGTGTCTGATTACTTCCCTGCTGGATTATAAGGGTCTTAAATTGTATAACATTCTACCCAGATTGGTTATTACCCATGGATTATATTAGCCGTTGTAGTGTGGGTTTTGTAGGAGTTAAGTGGTCTAACGTTTGCTACAGTAGATAACCTCTAATATATTACTGCATTTGATCAGCTTCGTCTACTTAAACTCTAAACGCAAACGGTATTACTAACAGTATTTTTATTTAGAAATTTCGGCCACATATTTATATTATCCACGAAACTGTCAATAACTGTATAAGGATCTTCAATTCCTAAGAGTTCAAGTTTTTAAACATATTTTTCCTTTTCCGCGGGCGCGATTCTTTACATACGGTGAACACGTCCAGCGCTGGTGAACACGTCCAGCGCTGGCGAACAGCTGATTGTGTTTACGTCTGATGTACACCACTGTGGCGGCGGGCGTAGGTATCACGTGATTTAGGTCACGTGTTTGCAAGGACTCTATAAGTCGGGGCCCTTTTGACGGGGCTATTTTGACTGGGTCGTTTTGTCGGGGGTCGATTTGACGGGGTCAAATTAACGGGGCCGTTTTGACGGGGCCGATTTGTCCCAGGCCGTTTTGACAGGGCACCACTATATACTAACCATAAACTATAGTTCTAGACTAGATCTAGGGGCCTATAATATATACTATATATTGTTTATAATATTATACAATTAATATTAATCAGAGCAATTTTATTTTTTAGTCTACTTAATATGTATTTAAGTATTTATATCTGGGCTGCTAAATAAAGCGGTTGATTGTAGAGTACATTTAAAAATTAACTTATCTTGTCAGTTCTTAGTTTTTGGTAGACCTCTGTCTCCGGCCTCTGTATCTACCAACTGACCACACACTGAGCCTTCAACCAATGACCACAGGGCGCTATGTGAACACATTTGTTTTTACACACAACAGTTAGTGAACTCCTGTTTTTAAATTGACCAATGACTGTCCGCTTTTTATCAATGAAGTATTAGAGAAAAATAACTGTGTTATAAATTAAATAAATAGATCAGCACTTGCCCCCGATATGTGACCCCGTTACTACACTCACACAACACACACCTGTGAGGTGTTATTTCACGCAGATCAGCCGTTTATATCGTTTAATTTAAATATAATTGAATAAAACATTTAATACAAAGTAAGATCGTTTGAAATTCAATCTAAAAAAAAAAATTTGATACGGGAATCAAAGGGCAGATAGTTCTAGCTACCTGTGGGTGGGAAAGGTAGTTCTAACTACCTGAGGGTGTGGGTGGGGCAGGTAGTTCTAGATACCTGTGTGTGGGGCAGGTAGTTCTAGCTAACTGTGTGTGGGGCAGGTAGTTTTAGCTAAATGTGGTTGGGGAGGTAGTTCTAGCTAAATGTGGTTGGGGAGGTAGTTCTAGCTAAATGTGGGTGGGGAGGTATTTCTAGCTACCTATGGGTGGGGAGGTAGTTCTAGCTACCTGTGGGTGGGGAGGTAGTTCTAGCTAAATGTGGGTGGGGCAGGTAGTTCTAGCTAAATGTGTGTGGGACAGGTAGTTCTAGCTAAATGTATGTGTGGGTGGGGCAGATAGTGCTAGCTACCTGTGGGTGTGGCAGGTAGTTCTAGCCAAAATTTGTGGGGCAGGTAGTTCTAGCTAAATATGTGTGGGGCGGGTAGTTCTAGCTAAATGTGGTTGGGGAGGTAGTTCTAGCTAAATGTGGGTGGGGAGGTATTTCTAGCTACCTGTGGGTGGGGAGGTAGTTCTAGCTACCTGTGGGTGGGGAGGTAGTTCTAGCTAAATGTGTGTGGGGCAGGTAGTTCTAGCTAAATGTATGTGTGGGTGGGGCAGATAGTGCTAGCTACCTGTGGGTGTGGCAGGTAGTTCTAGCCAAAATTTGTGGGGCAGGTAGTTCTAGCTAAATATGTGTGGGGCGGGTAGTTCTAGCTACCTGTGGGTGTGGGTGGGGCAGGTAGTTCTAGCTACCTGAGGGTGTTAGTGGGGCAGGTAGTTCTAGCTAAATGTGGGTGGGGCAGGTAGTTCTAGCTACCTGAGGGTGTGGGTGGGGCAGGTAGTTCTAGCAAAGGACCCCTACCCCTATATATATCCTATAAATACATATTTATGCTTGTATATATATATCTTTATATGTATATATATATATATATATATATATATATATATATATATATATATATATACATGCATATATATATACATGCATATATATATATGCATGTATATATATATATATATATATATATATATATATATATATATATATATATATATATATATATATATATATATATATATATATATACATGCATATATATATATATATATATATATATATATATATATATATATATATATATATATATATATATATATATATATATATATATATATACATAGAAATACATAGAAATACATATTTATGTATATATATATATATATATATATATATATTATATATGAGTTTATACATAAGGAAAAATGTTTGAACCCCTCCCATCAACACTTCCTAGCTACGCCACTGTCCTAACATGGGGCCTAGGCTGATCACATTTGTAGCCTTAGCTGTTCGTATTCTTCTTCTGCTTTTTCTCAATCTGGTGCTCCACACTCCCACGCTTACCACATTTAAACACTTGAACACTTAAAACTTAAGCACTTAAACACATAAACACGTAAACACTTAAACACATACACTTAAACACTTAAACACTTACACACTTAAACACTTAAACACTTAAACACATAGATACTTAAATACTTAAACGCCAGTACTTAATTATGTTAACCCGTTTATTTCCGCGAATGGGTTACCGAAAAAATAAATATTGCTATTATATCCTGTATAGTGTAAAAGATGCTTATTTAATTAATTCAGTTAACTTTCTCACTTATTTTGTCAAATTAACTCAAGCGATAACTTTAATCTTAAACCTAAAATCTGACCTTTAACTTCTAATCCTGAACCCTAACGCGAACCCAATCCCTTACCCATTCACCTACCCCTTATCCCAAACTCCTGCGCCTAAACCACTAACCCTAACAATAATTTAGATATAATGCGGTAATAAATTATATTATTTATGCCGTGTTTCAAAAACAAAAAGTTCCTACCAGCTGCCAACATTCCGGTATACCACGCCGACAGTCGAAACATTTCTTTTTACTTTCTCGTATATACGAAGTATAGAGAAAGTATTGTAATCGTGCACTGATACGGAAAAACATAATTTTGAAATCTTGTCCGTATGTCTGTGTGTCTGTCTGTGTGTCTGTCTGTCTGTCTGTGTGTAAACACGATAACTTGAGTACCGTTACAGCTAGGTTGATGAAATTTCATATATAAGTATATTATCAACTTTTGAGCGATTTCCGATAAACGGAAGTGATACTTTTTCTACTTTGAATTTTTCAAAAGCCTATAACTTGAGTACTATTTCAGATAGATAAATGAAATTTCACGTGTAAGTAAAAGATCTAATTCTCTACCTTTTTTCAAATTTTGAGTAATTTCCGTTGACCGGAAGTACTATTTTACGCTATTTCTGATTTCTCAAAAGCGAATGTAAATTTATAAAGTACTAATAATATTGCGTAATATTATGCACATTTTGTTTTGGCGTTCGCTTGGTTCGCAATTCTTTTTTCTATGAGATTCTATTCTATTTTTAAAAGTTTAAGTAATTAAAAATCATATAAGAATATTCGAGAAAGTTTAGGGGAGAACATTCCCGGTTTATTTTAATATAGCAATTTATAAAATCAGTAAAGCTTGCTACCTAAAAAAATTAAAATATGTTTCTCTATTAAACGTCAATTTAAAAAAAGACTAAATATAGATAATTGTTTATTTCGTCTACGACGAGCGGTATAAGCATTCCACACGTAAACCTATACTGTTTAAAAAAAATGGCAAAATGATTTTCTTCGCTTCCGTTTCTGATCATTTCTGATAATACCTCATTTAAACTTTCAAACGTTTTTTATTTGTTTAGATGGCTTATAACGGGAATTTATGTCCAAGGGATTTCGTCTGGAAGACAGGGGTGGGGTATGACACGGGATTTTGTTTAACAGACACCTCTAAACACCAGCGACAAAATACATATCTAACGACTACATAACGTGTTTTGGTATCTTCATATACATCTTGTGTTCCGCAGTCCCAACATGACAGTGTAAGACCAAGCATTACTTATTGTACAACAGTACAACATCATTTTTAGAAAGGTTCCTAAAATATTTGACATTACCAACACATTACTTTAGATGTATGACTTAAACCAATAGTTACCTACAACATTAGACTTTCCAAACACATGCCCTTAAATATATGACTTGAACCTCTAGTTACCTACAACACATGACCTCAAATATATGACTTAAACCTTTTGTTACCTACAACACATGACCTCAAATATATGACTTAAACCTTTTGTTACCTACAACACATGACCTCAAATATATGACTTAAACCACTTGCTACTTACAATGCATACAGACACTGAATAACACCTGTCCAAATATAATAATTACCTTGCCGAAGCAGCCACATTAGCATAGCTTCAAATAGATAAACTTACCATACCTTTTCCTCTCACAAGACCCACTCACTATTCTGACAATAAAATATAGAAGCGAAAACATGAAACGTTAGTAATTCAAAAAGAATATTGAAACCCACTAATGAGCATTAGTCAAATTAGAAAGACGAAAGGGATTTAATTTATACAATGTTATTGCGCAAGTAGCATTTTATTTTTCAAAGTCTTATATAAAGAAAGTTTAAAACTACAATAAACGTTAGCTACATTTGTGTCATTTGACGGTATATATATATATATATATATATATATATATATATATATATATATATATATATATATATATATATATATATATATATATTTGTGTCTAAGTACGTATATATATATATATATATATATATATATATATATATATATATATATATATATATATATAGTTTACTGAATAAACGTTTCGTTCAATTTTTCAGAAAAATACTAGAACAAAATGCATTGGACGTATTTTTGTTTATTCCTCCAAATATTGTTGGTCTCGGCCCAAAACAGTTTGACTAGTACGTTTTAAACGTTTTTTTGTTCATTGATTTACAGTTCATATAGAAATTTTAGAGCTACTTTTGCTTATACTATGTCTGTATGAGCGCCTAAAAGTTATTAACAAAGACATTATTTTTTTTTTAAATAAAGTTTCAAATTAATGTTTAAAAATGTTTTGCAGGAACTGACTCCACTACTAGCCTAACTCCATGCCTAACCAAATACCAAATGAACTTAAGAAATAAATTGTGTTGTAATCCCCAGACACCTGCTACACGGACCTGGGATGTTTCTCTATCAGCCCACCTTTTGGCTTTACCCTGCAAAGACCCCTAGCTCTCCTGCCTCAGTCACCTGAATGGATCCGGTAATTTATAAAATATAAGCCATAACCACATTTAAGTTAAACATGGATAATTCATATTTAAACCCATCGTCTAATGCAATGAATTATTTTTTATATAAATTTGAACGATGATTATGTTAATTAGGATTTGGGAATGGGGGGTTCACTATAATTTTGTGGATACGACTTATCAAAATAATAAAAAGAATTGATTTTTTTTAAAAATGAATAAACACTCTAATAACATCTTTATATTAAATAATAATCTGTCACATCTAATTATTTATTATTCTTTAAACATTTGGTACTGATTTTGTAAAATACATATTTTTTTTAATCAACATACTTAAAGTTTTGAGCTTGTATTTTATATTCCCCTAACACTTTGCCCAAATGTAATTTTAGAATTACTTATTCCCCGAATAGTATATCTGGTTGTTGCCATCCCCTATTGTTTACCCACCAACATTTCCCCCAGCACCCTGTTCAAGCTGTACACCCGAGCCCAACCGGCAACTCCACTAGACCTGCCAGCCACACAAGTCAAGACCAGCCTCACCACCATCTGGCCAGGTTTTGTCTCACGACCGACCAAAATTATCGTACACGGATTTCTCGACTGGGTTGAATTATCAAGCTGGGGAAAGGTCAGTGAAGCTTTAATTTAGCACCGAAAAATCATATCAATCTAACTTTAAATTATTGATTGATTTTTTAATGTAAAGCTGATTTTTTAAAAACACGTTAAGAGCTATTCAAAAAAACTAATTTTTCCATCATCAATCTTTTTATTATGAGGGTTATAATACATTAAAACCATTTATGTATCGTTTTTGTATTTAAGTTTGTTTTCGGCTAATTGAATTATCTGTATATGTGTCTACTGTTTCAATTATCTCCCGTGTTCTTTTAATTATCCCCCCTGTTGTATAAATTATCTACCCTATTGTTGTTTCAGCTGATGAAGGACGAGCTGTTGAAACAGGGAGACTACAACGTCATCCTTGTTGACTGGTCAGGGGGCAAAAAGCCGCCCTACACCCAGGCCACAGCCAATACAAGAGTCGTAGGGGCTCAGATAGCTCAGCTCATCAACCAAATCAGTGTACGTACATTTTATTTTAACAGCCAATACAAGAGTCGTAGGGGCTCAGATAGCTCAACTCATCAACCAGATCAGTGTACGTACATTTTATTATAACAGCCAATACAAGAGTCGTAGGGGCTCAGATAGCTCAACTCATCAACCAAATCAGTGTACGTACATTTTATTTTAACAGCCAATACAAGAGTCGTAGGGGCTCAGATAGCTCAGCTCATCAACCAAATCAGTGTACGTACATTTTATTTTAACAGCCAATACAAGAGTCGTAGGGGCTCAGATAGCTCAACTCATCAACCACATCAGTGTACGCTGCTTATTTGGTGTATTAATTTATTATTATTTTAAAGCTTAGGATTTCAAGTTATTTCATCCAGGATGAAGTATTAAAAAGTATCCTTTCAAACCTTACCTTCCATTTGTGAGGCAAATATATCAATTCTCGTGACTTAGGACATGTACCCATTACAGCTGAGTTAACCCATTTACGTACTAAAAATTTCAGTCTGCCATTTTGAACTAGCTAGAGAGCACTTACTCTTGTTTACTATTGGGTTATTTAGTTTTTAATGGCAAGGTATTTATGCTATGAAAGAAAATGCGAGCAAGTTTAGGCAAGATCGCTCACGCTTTAAAAAATCTGCTTTCACAGGATGTTTACAGCACATCGGTCGAAAACTTCCACATTATCGGTCACAGTCTGGGCTCCCACGTCGCAGGGTACGCTGGGGAGAGGGTGCCAGGCTTGGGGAGGATTACAGGTAGGTTGGTGAGTGGGGAGGGTTACGGGTAGGTTGGTGAGTGGGGAGGATTACAGGTAGGTTGGTGAGTGGGGAGGGTTACGGGTAGGTTGGTGAGTGGGGAGGATTACAGGTAGGTTGGTGAGTGGGGAGGTTTACTGGTAGGTTGGTGAGTGGGGAGGGTTACAGGTAGGTTGGTGAGTGGGGAGGATTACAGGTAGGTTGGTGGGTGGGGAGTTTTAAGGTAGGTTGGTGGGTGGGGAGGTTTACAGGTAGGTTGGTGAGTAGGGAGGTTTACAGGTAGGTTGGTGAGAGGGTTGGATTACAGGTAGGTTGGTGAGTGTGGAGGGTTACAGATAGGTTGGTGAGAGGGGAGGATTACAGGTAGGTTGGTGGGTGGGGAGGTTTACAGGTAGGTTGGTGAGTGGATTACAGGTAGGTTGGTGAGTAGGGAGGTTTACAGGTAGGTTGGTGGTTGGGGGGTTACATGTAGGTTGGTGAGTGGGGAGGAATACAGATAGGTTGGTGAATGGGGAGGTTTACAGGTAGGTTGGTGGTTGGGGAGGTTTACAGGTAGGTTGGTGAGTGGGGATTACAGGTAGGTTGGTGGGAGGGGATTACAGGTAGATTGGTGAGTAGGGAGGATTACAGTTAGGTTTAGTGGGAGGGGATTAGAGGTAGGTTGGTGGGAGGGGAGGGTTACAGGTAGGTTGGTGAGTGGGTCATATGAGAATTAAGTAGAAAAGTAAAACGCATGGTTGCTAGATAAATTTGAAGGCCCTCAAACAAATGTGGCCCTGTCCATGTAACATAGCAGTCACTGGTTATAGACTATTTGTATAAATGGAGCTAAATATTTCTATTTGAGAAACTTCTCAAATCGAGAGTTCGGGACTGCTACCTACCTCCCCCCCCCCCTCTCCCAAAATGCACGTGATCATTGTGATGATTAAAGATAATTAGGATAGAGTTAATCTAGAAATAATTTAAATTCAATGATGCGTCTGTTATTTCCATTGCTTGTTTGGAGTTGTTGTTTTTTTAACTGACAAGGTATTTGCAAAAGACAGAAAATTAAAATATTTATATGGCAATATATTATATATTATTATATATTATACTAAATATTTATTGTGAATCTTGTCATTTATTAGTAACACCATCTCATAGAGACATGACTTTTTATTTATCTTTTATAACAATAATAAAAATCTTAGAATTGGTAACATTATATTTCAAAATAAACATCATTTACAAAGTATGTTTTCTCATGATTATGTATTTAATTTATATCTACGTTGTTCTTTTTTAAATAAAATGCAAGTCATAAAAAAGACAGAACAAATATCAAAATAACCGAGAATCATATAATGCACTTTAAAAGTTCTGAATAAATATATAATAAATAAGATTTGACAGGGACCACTTCATTGTTGTATATTCCATAGGTTTGGACCCCGCCGGCCCATACTTTGAGAACACTCCAGCCAGCGTCAGACTCGACCCCACTGACGCCTTGTTTGTTGACGTCATCCACACTGACGCGGGGACTCTTCTCACGTTAAGTATGTGACTCCTTTTAAATAGTTCGTCGAGTAAACTAAGCGAGAGTAAGCAAACTTAAAACTCTCATAGATGTGTATAGAACAGAGAAGGTTGGGATATAGTACTTGTAGCATCCAACAATGGTAGGAAAGTTTGGGAATAGACCGATTGGTTTTCGAAATAAAAAACAATTAAAGACCAATATAAAGAAATAGTTCGCCCAGAGAATGTAATCAAATGTAGCCTACAGCCAGTAACAATAATAAATAGTTCGTTCAGTACATACTTTCATATTTTCAGTAATTTTTTAACTAAACATCAATATATCCATTTATCTCTTAACTAAGCAGCAATATATCCATCGTCTATAGTAAAACTATAAATACAATGAGGTCTTATATTAATATATATATATATATATATATATATATATATATATATATATATATATATATATATATATAGTAGAAGACGTACCATTTTACAATTTGTCTAGTAGTCTGCACTGTAAAATCACATCATTCTTATGTAAAAACTTGTAATTTGACATTCTCTCACACACAGACCTGGGCATCATGCAGACCGTAGGTCACGCTGACTTTTACGCAAATTTTGGACATAACCAGCCTGGATGTATCCAGTCTCCAATAACAACCATCCAACAATGGGGGCTTGATGGTAGGTGTGGGGGCTTGATGGTAGGTGTGGTGGGGGCTTGATGGTAGGTGTGGGGGCTTGATGGTAGGTGTGGGGGCTTGATGGTAGGTGTGGGGGCTTGATGGTAGGTGTGGTGGGGGCTTGATGGTAGGTGTGGGGGATTGATGGTAGGTGTGGTGGGGGCTTGATGGTAGGTGTGGGGGATTGATGGTAGGTGTGGTGGGGGCTTGATGGTAGGTGTGGGGGCTTGATGGTAGGTGTGGGGGATTGATGGTAGGTGTGGGGGATTGATGGTAGGTTTGGGGGCTTGATGGTAGGTGTGGGGGATTGATGGTAGGTGTGGGGGATTGATGGTAGGTGTGGTGGGGGCTTGATGGTAGGTGTGGGGGCTTGATGGTAGGTTTGGGGGCTTGATGGTAGGTGTGGGGGATTGATGGTAGGTGTGGTGGGGGCTTGATGGTAGGTTTGGGGGCTTGATGGTAGGTGTGGGGGATTGATGGTAGGTGTGGGGGATTGATGGTAGGTTTGGGGGCTTGATGGTAGGTGTGGGGGATTGATGGTAGGTGTGGGGGATTGATGGTAGGTGTGGTGGGGGCTTGATGGTAGGTGTGGGGGCTTGATGGTAGGTTTGGGGGCTTGATGGTAGGTGTGGGGGCTTGATGGTAGGTGTGGTGGGGGCTTGATGGTAGGTGTGGGGGCTTGATGGTAGGTGTGGGGGCTTGATGGTAGGTGTGGTGGGGGCTTGATGGTAGGTGTGGGGGCTTGATGGTAGGTGTGGGGGCTTGATGGTAGGTGTGGTGGGGGCTTGATGGTAGGTGTGGGGGCTTGATGGTAGGTGTGGGGGCTTGATGGTAGGTGTGGTGGGGGCTTGATGGTAGGTGTGGGGGCTTGATGGTAGGTGTGGGGGCTTGATGGTAGGTGTGGTGGGGGCTTGATGGTAGGTGTGGGGGCTTGATGGTAGGTGTGGGGGCTTGATGGTAGGTGTGGTGGGGGCTTGATGGTAGGTGTGGGGGCTTGATGGTAGGTGTGGGGGCTTGATGGTAGGTGTGGTGGGGGCTTGATGGTAGGTGTGGGGGCTTGATGGTAGGTGTGGGGGCTTGATGGTAGGTGTGGTGGGGGCTTGATGGTAGGTGTGGGGGCTTGATGGTAGGTGTGGGGGCTTGATGGTAGGTGTGGGGGCTTGATGGTAGGTGTGGGGGCTTGATGGTAGGTAAGGTGGGGGCTTGATGGTAGGTGTGGGGGCTTGATGGTAGGTGTGGGGGATTGATGGTAGGTGTGGGGGATTGATGGTAGGTGTGGGGGATTGATGGTAGGTTTTGGGCTTGATAGTAGGTGTGAGAGCTTGATGGTAGGTTTGGGGGCTTGATGGTAGGTGTGGGGGATTGATGGTAGGTGTGGGGGATTGATAGTAGGTGTGAGAGCTTGATGGTAGGTGTGGGGGCTTGATGGTAGGTGTGGGGGATTGATGGTAGGTGTGGGGGATTGATGGTAGGTGTGGGGGATTGATGGTAGGTTTGGGGCTTGATAGTAGGTGTGAGAGCTTGATGGTAGGTTTGGGGGCTTGATGGTAGGTGTGGGGGATTGATGGTAGGTGTGGGGGATTGATAGTAGGTGTGAGAGCTTGATGGTAGGTGTAGGGGCTTGATGGTAGGTGTGGGGGATTGATGGTAGGTGTGTGGGATTGATGGTAGGTGTGGGGGATTGATGGTAGGTGTGGGGGATTGATGGTAGGTTTGGGGGCTTGATAGTAGGTGTGAGAGCTTGATGGTAGGTTTGGGGGCTTGACGGTAGGTGTGGGGGATTGATGGTATGTGTGGGGGATTGATGGTAGGTGTGGGGGCTTGATAGTAGGTGTGAGAGCTTGATGGTAGGTTTGGGGGCTTGATGGTAGGTGTGGGGGATTGATGGTAGGTGTGGGGGATTGATGGTAGGTGTGGGGGCTTGATAGTAGGTGTGAGAGCTTGATGGTAGGTTTGGGGGCCTGATGGTAGGTGGGGGGATTGATGGTAGGTGTGGGGGATTTATGGTAGGTTTGGGGGCTTGATGGTAGGTGTGGGGGATTGATGGTAGGTGTGGGGGATTGATGGTAGGTGTGGTGGGGGCTTGATGGTAGGTGTGGGGGCTTGATGGTAGGTTTGGGGGCTTGATGGTAGGTGTGGGGGCTTGATGGTAGGTGTGGTGGGGGCTTGATGGTAGGTGTGGGGGCTTGATGGTAGGTGTGGGGGCTTGATGGTAGGTGTGGTGGGGGCTTGATGGTAGGTGTGGGGGCTTGATGGTAGGTGTGGGGGCTTGATGGTAGGTGTGGTGGGGGCTTGATGGTAGGTGTGGGGGCTTGATGGTAGGTGTGGTGGGGGCTTGATGGTAGGTGTGGGGGCTTGATGGTAGGTGTGGGGGCTTGATGGTAGGTGTGGTGGGGGCTTGATGGTAGGTGTGGGGGATTGATGGTAGGTGTGGTGGGGGCTTGATGGTAGGTGTGGTGGGGGCTTGATGGTAGGTGTGGGGGCTTGATGGTAGGTGTGGTGGGGGCTTGATGGTAGGTGTGGGGGCTTGATGGTAGGTGTGGGGGCTTGATGGTAGGTGTGGTGGGGGCTTGATGGTAGGTAAGGTGGGGGCTTGATGGTAGGTGTGGGAGCTTGATGTTAGGTAGGTGTGGGGGCTTGATGGTAGGTGTGGTGGGGGCTTGTTGGTAGGTGTGGGGGCTTGATAGTAGGTGTGAGAGCTTGATGGTAGGTTTGGGGGCTTGATGGTAGGTGTGGGGGATTGATGGTAGGTGTGGGGGCTTGATAGTAGGTGTGAGAGCTTGATGGTAGGTTTGGGGGCTTGATGGTAGGTGTGGGGGATTGATGGTAGGTGTGGGGGATTGATGGTAGGTGTGGGGGATTGATAGTAGGTGTGAGAGCTTGATGGTAGGTGTGGGGGCTTGATGGTAGGTGTGGGGGATTGATGGTAGGTGTGGGGGATTGATGGTAGGTGTGGGGGATTGATGGTAGGTGTGGGGGATTGATGGTAGGTTTGGGGGCTTGATAGTAGGTGTGAGAGCTTGATGGTAGGTTTGGGGGCTTGATGGTAGGTGTGGGGGATTGATGGTAGGTGTGTGGGATTGATGGTAGGTGTGGGGGATTGATAGTAGGTGTGAGAGCTTGATGGTAGGTGTGGGGGCTTGATGGTAGGTGTGGGGGATTGATGGTAGGTGTGGGGGATTGATGGTAGGTGTGGGGGATTGATGGTAGGTGTGGGGGATTGATGGTAGGTTTGGGGGCTTGATAGTAGGTGTGAGAGCTTGATGGTAGGTTTGGGGGCTTGATGGTACGTGTGGGGGATTGATGGTAGGTGTGGGGGATTGATGGTAGGTGTGGGGGATTGATGGTAGGTGTGGGGGCTTGATAGTAGGTGTGAGAGTTTGATGGTAGGTTTGGGGGCTTGATGGTAGGTGTGGGGGATTGATGGTAGGTGTGGGGGATTGATGGTAGGTGTGGGGGCTTGATAGTAGGTGTGAGAGCTTGATGGTAGGTTTGGGGGCTTGATGGTAGGTGTGGGGGATTGATGGTAGGTGTGGGGGATTGATGGTAGGTTTGGGGGCTTGATGGTAGGTGTGGGGGATTGATGGTAGGTGTGGGGGATTGATGGTAGGTGTGGGGGATTGATAGTAGGTGTGAGAGCTTGATGGTAGGTGTGGGGGCTTGATGGTAGGTGTGGGGGATTGATGGTAGGTGTGGGGGATTGATGGTAGGTGTGGGGGATTGATGGTAGGTGTGGGGGATTGATGGTAGGTTTGGGGGCTTGATAGTAGGTGTGAGAGCTTGATGGTAGGTTTGGGGGCTTGATGGTAGGTGTGGGGGATTGATGGTAGGTGTGGGGGATTGATGGTAGGTGTGGGGGCTTGATAGTAGGTGTGAGAGCTTGATGGTAGGTTTGGGGGCTTGATGGTAGGTGTGGGGGATTGATGGTAGGTGTGGGGGATTGATGGTAGGTGTGGGGGCTTGATAGTAGGTGTGAGAGCTTGATGGTAGGTTTGGGGGCTTGATGGTAGGTGTGGGGGATTGATGGTAGGTGTGGGGGATTGATGGTAGGTGTGGGGGATTGATGGTAGGTGTGGGGGCTTGATAGTAGGTGTGAGAGCTTGATGGTAGGTTTGGGGGCCTGATGGTAGGTGTGGGGGCTTGGTGGTAGGTGTGATGTCCAGTCAAGCGCTTTTTTAAAATTAATATATCAGATAAACAAAGTGCGTATTTATATAT
This sequence comes from Physella acuta, assembly GCF_028476545.2. Lineage (NCBI taxonomy): Eukaryota > Metazoa > Mollusca > Gastropoda > Physidae > Physella > Physella acuta. The sequence continues at coordinate 414,098 of NW_026732264.1, forward strand.
AAAATTATATACATACATATATATATATGTATATATATATATATATAAATATATATATATATATATATATATATATATATGTTTGTATGTGTGTGTGTGTGTGCGTGTGTGTATGCCGAGGTCAAGAATGATATGAACTCAACTCTGTCTGCCCAATTGCTTTCTTTTTCTAAAGAGAAATCTTTACTTATACACACGCACACAAATGTATATATATATATAAATATATATATATATATATATATATATATATATATATATATATATATATATATATATATATATATATATATATATATATATATATATATATATATATATATATATATATATATATAAATATATATATATATATATATATATATATATATATATATATATATATATATATATAGATATATATATATATATATATATATATATATATATATATATATATATATAATTGTGTTCACATCCAAGGCTTCGGTGACCTCGTGATCTGTAACCACATGCGAGCCTTCCGCCTGTTTACAGAGAGCATCAACTCCAGCTGTCGCTTCAAGAGTTATCCTTGTGCTAGTGAACTCAACTTCATGGTGAGTGGTTTGGAGCGGTAGATATTAAGGTGTCGTGTACAAATTTTCTTAAAAATTAAGTCAAATATCTGTATACAAATATTCATATATCAATAAATATGTATATATATATGTATATATATATATATATATATATATATATATATATATATATATATATATATATATATATATATATATATATATATATATATATATATATATATATATATATATATATATATATATATATATATGTATATATATATAAGTATTTATAAATATAAATATATAATAAAATATGACTATTTGTGTGTGTGTGTGTGTGTTTATTATGTTATAACATTCTTATGTTAGCGTCTTTGATAGACGCACACTATGAGACTACTAAATATGAAACAGCGTAGGCTTGAAGTAGAGCGCACGATTACAAGTAGTTTCGAATTCTGTTCAAAGTTTGCGTCTGTGTGACGCCGCTGTTTCCATTCTTCCCCTCTAAAGTGTAACTGAACCGTGTCGGGGACAGTAAAGGTGACTAGTGCTGACCACACTATCTTTGTATGTGCCACGTTTGTCAAATCAGACTGTCGGAATTTGAATTTTTCAACATCCGTCTGTGCAGTTAAACACCGTGATTGTGTGTCGTTTAATTTACTGCGTTTTGATATTGGACTGGATTTGAAACAAAAGTTGATTTAATAAGCACAATAAAAATGTACTACTTTTTATGTAGCTATAAGTAAAATCATGGTTCACAACATTTATCTACCCTTCGCTAAATATAAATATGATTACAAAAGATGATCCATATACTACTACGGAGTAATATAGTCCACTTATATATCATTACTCGTGTACACAAATACTGCAACTTCTGGTGAGTAGGGGGACGGAGGTAGAGAGCTGGACTGCTAACCCCTAAGTCTCGAGTTCGAAGTCAGTAGAAACAAGTGAAGTAGAGTTCACTATAGACCGTCAGGTTTGAAAGGGAACTTTATTTTTACTCGTTAGTATTAAGGGGGTAGGCTCCAGAAAAAACCAACTTCTTAAGTAAAACCTTTTATTGATTCATTTGTGTATATCCAACTTAGGGTACTTGAAGGAAAATATTTCCATGCATCAGGGACTTTTTTGAAAATATGGTTGCCATGGCAACGGCGGCCATCTTGAAAAAAACATCATTTTCTGGAGTTCTAAAATTTCATAATTTCATAAATTTTTTTCTGGAGCCTATCCCCTTAATATGTACTGTCAGTAAAATTTAAATAGAAATAAATAGAAATACTATTAATAATTGACGTTGTAATTAATATTTTTAATTAATTTAACATGTAATTTTTTCAAAGTTAATTTCATAATGTATTGTCAACTGATCCTGACCTATGTGTCAAATCGACATTTCGGTCGCCAGCTTTCACATTCGACTGTCGAGTCCCCAAAGAAGAAGCAATTGAAATAAAATCTTGTATACCTCCCCATCCCCTCCCCAGCTGGGCTGGTGTAACACATGTGGTGTGTCAGGCTGTGCCAACCTGGGATTCTGGGCCAAGCCAACGCCTGCTGGAAAATTTTTCCTGAAGACTGCTGGAAATCCGCCATTTTGTTTGGCTTAGTTCCTGGCAGAATACCATATTAAACAAAAAAAATAAAATATCCAACTTTTTGTTGCTTGTGTAATGAATGTGTTAGATTTATAAATGTCAGATGAAAACATATAATCAAGGTACTCATACATAAAGAATAACATAACTAACCTGTCTTACACGAAAGAACCAAGAAAATATTATGGTTTGTATATAACTGTGTTGGGGGGTTTTCAGTTTTTGCAGTACCACGACACATCATCATGCAGCAATCTGGCATTGACACTACGGGTGTAGACTGTTCTCCAGTTTCCTGACAATACATGCAAAGTTAGCCTACTGTTATTTGACATTAATTACTAGCGCTTTAAGGTACAGCTAGTTAAGGTACACCGGCCATGTTATTGAATTAGCTAATTGGACGTCATTTGTGTGTGGTCTATTAAATTTTTGTGGACGTTAGCATCAAAGGTGCGGGGTGGTGTTGGTTGATGACGTAACACCTGAGGGCTGGGTAAGTGACTTTTATCAAGATGGTGCAGGGGGGGGGGTGCGCTTTTTTGCTAAATAAATCGCAAGGATTTACACTGGATTGGTTAGTAGATAACCTTTATCATTGAGAAAAGAAACTAATTGTATTAAATCGCATTTTACGCATGTAAAAATCGAACCTGGCTTATAAATGTATGTATATATTGAACCTGTCTGATAAATGTATGTAAAAATCGAACCTGTCTTGTAAATGTATGTAAAAATCGAACCTGGCTTATAAATGTATGTATATATTGAACCTGTCTGATAAATGTATGTAAAAATCGAACCTGTCTTGTAAATGTATGTAAAAATGGAGCTTATCTTATAAATTAATGTAAAAACCTGTCTTATAATGTATGTAAAAATCGAACCTGGCATAAATGTATCGTGTGGGTTTGGTTTGAGTGATATGGACTAATATCTCTTTGCAGAGTAAATTGAGAAAACTTTTATCGTATTCTATAGTGTGAATCATGTCACTTTGTTTTGCAGATACAAAATCACCTAAACACAGTTACGATAAATACGCTGTGATTACATTGTGGAGTCATTTAGTTGTTAATATTTTTAAAACTAAAATGTATGTCTATTTAAACAAGTGTTTGATACACTTCCCATTTAGTTTTAGTTATAGTGTAAGGGAAATTACTCTCAAAGTATTCCCTTAGTCAAAATAAATATAATGGACAACGCTAGTAGGTACAAATAACCAAATTCGCCACTGGTTTTTACACTTAATATGTTTAAAAAAAAGATTTGTTAGACAAAAATATGAACGTATTGGTGCACTACTTACAATAAAATATAATGCTGTTCCGTATTTCACATTTTTAAACGCTATTAATATTTTCAACAAATTTTGTAGTTATTCGAAATAATCAAGTTCATCAGAGTTCCCTAGCCCTAACCCTAACTTTACCTCTTTTACATTTTTTTATATAAAAAAAAAATTTATAAAACAACTGAGTTAATAAAAAAAAACTGAGGACTGTATAGATATAGATGTTTGAAAGGGAAGAATATACATATTTTATGTGTCTCATTGTAATAACATAACTTTTCCGATTGCTTAAAATTTGTATCATATCAATTCTCTGTAATCCCAAATTTATTTCAGCTCTACTTAAAAACCCAAATTCCACCCTCTCTCCCCCCCCCCCCGTCCTCCGTCCCCTCAGCCCACCACGCCGGGGGAAAAAATCCCTTGAATCATCATTTAATTACACATTTGCATTTCCAGTTTCAGGTTGGTTTTTATTTTTTTGTATTTATATCTTATTATGTTTAGACGTTTTGTATTAGATCTATGTGTAAGTAAACCATCTTAAATGAATGAAAGCAGGCTACAAGTAAGAAATGTTACTATTGTAAATCTGTATCAGTCCTCACAAGCCGATGATGAAAACTGTAATACTAAAGCGAACACACAACTGACGCTGTAAATTACATGTCTGAGGCCAAAAAAAAAAAAAAAAAAAAAAAAAAAAAAAAAAAAAAAAAAAAAAAAAAAAAAACCTTTGCACTTTAGTTATAGGCCTATATTTAAAATTGCAATTAGACGTTTTGTATTATGTAGGTGAATAAAAGTACATGTGAGAAAAAAAAAATAAAAAAAATAAAACCCGCCGATCCAATTCAAAGTAATAAAGTTACTTATTGGTAAGAAAAAAAAGTTAAAAAAAAAACAAATTCAAAGTAATAATTTTTTTTTCCAAAAAAAAAACAACAACAACCCCAACCACTCTGTGGTAGGTAAAGCGGAGTTGACCTGTTCAGTGACGTCCTGCGAACTCGATCCAACATATTTGAAATGAAATCACATTCTAGAAGCCATTTTAATGTGATTATGTTACCTTAAAAATATTGATCAGATTAAAACCATTGTACTAGTCCAACCTGAGACATCCGATAAGATTACTTCAGTCAACTTTGTATCTCTTTAAAAAATTGCTAATGATTAGTTTTACTGGAAATAAAAATAATATTTAAGAAAGCGAACCAGTAAAAAAAATAAGTATATTAATGTTCATACTAGTTGCCTTCACTATTAAACAAGCGCTAACGCCACACCCTCCATTGTTCTAATTTACACTCTGTATATCTGACTGGCTGTACCTAATGAGACAAATCACACGTCGTGAGTTAGACAACATTCTCTCAACTGTTGGAGGTTGGAACACTCAGCTAAATCATTTTTACTTTCTCGTGTATACGAAGTAGAAAGAAAGTCTTGTAATCGTGCAAAAAGAAATCGAGATTTTTTGCAAATCTCGATGTTTTACATCTCCCTGAGTTGGAAAAACATAGTTTTGCAATCTTGTCCGTATGTCTGTATATATATATATATATATATATATATATATATATATATATATATATATATATATATATATATATATATATATATATATATATATATATATATGTATGTATATATATATATATATATGTATATATATATATAAATATATATATATGTATGTATATATATATATATATATATATATATATATATATATATATATATATATATATATATATATATATATATATATATATATATATGTATATATATATATATATATATATATGTATATGTATATATGTATATATATATATATATATATATATATATATATATATATATATATATACATATATACATATATACATATACATATATATATATATATATATTTGTGTGTGTCATCCCATGTTGTTTCATATAAGAATATTCCAGAAAGTTTAGGGGAGATCACTCCCGGTTGATTTAATGATACATTAAAGCAGCTTATTAATCCACAATAATCATGCCATTAATGAACACATCGGCTGTAAGAAAAAATTACAGGTTCAGTCTCCGAAAACAAAAAATTAAAAATGTGAAACTAAATTAAATATCCATCGTTTTACAGTCAAGAGATGATGTTGTATAGTTTTCAAGACATTTTAAAAGTGTCCGAAATATTATATCAACCGTTTAAATTGTAACCAATGGCGTTGCTAGGTCGGGTATCATCCGGATATGTAGCCTATATATATATATATATATATATATATATATATATATATATATATATGTATATATATATATATATATATGTGTGTGTGTGTGTGTGTGTGTGTGTGTGTGTGTGTGTGTGTGTGTGTACATATTCAAGTTGGAATAAGATTAGTTTTCAAAGTAAATTGTTAGGTTTGGCGTCACCCCAGACACAGAAACAGTAGTTGTTCGTGTGCAAAAAGTTCTTCTTCGGTCGGAGAGGGCAAGCCTATAGATTTTATAAGTGGAATACTAATGACCACTAAAGGTCACAGGTGCATCTGTAGGTATTACAAGCAGAGAGATACTCGTATGCAAATCGGCCGACTGGCTGTTTAGCTATTGCTGAAGCTATCGCATATGAACAACTTTAGAAATTTAAAATTCCCCAACCATTCTCTTCCAGCCTGCTTAGTAGTCAGACAACAAATGCAAATGCATTCGTTGAATCGTGTTCTTGCTACATATATGTCTTTGTTCTCGTAAATATTTTCTATCGGATAGCCAAGGCCATCTGATACCTAACAAGTCAAAGTTCAGTGTGAGGTGGCCAAGGCCATCTGATACCTAACCGTCAAAGTTCTGTGTGAGGTGGCCAAGGCCATCTGATATCTATACTTCAAACAAATATAAGCAAAACTGAGAAACGTTAGCAATTCAATTAGGATGATGAAACAGGCTATAATGGACATTAACCAAATTAGAAAGACCCATCGACTTCAATTCACCAACTTCAAAACGCGTGATAAAATGAATCATCCCAAGTATTATATAAAGGAAGATACGAATGTCACAGGCAAAAGCAGCTTTTCTTTTTATTTGGAGGTGTATGTACGTATATATATATTATATATATATATATATATATATATATATATATATATATATATATATATATATAGGCCTATAATATTGTATATATTTAAATAACAAACAGTTTTGCTGTTACATATTCTAGAAGAAACCACATCAAGATGAAATCTGTTTATCTTGCCTTACTTCTGAACATAGTTGTAATCTCTGCTCAGAACAGTTTGACCAGTAAGTATTTAAAGTTGCATTTTGATTATATTGTTACAATTTAAATTAAATACATTTTCTATTATTATATTAGTATGAGCAGCTGAAAGATACCTACAATTTGTTTTTACATCATACCTTATAAAATAATACCTGAAAATATTATCTTTTATATAAAAAGTCGTCTTTTAGGTTGTTGTTATTTTTTAAATATTCTACTAAAACTGCTAAATCTAGTATATGTAAAGTGTATTAGCAACCATTAATAAATTAAAAGAGGATACATTGTTTAAAAAAGTAGAATAATTTTTTGTGTTAATAAACATGTAAGAAGTTAATCAAAAACAGGTCTCTTTAATAAAAGACCGTTTCTTAATTCCGTGTTATGAAATTAAACGACCTGTTTATTTCCCGCCATTCTTTTACTTCGGGGTTGTAGTGAGGCGGGTGAGAGGGAGGAGGGGGGACTTCTATCAGCGCTGCTGAATCTGGACAGAAAAAATCATAAAGATCTCGCTCGTTTGACAAGAGCCATACATTGCCAAACAGCAACCGACATACGGTCATTAAGTACCTGCTTTCCTAAATATGTACATTTTGCTTTTGACCAAGGTTTTACCTTCAATAAATATCTCCTTAAACCGCAGACGTGTGCTACACCGACCTGCTTTCCTAAATATGTACATTTTGCTTTTGACCAAGGTTTTACCTTCAATAAATATCTCCTTAAACCGCAGACGTGTGCTACACCGACCTGCTTTCCTAAATATGTACATTTTGCTTTTGACCAAGGTTTTACCTTCAATAAATATTTCTTAAAACCGCAGACGTGTGTTACACGGACGTGGGATGTTTCTCTATCAGCCCACCTTTTGGCTTCACGCTGCAACGACCACTGGCTCTCCTGCCTCAGTCACCTGAATGGATCCGGTAAAAAAAAAATTTTGTAGATTACCCACACCTAAATTAAGCCAAAAAATCTTAGATCAAATATATTTAAATACCATGTTTTATTAATTTAACTAAAAATGCTAGATATTTTGTTTACCTTATCTTGTTATGCGTTCATTATTCTTTTTAATTTTACTTAAACAAGGATTATATAAAGCAACTTACTAGTGTTATTTTCAGTATGATTATTTAGAGAAAGCTACGTATCTGATGGCGATTATCTATGTTTATGTGTTGCTTTATTTCAATTACTAAACATGTTGCTACGAATTTTGATACAATTTTTATTCTCTAATACTCTAATACACTAATACTCTAATACTCTTATATTCTAATACACTAATACTCTAATACTCTAGTACTCTAATACTCTAATATTCTGATAATATGATCACAGGCTACGAACTTTTCCCCTAGCACCCTAACAATTCGACCCCTCCCCCCCCCAACCCTAACATTTCCCCAGCACCCTGTTCAAGCTGTACACCCGAGCCCAACCGGCAACTCCACTAGACCTGCCAGCCACACAAGTCAAGACAAGTCTCACCACCATCTGGCCAGGATATGTCTCACGACCGACCAAAATTATCGTCCATGGATTTATGGACTCAGTCGACCTAACAAGCTGGGGAAAGGTCAGAGGTCACATTAGAGAAAAAAATACATTTAAAATATTTGCAACTTAAACATCTACGTGTTTCAGGTTAATTGTTGTACACAAAGTTTTTAGTTTTAAACTGTTTTCCCGTTAAAGAAGCAACATATTCAGTTGTGATCTTTGTTAGAAGAAATAAAATTTTTACTTACCAACAATTATAACCAATAAACTGTTTATCCAAAACTGAAAAACTGCAGGAGGGAAACCTAATATTAGACTTTATAATGTATACAGTGAAATATTGTAAATATTAACGCAGCTTATGCAATAGTCAGTACCTATCTATTTTTTTCAGTTATCTTTACTCTCCGAGTTTCATAAATCTACCCTATTAATTCCATTATCTACCTTTTGTTTTAACTTATCTTCCTTATTTTAATTATCTTCCCTTTTGTTTCACTAATGTTACCTGCTGCTTTAATTATCTTTCCTGTTGTTTCAGCTGATGAAGGACAAACTGCTGGTCTAAGCATTTTCCCTATTACTTCAATTTTCTCCTGTTGGTTCAATTATAAACTTTGTTTTTTCAATTACCTACCCTGTTGTGTAAATTATCTACCTTGTTGTGCAAATTATCTCCCATTTTATGTAAATTCTCTCCCCTATTGTTTGAATGATCTCTCCTGTTGTTTCAGCTGATGAAAGACAAGCTGCTGCTCTAAGCTTTTCCCCTATTACTTCAATTATATCTCCTTTGTTGTTTCAATTATCTACCCTATTGTGTGAATTATCTCTCCTTTATGTAAATTATCTCCCCTGTTGTGTAAGTTATCTCCCCTATTATTTGAATTATCTCCCCTGTTGTTTCATTTACCTCCCCTGTTTCAGTTATCTCCCCTATCGTTTGATCTCCCCTGTTGTTTCAGCAAATGAAGGACGAGCTGTTGAAACAGGGTGACTACAACGTCATTCTTGTGGACTGGTCAGGGGGCAACAAGCCGCCCTACACCCAGGCCACAGCCAATACAAGAGTCGTAGCGGCTCAGATAGCTCAACTCATCAACCAAATCAGTGTACGTACATTTTATTTTAACAGCCAATACAAGAGTCGTAGGGGCTCAGATAGCTCAACTCATCAACCAAATCAGTGTACGTACATTTTATTTTAACAGCCAATACAAGAGTCGTAGGGGCTCAGATAGCTCAACTCATCAACCAGATCAGTGTACGTACATTTTATTTTAACAGCCAATACAAGAGTCGTAGGGGCTCAGATAGCTCAACTCATCAACCAAATCAGTGTACGTACATTTTATTTTAACAGCCAATACAAGAGTCGTAGGGGCTCAGATAGCTCAACTCATCAACCAAATCAGTGTACGTACATTTTATTTTAACAGCTAATACAAGAGTCGTAGGGGCTCAGATATCTCAACTCATCAACCAGATCAGTGTACGTACATTTTATTTTAACAGCCAATACAAGAGTCGTAGGGGCTCAGATAGCTCAGCTCATCAACCAAATCAGTGTACGTACATTTTATTTTAACAGCCAATACAAGAGTCGTAGCGGCTCAGATAGCTTAACTCATCAACCAAATCAGTGTACGTACATTTTATTTTAACAGCCAATACAAGAGTCGTAGCGGCTCAGATAGCTTAACTCATCAACCAAATCAGTGTACGTACATTTTATTTTAACAGCCAATACAAGAGTCGTAGGGGCTCAGATAGCTCATCAACCAGATTATTGTACGTTGGTTAAGCCGACTGTGTTTAGAGCAATCACTGTTGTCAGACCTAAGATCTACATTCTTGAAGATGTAAAAGCCTATATAGTTTTTGGCTGAGGTTATAAAAAAAAGACCTTTCAATAACAGAATTATATAAATCATAACGAAGAACAAGTGAAAGACTTAAGGAAGAAATCACGATATTTTCTGCATGGCCCGTGTTTGCTCGACGTGGTGAAAACAGTCTGGTCATGTCTAGTAAGAGAGTGGATATTTTAAAGATGTGTATCCCAGCCACCCATGTAGGAAATAACATGTATGCTACAAGCTGTACGTGCATTTTTTTAACAGTGGCCACCCTTCCCGAAAATTTTAGTCTGCGCCCCCCCCCCCCAAATAAACATTAAGTACCACCCCCTGAGTAAAAATAATCTTGAAGAAACACTGTTGGACAAGTAATAATAGTAATTTTTAGTTTATATTTTGAAAATCAAATAACAATACACATGCAAAAATCAAAATGTTGTGTTATAGTTTATTACATTTGTGATTAGAATTCCTTTAGGTGAAAAAATACCAATGGATGGTTCCAGAAAAATGTGACGTTATTCCTTTCGTATCTTTAAAATTTGGATTCACATTTTATCAAAACATTTTTTACGTCACAGGCTAAATACGGTACACCAGCCAAAAGCTTCCACGTCATCGGTCACAGTCTGGGCTCTCACATCTCTGGTTACGCTGGGGAGAGGGTGCCAGGTTTGGGGAGGATTACAGGTAGGTTGGTAGGTGGGGAGTATTAAAGGTAGGTTGGTGAGTGGGGAGGTTTACAGTTAGGTTGGTAGGTGGGGAGGATTACAGGTAGGTTGGTGGGTGGAGAGGTTTACAGTTAGGTTGGTAGGTGGGGAGGATTTCAGGTAGGTTGGGGTGTGGATTACAGGTAGGTTGGTGAGTTGGGAGGTTTACAGGTAGGTTGGTGAGTTGGGAGGTTTACAGGTAGGTTGGTGGGTGGGGAGGTTTACAGGTAGGTTGGTGAGTGGGGAGTGTCACAGGTAGGTTGTTGAGAATGATGAATATAAACCTGTTTTAACCCTCCTTACTTTTTGTTTTAGTTTGTTGATAGAAAAAACGTGCATGAACATTTGTTTGATGTTTTATAATGATCACAAAATCCTAGAATGTGAACGATGTTTTTCATTATACATTCCCATCGTCATATAGGCATATCAAAATGTGTATGTAACTAACACATTTATAGATACTTTGCTGTTTTTTTTTTGTTTTTTTTTTTAGGTAAAATGCACTGTCAAAGATAAAATAGTTTATTAAAATTATTAAAATTGTATTAGAGACTGTAAAAATGGGGTCATATATAACTTGAATTAGCTACTATTCACATCACTTAAGAACCACTTATCTCTGTTCCACAGGTCTGGACCCCGCCGGCCCATATTTTGAGAACACTCCAGTCAGCATCAGACTTGACCCCACTGACGCGTTGTTTGTTGACGCCATCCACACTGACGCTGGGACTCTTCTCACAGCTAGTAGGTTAATCGTTTGCAAATGCGATAATAAAAAAGAAAAATATAAATAGTTTGTCCAGGATAGTTATTTATTTTCTAGCTGCTAAGCCTGATGAAAGACATGTAATAAATATTAATTTAAATTTTGTTAGATATTTAGTTATCTACGTCAGTTTTTAGGGATACAATGTTTTGAAACATGAGGCTTAAAAAAGAAAGACATACATAATTATGAACAATTATTTATTACAAACTAATAATCAAACGAATTGTAATCGACTCGTTTAAAAATATTTAAAATCTCTCGAGTAACTTGAGTATGTGACAAATTAAATAAATCAATTATAATATAGGCATATAGGATATAATAAAATTATACAAAAATTATGATCATTAAAGTTACTCTTGAAAGGGATATCCATAATAATTATAAAAAGGTTATGCTGACTGGGTTTACTCATGAATATAACATACATATTTTTTTTAATGAGAAATGGTTTTAAATTGTTTAAAACGTTCATTCGCGAATACCACACAGACCTCGGCATCATGCAGGCTGTAGGTCACGTTGACTTTTATCCAAACGGTGGACACAATCAGCCTGGGTGTATCCAGTCTCCTATTACATCCATTGAGCAGTGGGGGCTTATTGATGGTAGGTGATGTGAAAGTGTGGGCTTATTGATGGTAGTGGTTGTGGGGGCTTATTGATGGTAGGTGATGTGGTAGTGGGGGGGGTTATTAATGATATGTGTTGTGATAGTTGGGGCTTATTGCTGGAAGGTGTTGTGGGAGTTTATTGATGGTAGGTGTAGTGGTTGTAGGTGTTGTGATAATGGGGGCTTAATGATGGTAGGTGTTGTAACACTTGGGACTTATTGATGGTAAGTGTTGTGGTATTGGGGGCTTGTTGATTGTAGGTGTTGTGATAGGGGAGGGGGCTTTTTAATGAAAGTCGACATAGTGGGAGCTAATTGATTTTAGGTGTTGTGACAAGGGCATAGACAGTAAAAAAAAACATATAATAGCATATCTCATATATATATATATATATATATATATATATATATATATATATATATATATATATATATATATATATATATATATATATATATATATTATATAACTGAATTGACTTTGTGTTACTATCCAAGGCGCCGTTGACTTTGTCATCTGTAACCACATGAGGTCCATCCACCTGTTTACAGAGAGCATCAACTCCAGCTGTCGCTTCAAGAGTTATCCTTGTGCTAGTGAACTCAACTTTGTGGTAAGTAGCTGAGTGTAATTGTACAACCACGATGAGTAGAATGAACGATGACAAATGTAAAATGGTATTGAGTTCGTTATAATTTCCATTAACTCGAATCTTTTGAATGTGCCTAAGTCCGCCCTTCTTTGATTGAATCTGTCCACTCCTTATTCCTGTGTCTAACACAACTGCTATAATTAAAAACCTCCCCATCCCCTCCCCAGTTGGGTTGGTGTAACACATGTGGTGTGTCGGGCTGTGCCAACCTGGGATTCTGGGCCAAGCCAACGCCTGCTGGAAAATTTTTCTTGAAGACTGCTGGAAATCCGCCATTTTGTTTGGCTTAGTTGCAATCTGTTGACTCTTGTTAACGTAAAATAAACCAAAAAATTAATACTTGTTTTGTAGCTTGTTTTATGTTTAATTAGATTTATTTTAGCAATTTTCTTGAACCTCCTTACGATCGACTCGTGATTTCCTACTGCTACCATGGTATCCTCTTTACAGTAGGGCTGGTAAGTAGGTCATCAACCAGTTCTTCGGCTCAATAAAAACTGCATGAGCCATAGAACTGATTGGTGACCTACTTACCAGCCCTATACACCCCATCAAGCTGTAAGGCAATAGCTAGACTATATCTCAACTTGTTGACCTCTTCTCCGTGTTGTGTGTAGATTATAAACACCAAGTTTGTTTATGTATTCTTTAAATCAGGGGTCTCCAAACTAAGGCCCGCTGGCCGGATGCGGCCCGCGAGGTCCTTTCATCCGATCCGCGGAGATCTTTTTGTTCACGAAAAAAAGTTTGTTAGAAGTGGCTGAGGTACTTTGCTCAGAAAATTCAAAACAGTTTGAAAATCTACCTTTGGGTATAAATACCATTGCCCTCCGTGTTGCAAACATTGATGAAAACATTGTGACTCAAATAGAATCGCTGGACAGCTGTTCCATGTTTTTGGAGCAAGTACAGGGCAACAACTCGACGCACTTTCGCACTTTCAGCAGTGCAGAGTCTTCATGGCTGAAGCAATAGCTGAGTTCCCCACATCATTTGCATGCAAGATCATCAAAGACCTCCAGCTGCAGTTTCAGTAACGGTTTTCTGACCAGGATTCAAAGGCAGAAGAAGTGAGACTGCTTCAAAACCCATTTGAAGCAAATGTAACCAGTTGCCCAGATGAACTGCAGATTGAGGTCATTGAATTGCAAGCAAATGACTTCCTTAGAGACAAGTTTAAAAAACGGCGGGTGGGTTTTTGTGTTTGCCCAAGGAGAACAAACTTGGACCTGAAGTGTGTTGTCGGCCGGACAGTGTTTTTTTCAGACTTTTTCTCCAGGAAGGAGGGGGGGGGTTGCATTTAAAATGTGTTTATATTTCTATATAAATTCTATTTCTTTGGGGGGGGGGGGGGCACGGTGAACACCGCCACCCCAAAGGATGCATGGAAGAAACTCTACTCTGGCCCGCAAACTGATATTTGATAGTTAATGCGGCCCTTGGGCTGAAAAGTTTGGAGACCCCTGCTTTAAATAGAAATCCGTCTCATTTTCTAACACTGAATCAGAGTCGTAGCGAGGAGGGGGGGGGGGGGCGGGAGGCGGACATATGTCCCCGGGCGCCGACCTTAAGGGGGGCGCTAAAATGGGTTGGAAAAACAAATTGAAAGTTTGAGAGGGGAGGGGGTGCAAATGAAAAGTTGGAGGGGGGTGGAAACCGAAAGTTTGTTCCAGGGCGCCGTGAAGGGTCGCTACGCCTCTGCACTGATTAGACTGAAACGATCGTTCTATTAGCCAGGTGACGGATGAGCTGATTTTAAGAATGTTTTTCTCGTGAGAGCCAACCACGGAGGTTAATAAGGGGCTGATCATTTTTTTTCTTAAAGGGGGCTTGTTTAGGATTGTATGCGAATATTCTAAGTCGTATGTGGTGACGATTTAAGACAAAAGAAATAATAAAAATAAAATACTCAATGTTTTAAGAACTTAAATATTGAATTTTTTTTTTAAATTTATAATTTTTAACAATTTATAATTTATATATTTATGAATTTATAAAATGTATAACTATAATTTATAAAACTAGAACATAAAACAAATATAAAGGTTTTTCAAAATAATACGCTGCACTAAAAATATAAACGAATAAAACAAACATGCTTTATTTATTAAAAGCATTATAACACCCAAAGCTTTTACTAAAGATATTAAATGTCTTATGTTGTAGTGCATTAAAGCTTTCTATATAATTTTTTATAATATTTTTGTGTACAATTCAAAATATTGACCTTACATAATCTACCACACGAGCATAACTCTCACTTCAAAAACCAGCCATTATCTCCCCCAAAATCTACGTAGTTATTCAGACGACAGGATCAAATGAAAGCATGTTCCGCTATGTTGCTGCTACTTATTTCTTCCTCTGATCTTGTGGAGTGTTTGAGTTAGTGCACCGTGGCCAACAGATGTCGACTCTACAGAGTTCAAGAGAAAAACCAAAGGCCATTCAAGTGAGAAATACAAAATCAGGGGCAGAGCTAGACACAAACCCCCCAATACACCGACAAGAAATTATGGACCGCCAATTTTACTTTAAACATTATATAAAAATAAAATTATAAATATATATATATATATATATATATATATATATATATATATATATATATATATATATATATATATATATATATATATATATTTAGTTACACACGTAGTTCTTTTTGTTACACATATATATCAAGTGGTAAGTAAAATCTCATTTAGAAGTTACATTTTTATGGGTCATATTGTCGGGAGCCTATATGTTGGTCTCAAGGGCGGAGAAAAGCGATTTTAGTGCCACACATTATCAAATTCGTTTTTTTAAAGACACACAAATCTATATGCAACGTCCATTATATTTAAATGGACAGTCTTCAGCCAACGCCCAGTACAGCTTGTTCGACTTAAAAGGGCCCACCATTTCGTATCTAGGCCCAACGAAAAGATGACCTATCCTCTCTAATCAAGGCTTATTAGAAGTAGAGGACCACGGATTCAAACCTAAGCCAATCAGGACCATTAACGGGAACCTATCATCTTGAGCATGGACACAAGAACCCACCATATTTATCTAAACACGCCTAGCAGTTAAGGGAGAAAGGGAGACCAACCGTCTAAAACAACGTCCCATGAAAGGGCATACCGTCTCTTATAATCGTAGACTAAAAATAAAAAAGCCACTGCTATAACTATAATGTATTTTTACACACACGAACATTCAAATATTCAGAATGATTAAATTTTGAAATGAAAATGTTGACTATTTACGGTTGGGTTATGGGACCACTAGAATTCTCGACTATGTCGCCATTTGAATCTACCCCCCTCCCCAATCCGTTCGAGGTGCGTGGTTCTGCGGTATCGTAGTTCCACCCCTGTGGCAAAGAGAATTTCTTTTTAACAACTACAAAGGGCAACTTAAAGTGATTTCGTATAAATGTTATATAAAGGAAAAAAAAAGCATTTTACGCCAGAGAGATTTTTTGTTATTTGATGGTAGTTGTACGTATACGTACTTGTTTCTCTAAATATCTAAATACATATACATAATTATAATTATATACATATATATATAGGCCTATATATATATATATATATATATATATATATATATATATATATATATATATATATATATATATATATATATATATATATAGGCTATATAATGCTATAAAATGAGATTTGTACTGTTTAATACTCTAGGAGAGAGAGCAAGATTTAAAAAATGCAGTCGAGTTTGTTTTGTGTACTTCTAAACATCTTAGTGATTACAGCCCAGAATAGTTTGTTCAGTAAGTTTTAAAAGTTTGATTTTTTTTGTTGCATACATTTGTTCAGTAAGTTTTAAACGTTTGATTTATTTATTACATACATTTGTTCGGTAAGTTTTAAAAGTTTGATTTTATTGTTACATATATTTGTTCAGTAAGTTTTGAAATTTTTATTTTTTTGTTACATTTGTTCAGTAAGTTGTCTAAGTTTGATTTTATTGTTTCTAACATTTGTTCATTAAGTTTTGAAATTTTGGTTTTATTGTTACATATATTTGTTAAGTAAGTTTTAAAAGTTTGGTGTTTGATTTTTTGTTAGCAGATACGTTTGCAATAATTATTTTTACACTATCGCCTGAAAATAAAAACAGCAAAAAAATTGATTTTAGATCAAGTTCATAAAACAATGTCTGGAAATTTTTTTTGCTCTGTGTAAAGATCGCTTTCAACGGTTTGAATTGTATTAGCACATGGTCACCACTATATACTGAAAGTTATTACAACAAAAAATATTTTAAAATTATGGAAGCTTTGGACCAGGTTTCTATTTTTGACGTTTGAAAATTGTATTAAATTGTTCTGTGTTTTACATTTAAAAAAAAATCATCTAGTCCTACGCCTATCTGACTCCAATAATAGCAGCAAAAACTATAGTTAGACTGCGCTAATCCATTGCTTCCTCTCTAGGTTATTCACATGTATTGCTTAGTTATGCGAGCAAGCATAAATCGTGCACCGGAATTATCTTCACGTCAAACCAAACAGT
This sequence comes from Physella acuta, assembly GCF_028476545.2. NCBI lineage: Eukaryota > Metazoa > Mollusca > Gastropoda > Physidae > Physella > Physella acuta. Next base: position 431,481 of record NW_026732264.1, read on the forward strand.
AGCTGTTTCTGTCCTGACCAGATTATACCCTAAATAAAATATGTAATCCTCAGACGTTTGCCATGGTGACCTGGGATGCTTCTCTATTCTCGCACCTTTTGGCTTCACCCTAGAGAGACCCCTGGCTCTCCTGCCACAGTCACCTGATACGATCAAGTAAGATAGTATTTTTTTCCTTGTCCCTTACATATTCCCACATTCAAGCTATTTAATAATTCAATTTCATCCTATAACTTTTTGCGTATAATAATTTTGACATGTATTTAAACCAGGGTTATATTAATGCTATAAGTACACCTTTTGATGCATTAATATATGGATACGCCTGCTAGCTATTGCTTGAATGTGTTGATTTCTGCTTAAAAATAAACTCCGACAGAACTATTTTAAAACTTTTTACAGTATTCTGTAATATTTATCTCGATTTCAATATTTGATAGATTTACGATGTATGCATTCTTTGAATTACAATTACATATCTAAACCGTTTTTTTTTAACGAATTTGTACTTTGCTACACCCTTAATTCTTCACCGCACCCAATATTTCCCCAGCACCCTAACATATTGACCCCCCCCTAACATTTCCCCAGCACCCTGTTCAAGCTGTACACCCGAGCCCAACCGGCAACTCCACTAGACCTGCCAGCCACACAAGTCAAGACAAGCCTCACCACCATCTGGCCAGGTTTTGTCTCACGACCGACCAAAATTATTGTACACGGATTTTTGGACTCAGTCGACCTAACAAGCTGGGGAAAGGTTATTTGAAAATACGGTTAAAATTTGAATGTAAAAATTGGAAATATTCATTTAATACGCATTAAAATGTAATGTTTTTCGAATTAAATGTTTCCAAACTCAATGAAGTTCAAATTATCTGGTAAGTGGGTTTTAGAAGATATTTTCGTATACGGGTAAATTAAATAAGGCGGAAGTCACTCGCGGACAGTTGTCACTCCCTTGTTAAAGAGGGTGGAGCTACTACTAATGTCTCTGAAGCCTCTCTCATTTCTTTTCAATTTTTTTTTTTTTTTTTAATTTGCAATTAAAACAAGTACATCAACATAAAAAATTTTAACATATTGTTTACCGGTGCATCAAACCAGAACTCGAACAAAATGTTATATTCTTGAATGTCATTGATGAACATGTTTTTTTTCCTTAATATATGTCTGCATCGTTATATTCTGAAGGATACTGCAAATTTTAATAAGATAACTTTTTATTTCCAATAATTGTAACTATGTATCCACTGTGTCATTTCAGTTTTGATTAATATGTCTTATATTTTTAAATAACTTTTTATCCATTTATCTCTCAAGTTGTTTCAATTATCTCCCCTATTGTTTTTTAATCTCCCCTGTTTCAGTTATCTCCTCTGTTGTTTGAATGATCTCCCTCTGTTGTTTCAGCAAATGAAGGACGAGCTGTTGAAACAGGGAGACTACAACGTCATCCTTGTGGACTGGTCAGGCGGCAACAAGCTGCCCTACACCCAGGCCACAGCCAATACAAGAGTCGTAGGGGCTCAGATAGCTCAACTCATCAACCAGATTATTGTAAGTTTAAAGTTTCCCTTTCAAACCTGACGGTCTATGGGGCAAGTAAAGTAGAGTTCACTTGTTTCTGTGACCTCGGCATATGAAGAGATAGTGTGGTCAGCAATATTCCCAGCCGCTGTAAGTTTAAACTGATTGTTAATTCCTTTGTTCGAACCGAGATCAACAGCCGGGATAGGCCATGCAAGTTTTCAGCTGAGGCCTATAATGTAGTTAATTACCTGCAAAAGTGAGAAACTTGCAATGTGTTAGGGTATAAACCTCGTGATTTTAAGAGAAAAATCTGAATCTCTTGAGCAAACTAGAGTTAGGTAATCTATATTACTAATTCGGTTATTTAATTAAGACTCTCAGTATCTGTATGTTTAAAAAATATGGATTCCGGCCACAATTTAAATTTCAGGCCATTAAATCTGTTGCACTTTTTGCAAATAAAAGGCTACAAATTATGCAAACATCAAAATGAAATGCTTCATAAAATATGAAACACGATTAATTCTGTTGTGCGACTATGTTACTTGTAGGTTCAGTAAAATTGAAGCTACTACTTTTCGTACATTTGAAACTTACGTTGTTGGTTTTTATCAATTGTGTTTATCACGTGACAGGCTACTGTCAATACACCAGCCAAAGACTTCCACGTCATCGGTCATAGTCTGGGTTCTCACATCTCTGGGTACGCTGGGGAGAGGGTGCCAGGCTTGGGGAGGATTACAGGTAGGTTGGTGGGTGGGGAGGTTTACAAGTAGGTTGTGGGGAGGGTCACAGGTAGGTTGTGGGTGGGGAGGTTTACAGGTAGGTTGGTGAGTGGGGAGGTTTACAGGTAAGGTGGTAGGTGGGGAGGTTTACATGTTGGTTGGTGAGTGGGGAGGTTTATAAGTAGGTTGGTGAGTGGGGAGGTTTACAGGTAGGTTGGTGAGTGGTTTACAGGTAGGTTGGTGAGTGGGGAGGATTACAGGTAGGTTGGTGAGTAGGGAGGATTACAGGTAGGTTGGTGAGTGGAGAGGTTTACAGGTAGGTTGGTGAGTGGATTACAGGTAGGTTGTTGAGTGGGGAGAGTTACAGGTAGGTTGGTGAGTGGGGAGGTTTACAGGCAGGTTGGTGAGTGGGGAGAGTTACAGGTAGGTTGGTGAGAATGGTGTATATAAACCTGTTTTAACCCTTCTTACTTGTTGTTTTAGTTTGTTGATAGAAAAACGTGCATGAACATTTGTTTGATGTTTTATGATGATTACAAATTCCTAGAATGTGAATGATGTTATTTATTATACATTCCCATCGTCATATAGGCCAATATCAAAATGTGTATGTAACTAACACATTTATAGATTCTTTGCTGTTTGTTTTTTTGTGTTTAGGTAAAATGCACTGTCAAAGATATTAAAATTGTATTAGAGACTGTAGAAGTTGGGTCATAAATACCCTGAATTAGCTACCACTCACACCACATGAGAACCACTGTTCTCCATTCCATAGGTCTGGACCCCGCCGGCCCATTTTTTGAGAACACCCCAATTAGCGTTAGACTCGACCCCACTGACGCCTTGTTTGTTGACGCCATCCACACTGACGCGGGGACTCTTCTCACAGCTAGTAGGTGAATTGGTTCAAAATAAGTCGTTACTTTAAAAAGATAGTTCATCATTTCTAAATACAATAATACGTCAATTGCATATGATATAAACTTTCTTCAGCTTACAAGGATAAATTTACTATACAAGATACGTAGGCTACCTGAAATATGAAGACTGAAATATGAAAGCAAATATTTTTCAAAGTAAATTGTACTAAATATTTGATCTATAAGAAAAAACGATAACAGTAAAATAGAAGTTTAAGCAAATGAATGTATAAACAGTACTACTTAGCGCCATGCCTCAACCCTCAACACATTCTATTCATATATCTTATCAAACCATTTCAAACCTGTACCCTAGTTACAGTATAGCACACCAATATTAATACTAACTGTATATCTTTCAAGAAGACTTACCACATTACAAAATCACAAGTATAAGTTTGTAATCTATTTAATTTTACGTATCCTAAAAACAGAATTATTGTACAATTACAATTTATTTATGTACTATGTAAAATCACGAAACATGGGTTTTTTTGAAAAATCATTTACTAATGACGACCTTTCTTGTACAGATCTGGGCATCATACAGGCTGTAGGTCACGTTGACTTTTACCCTAACGCTGGACATAAACAGCCTGGGTGTATCAAGTCTCCTATTACATCCATTGAGCAGTGGGGGCTTATTGATGGTAGGTGTTGTGGTAGTGGGGGCTTATTGATGGTAGGTGTTGTGGTAGTGGGGGCTTATTGATGGTAGGTGTTGTAGTAGGGGGGGGGGGGCTTATTGATGGTAGGTGTTGTGGTATTGAGGGCTTATTGATGGTAGATATTGTGTAGGCTTGTTGATGGTAGATATTGTGGAGGCTTATTGATGGTAGGTGTTGTGGTATTGGGGGCTTATTGATGGTAGGTGTTGTGTAGGCTTATTGATGGTTTGTGATGTGGTATTGGGGGCTTATTGTTGGTAGGTGTTGTGGGGTCTTATTGATGGTAGGTGTTGTGGGGTCTTATTGATGGTAGGTGTTGTGGGGTCTTATTGATGGTAGGTGTTGTGGGGCTTATTGATGGTAGGTGTTGCGGGGGCTTATTGATGGTAGGTGTTGTGGGGTCTTATTGATGGTAGGTGTTGTGGGGTCTTATTGATGGTAGGTGTTGTGGGGTCTTATTGATGGTAGGTGTTGTGGGGCTTATTGATGGTAGGTGTTGCGGGGGCTTATTGATGGTAGGTGTTGTGGGGTCTTATTGATGGTAGGTGTTGTGGGGTCTTATTGATGGTAGGTATTGTGGGGGCTTATTGATAATAGGTGTTGGGATAGTGGGGGCTTATTGATGGTAGGTGTTGAAGGGGCTTATTGATGGTAGGTGTTGTGGGGGCTTATTGATGGTAGGTGTTGTGGGGGCTTATTGATGGTAGGTGTTGTGGAGGCTTATTTATGGTAGGTGATGTGGGGTCTAATTGATGGTAGGTGTTGTGGGGGCTTATTGATGGTAGGTGTTGTGGGGCTTATTGATGATAGGTGTTGTGGTAATGTCATGTCATGTTTGCCTGTCGTCCCTACTGGGACATAGGCCGCTGACAAGAGCTTTCCAGGCGTCTCTGTCCAGGGCTAGTCTCTCCGACTGTCCCCAGGTGTATCCAATCTTCTTGGTGTCTTCTTCCAGGTCACGTCTCCAGGTCTTTCTTGGTCTGCCTCTCTTCCTCCTGCCTTGTGGATTCCAGGTGAGGGCCTGTCTTGTTATGCTGGATACAGGCTTCCTGAGTGTGTGGCCAATCCATTTCCATTTTCTCTGGAGGATCTCTACTTCAACTGGCAGTTGATTTGTCCGTTGCCATAGAACATCATTTCTGATGGTTTTAGGCCAGCGAATTCGCAGGATCTTTCTGAGGCATGCGTTTATAAATGATTGTATTTTCTTCTTATTTATAGCAGTTATTCTCCACGTCTCGGCTCCATAGAGTAAAACAGGTTTTACTAGTGTGTTGAAGATCCTGATTTTTATTCCAAGGGTTAAATCTCCCGAACCCCAAACATTTTTTAGTTGGTTGAAGACTGCTCTTGCCTTACCCGTCCTTATTTTTATGTCTGCTTCTGTCCCACCCTGCTTATCAACAATACTTCCAAGATAGGTGAATCTATCCACTTCTTCTAGGGCTTCTTCTGCCAGTGTTATAGGGTTGTTGTTTGATGGTAGGTGTTGTAGGGGCTTATTGATGGTAGGTGTTGTGGGGGCTTATTGATGGTAGGTGTTGTAGGGGCTTATTGATGGTAGGTGTTGTAGGGGCTTATTGATGGTAGGTGTTGTGGGGGCTTATTGATGGTAGGTGTTGTGGGGGCTTATTGATGGTAGGTGTTGTGGGGGCTTATTGATGGTAGGTGTTGTAGGGGCTTATTGATGGTAGGTGTTGTGGGGGCTTATTGATGGTAGGTGTTGTGGGGGCTTATTGATGGTAGGTGTTGTGGGGGCTTATTGATGGTAGGTGTTGTGGGGTCTTATTGATGGTAGGTGTTGTGGGGGCTTATTGATGGTAGGTGTTGTGATAGTGGAGGCTTATTTATCGTAGGTGTTGTGGGTTTTTTTTTATGGTAGTTGTTGTGGGAACTTAATATGGTAGGTGTTGTGGGGGCTTTTTGATGGGCTTTTTGGTGGTAGGTGTTGTGTTATTGGGGGTTTATCGGTGGTAAGTGATGTGACGTTCCTGTCTTATTTACATTTTAGGTGCAGTTGATTTAGTCATCTGTAACCACATGCGGGCCATCAGGCTGTTTACAGAGAGCATCAACTCCGTCTGTAGCTTCAAGAGTTATCCCTGTGTTAGTGAGATCGCCTACTTGGTGAGTACTAGGATTATAGTGCTGGGTTTTGTTATGTTGGATAGAATTTACTTCTTTATAAACTAAAATAAATCGCATATTATATGTTAATATTAATATATGTATATATGTATATGTATATGTATATATATATATGTATATATATATATATATATATATATATATATATATATATATATATATATATATATATATGTGTGTATTTATAGACACACATACATGGCCAAATAAAATGTCGTGACACCCGTGTGTGAAACGGTGTGGTTGGGAAGTAGAGTATACGATAACAAAACAATCAGCCTCGAGTTCGATTATGGTTTTCGAGTCCTTAAAATATACCTGAACCCCCTTGACTAGTGCTCAAACAAAGGCTACTGCGCATGTGTACGGTTAAGCTGTGGCATTACAGATTACAGCCAGTGAAACAGATGAACCTGTGCTTCATCTGCCTATTGACCTTTGACCATTTTACTTTACTTATACTTATATAGTTAAGCACTGTGTTTTTCTCGTGGTATGATTTGTTAATTGTGTGTTGTTATTTGTAAGAATGAAGATATGTGTGATTAGGTTAAATTTACAATGCAATAAAGAAGTTCTATACTTCAAATATTTAAAAGATTGCTGTAACCAATTAACTTTACTCCCTAAAGTCGTGGCACAAATGTGGACAGGTTGTGTTAAATTTACCATTAAATAATTAACTGTATAGTAAAAATTGATAAAATCAACCTCTCTCCCTAGTTAGGATTTTGTTACAAATGTGGTCTTGTTATGCTAAAATGTACTCTTAAATAATTAAACTGTCATTAAATTAAATAATTAATCTCTATAGTTAAAATGTTTACAGCGATACATCAACTTTCCCTCCCTAGTTCGGCTTTTGCTACAAGTGTGGAACGGTTGTGTTAAAATTTACCATTAAATAATTAATCTCTATAGTTAAAATGTTTACAACGATACATCAACTTTCCCTCCTTAGTTTGGCTTTTGTTACAAGTGTGGAACGGTTGGTTGCGCCTACGAAGGTTTCTGGGCTACTCCAAAACCTTCTGGAACATTTTACATGAAGACTGCTGGAACTCCGCCATTTTGTTTGGTTTAGTAGCCGTCAGGTTACGATTGTTTAGATAAATGTAACATCACTTGTTATGTTTTGTGTGTAAAATATTGTGTCATTAGATTTTATATTTAGAAACATTTGGTTGAAAACCCCCAATAAGTCAATAAACCTTAATATACATATAATATAAAAATAAAAACAACAATTACATCCCTTGCACAAAGGATCGAGCAAACAAAAATAATATTGGCCGGGTTCTAATAGGAAATTCACAAAGTTAGTTTAAACTGATAGACTGGCCAGATTTTTCAACATGTAACAAGTCAAATCATTGGGACGTCAAATGTAAATTACAACAAGAACGCATATCAACAGAATAAACTCTATAATAGTCAGTGATTCTTTCAGACTTTTTTCTCCGAGTGAGTTGGGGGGGGGGGGGGCTCTTGATAGTATTGTTTGGGGGGGGGGGCGGACTCTGGTAAAAGTATTTATTTTCTATATAAATTCTATTTTGTTCGGGTAGGGCGGTAGACTTTCTTCCGGGGTGGGGGGTGAGAATAATTGTTTCCATCATGAGAAGTGGGGATTGGTTAACAAATTGCATAAGTGAAACCTCAAAAGTTATCTCAAAGATGAAGTAAGAGAATCACATATTTCACTTCTTGGAATCTCATTTTCGCTACTCTAAATCAAATGCAAAACAATAAATTTGTATTCTGAATTGATGTGTTTATTTGTACAGTTAGCAATAAACAATTTCTTTCTAAATGTGAAAGCTGTGTTTATCTTTGTTGATTTTTTAAAATACACTTTCTAATCGGGCAAATTTAATTATTAGTGCAGTTTTAACGAACAGGTTACTCAAATCTCTTAAAGAAATTACTTTTAAAATGATGTTTTCTTTTGTTGTTTTTTTACATTCTCTCGACCATACAGAGACAGTAAATTTGTTTATAAAAACTGTAGTAATATTATTAATCATCACTCACCCTATAGAAGTAAATGCATTAAATGAATGTATAAGCCATTGATCACAAACAACCTCATGTTTCATCACACTGAGCAGCTGTTACAAACAATGCATGATGACCTGTAAAAGTTCTACAATTTAGAACTTGGTACATGAAACCTGAACTATCGAAAACAAAAACAAATGAACTTTACCATATTCGCATATCTTTGACGATATTAAGATTTTCACCAATACCTATCTCTGTTCACATACGTATTTATTCTACCGGTGTGGGTCTTTGTGGTGTCGTCTAGTGGTGTGGGTCTACGCAGTGTTTCTTCCAGACTTTTTTTCTCCGGGAGGGGGGGGGGGGGAGGCACTTGATATTTTCAGAGGGGAGGGGGGCGGACAACATTTTCCGGGGGGCGGACACTGTAAAAGTATGTTTTCTATATAAATTCCATTCCGTTCTGGGGGAGGGGGGGAGGACGGTAGATTTTCTTCGGGAGGGGGGGGGGGGGGCTCTGCCCTCCCCGAAGAGATGCCTGGAAGAAACTCTGGGTCTACGTGCTGTTGTCCAGTGGTGTGTGACTTTGTGGTGTCGTGTAGTGGCGTGTGTCTGTGTGGTGTCGTGTAGTGGTGTGTATCTTTGTGGTGTCGTGTAGTGGTGTGTATCTTTGTGGTGTCGAGTAGTGGTGTGTATCTTTGTGGTGTCGTGTAGTGGTGTGTATCTTTGTGGTGTCGTGTAGTGGTGTGTATCTTTGTGGTGTCGTGTAGTGGTGTGTATCTTTGTGGTGTCGTGTAGTGGTGTGTACCTTTGTGGTGTCGTGTAGTGGTGTGTATCTTTGTGGTGTCGTGTAGTTGGAAATTTTAATCTCGTGGGTTTTTTTTTTGTCTTATCCAGAGAGTGTTTAGAAATTTATGTCAGAAGAGGCATCAACAAGACAGAGGTGTAGCGACCCTTCCCGGCACCCGGGGACAAACTTTATATTTAGCGCCCCTTTCGAGATTAATCTTTCAATTTAATTTTCTATTTGCAACCCCCCCCCCCCGAACTTTCGATTTGCACCCCACCCCCCTCGAACTTTCGATTTGGACCCCCCCTCATATATTTTTTTATATTTATAAAGCAAAATTGCAGCTAAAATGAGATTTTAATTTGTTAATGTACCCCCTGCCCCCCTCCCCCCTCGCTACGCCTCTGCAACAAGATGGAGAAGAAGTGAAGGTAAAAGTGTTAGCAAGAGTCAATTACGTATTTAAAGCATTGCTCAAAAGAAACCAGGAAAGTAGTCAAGCAACTTTCAAATCTCTCATCTGGGGCGTCCTGTGTGTTGCTACAAGCTAGAAGTATCACAAGTCAAAGATTGTATCCTTGAGTAAAGATCATATCTTTGAGTAGCTGTGACCTATTGACGCCGAGCTTACATAGTTGGCTGCACTTAAACCAACCAAAACCCTATCCCGTTTTACTATCGCTATGGTAGACTGCGCACCAGAGTGTAAACTAATACACCTTAAAATCTACCGTCTTTTTTACACTCAGGTCACTGGTCAGCATAAAAACTACGTTTTTTGACGTTATAACTGACTGTTTAAAACGGTCATTTATTGTCCCCACTATTGAGACACATACAACAATACCTGCGAACAACGGATATTCCATGTTAGTGGTAATACCGGGAAATGTGTTAGTCCTAGTATTAGGTCAGATCGTCCTGTTAAGTGTAGCTCAGTGTCCGACCAGTTGTTATGATGTAACTTCAGTAATGTTTCTATAACTTGCGTACTTGATCTGATGTTAAACTACAGTAATGTTTCTATAACTTACGTACTTGATCTGATGTTAAACTACAGTAATGTTTCTATAACTTACGTACTTGATCTGATGTTAAACTACAGTAATGTTTCTATAACTTACGTACTTGATCTGATGTTAAATTCTAAAAACTTCTATAACTTGCCCACTTCAACTAATGTTAAACTACAGTAATGCTTCTATAACTTGCTTACTTGATCTGATGTTATGTATGTTCCCTACCTGTCCCAGAGCGTTCTCCATCCGTTCAAGCATTATGTCATTATTACTTAACTCTAGTACACGTTCAGGTCAATGGTTCTATTCTTGGCGTAAGATCAGACAAATTTGCTATTTATTAATTAAAATAGGTCAAGCTTTTGATGTTAGTATTTGACCTCGCTAAACAGACCATGTGGTGTAAAGTGACTGGCGTTTTTAGAATTTCGATCACATTCTTCATTAACAAAAACGTACTTTAACATTAAGTTATGTCAATCACGCAACCTTTTTTGATCTAACGGATGCTTTGAATACTCGAGTGCTTCATCTGATTTCACAAAGATTTCACTGAGGTTTCCTTACCTTAAAACCTGGCTTTTTAATCTAATCCTTTTTACTTTCTCACGTTTTGTGAAGTATTGTAAGCTTGTGACAAATTCAAAGTATTTGAGAACTGTTTCATTTATATGGGCGAAATTCCAGTTTTGAATATGTAATATTTACGTTGGTTCTTTCAACTTTGAAGCGAGTTCCGGTACCGAGAATTTATACTCAAATTCATACAAACACGCACTCATACTCACACTCATACACAGTCATTCTCATACTCATACACACACACTCACACACTCTGATCACACCTACACCCACACACACACTCGATACACACACATTTTCACATACACACACACACACTCAAACACACTCTCACACAAAGAGAGAAAGACACAACAACTCCGGTCAATGACATCATTTTGTACTGTAATATTTTTAATTCTACCATTTAAACCAATGGCATTGAAATTATATCTGTCTAAAACAAATTTTAAAATTACATATGAAATAAACCATCATTTATTTTTAAAGTGAACGCAAGTGTTAACAATTAAATTAACAAAACAACATTTTACTGAAGCTGGATAATTTTAAAATAACGATTAAAATCTTCTATAATTTCCATTAATTTTAGTTGTATTAAAATATTGACAAAAGTATAAGGTTTAGAATCCAGACACAGATAATAATCAGGTACACTCTGGCAGTTTCACGATAGTGTATCATTAGCATCAATTAAATATCTCAAGCCTTTGTTGTCGCTGTCGACTGTGTTATCGATGTCGCTTTGTTAACACTGCAATTTGTTGTGACTACTGTGTAGTCAAAGTCCAATAAGTTATTTACTGATTGTAAGACAAACGTAAACCTAGACATACAAAGGTTTATTAAGTTGTATTCACTTTATAGACTTGAATACAGTTAAAAGCAGTAGAACCAGTTAACTAAAAAGTTTAGATTTAAATTAGATTCGGTGTAAATATTTATTAATGTGAATAAGTCTTTCAATAATTGTTTATCCTGGGTAGTATTTTAATATAACTGTTAACATTAACGTTAACAGATGTTAACGTGCTGGATGTTTTAATGAAAGTTAAGACAGCACCCAACACCATCTCAGCAATGAATGATACAAACTACGTCAAGATCGTGTCGCCTCTTTTCCCCACTAAAGCTCTAGAAGCCTTCATGCTCTTCAACTTATTTTGTATAGAGATCACAGCCATCCTTGGCATTATAGGAAACGGCGTCAGTATTGTGGTGTTTGCCAGGCAGGGGTTTAAGGACAGCATCAACGTCACGTTGGCTGTACTGGCTGCCAGCGACATAGGGGCGCTGGTCACCAACCAGATGTTCGGGTTGCTGAACAACCCGTGGTTCCAGAAGTCCAACCTGCCCATCGACTACAGCGGCGTGGCCACCATGTTGGTGTACATCCCACACAACTACTTCTCCAGAGTGTGCGGGTTCGTCACCGCCTTCGCCTCGTTTGAACGCTGCCTGTGTGTGTTAGCGCCGCTTCAGGTCAAGCAGATTATCACAAGAAACGTCGCTATCGTCGTTAACGTTACTATCTGTGTACTGATGCTGCTAGACTTTGTACCCTCCTACTATATCTATTACCTAGACTGGGTTTTCATACCGGCAACCAACCAAACAAAGCTTCTCAAATTGTCACGCGTGGACCCTATCAACGTCTTCAGCAAATCTCTATACGTCACAGAATTCACTCTACCTTATCTGACCTTCTTCTTCATTATCATCACCACCGTCGTCATAGGTATACAGCTCAAGGGAAGGCTACTCTGGAGAAAAACTGTAACTTTAATAAACAAAGACGCGGGGTTTAAAAGTTTGAATAAAGAAATGCATGCAGTTCAGATGTTGGCGGTGGTGTCTGTGGTGTTCGTGGTGTGTCTGACACCCCAAACGTTGGTCATCACCATCGCCGCCTTGTTCCCTGAGGTCAGCCACTCAGAGATCTACTACAACATCTTTCTCTTCTGCTACAGCCTGTCGTACCTGCTGGAGACGGTCAGCTCTAGTGTCAACCCGTTGGTGTACTACAATATGAGTGGCCGGTATAGGAAGACTTTCTTTGTGGTGCTGGATGTGTTCTTTCATCTGCCTTAGTGCCCGTGGGAGGAGGGGTTGGGGGTGGGGTTGGAGGGGGTCAGTTCTAGCGTCAACCCGTTGGTGTACTATAATATGAGTGGTAGGTATATAGGTATAGGAAGACTTTGCGGTGCTGGGCGTTTTCTTACATTTGCAGTAGTGCCCATGGTTGGGGGGGGGGAGATCAATTGGGCGTGTTTTATGGCTAAAGTATAGTTGTAGATGCCTGCGTCACCCACTAGTTCATAGTGATCACTATCCCACACTGACAGACTCTACTACTTCAGTGACTTATTTGCGTTACGCTCTTCAACTCAGACTAACGTGCATACAAGTTTTTCTGCTCGGTGTTTTGTGTGTTTCGTCTATCGTGTGAAGTAATACGTATGAAATGATCCCTAGAGATCATATTTAGTTGATCCCTATAAGAGCTGGCATAAACATATGTTTGACACTTCTTAACATTCAATGTTAAAAGTGGCGTGGTGTGTACATGCGTGTGTGTTCCTTATAAATGTCTCTTACACGTGATGTAAAAAAATCTCTTAAATGTTTAGATACATGAAACATTATTTCACTTTTAGTTATTTTTATTAGAAGTTCATCGCATCAAAAATCCTTGGCGCCACATACACCTTACATCCTTACATATGTAGGTGTTTTAAATCACGTGATATAAGTGTAATACTTTAGCCCAAACTTACCTTAAGACACAAAATTCCAGTATAACAAAATCAATCCCATTACCGCTGTCTTTATCCCCAGTACGGGGTAGGGAAATGTTTGTCTAAAGAACATTCTGTTGAAGAAGTAAATAAAATTGTTTACATGTAACCTAAAAGATAATCTAAAACAGAAAACATTTGAAAGAAAACATCAGGATTTCATGTTAATTATCGCTGGATGAAATGCTTTCTACACCAGATACCATTTAATTTAACAAAGGAATAAACAATTTCTGTAAACATGGCTGATGAGTTTGTATTTTTGTTTAGTCTTTTAAACTACATTTACTATTTAGGCTAATTTGCTTTTAATTACAGTTTTAACTAACAGTTGTTTAATTCTATCAGCGTGTATTAAAGCTGTTACTGATGAGGGCCATTGGTCGAAACACTGTTGTTTTTGTTTCACAAAGCCTCAACCTTGTAGAGATAGTATATTTGTTTTTAAAAACAATGGTAAAAGCCTAGGTCCTCCCTCACCTTATATAGGTCAAATGTTATCGGGCTATAACATTTCCGAAGGTCTGTGATAACAAATAGCCTCGGGTCCATCCCTCGGCTTATATGGTCGTTATACGACTATAACATTTTAAAAGGTCAGCGATCACAAATAACCGCATGATTCATCAGCTAGGTGCAAGGTTTCTTTCACATACTTTCTTCCTGCAAAATTAATGAAGCGGAATTAAAACTTGCAGTACGCATTTAAAATTTCGGGGGGTGGGGGGGGGGGGTGTTGCTGGTTTAAGTATATTTTCTATAAAAAATAATTTTCACTCCGCTCGGGGGTGTGGGTAGATGCAGTGTTACCTCTCCCAACCCCCCCCCCCCTTCCCCTCCCAAATCCCCTACGATATGTCTGGAAGAAATTCTGCTTTGACCACTCGATAAAACACCTTTTGACTTGGATCCCCCCAGTAAAAACGACTGCACCGTTCTTGTTCCACAATTCCAAGCAACTTTGGCTAAACCTGGTCTATCGAAAACAAAATTGAAAAAAAAACACTCGCCAAAGCTATCACATTAGCATTACTTTGACTACATTATACTTTCACAGACCCCCCCCCCCCCCCCTTGTTTGTTCCTGTTGGCCTGAATCAGTAATTAATTATCATGAGTATTAGTGTCAGCGTTATAGTCAAACAATGAGGAAAAGGGGGGGGGGGGGGGGGGGAATTAACAATTCAAAACAGACACGAAGGACTAAAAACAACAATAACCAAAACAGACACGAAGGACTAAAAACAACAGTAATAAAAATAGAGAGATTAAATGGAATCAAGGAATACAACTTTAGAGCAAGAGAACGAATTTATTCTGCAACGTGCTATATAAAGGAGGAAACAATAATGTTAAAAGTCAACAGGAACATTTATTCAAGCATTTGCTGAAAATGATGTTGGTATTTCTTTGTTTACTTTTCAACTTCATCGTGACGTCAGCACAAAATAGTTGGTCCAGTAAGTTTTGAGTTTTTCGTTAATTTTGTGGTTCATTATTTTTTACAATTTGTTTTTAAATTTTATCGTTCATTATTTTTTTACTATTTGTGTTTAAATTTTATCGTTCATATTTTTGTACTATTGGTGTCTAAATTTGTGTTCTAAATTAAGAACAAATTCCTTTTCTCTTACATTCTATAATCACATCAAAAATATGTAAAATTGTATTGTGTAATTTTGTTAAATGCATGAACCAATTAGCAATTAAATAAAATCATCTATATCCCATAATTTACAATTTCTCATCTTGTTCTTAGTTGTAATACTAGAGTTCACTTTGACTACAATCTTCTTTTCTCTATAAATTTTCATCTATAACACGTATCAATCAGAAACGATCTTTACCACTTCCTTGCTTGAATAAACTATTTTAACCCTTAACTCACCATGAATGTTGTTTTAACGAACCCCCTTGTCAACCCCCTTTAACCCCCAGACGCCTGCTACAAAGACCTGGGATGTTTCTCTATTTTCGCACCATTTGGATTCACCCTACAGAGACCCCTGGCTCTCCTGCCACAGTCGCCTGATAGAATCAGGTACCAGAATATATGTCTTGTTGGATATCTATACCTACACTATAACTAATTGTCTTGTTATGTATCTATACCTAAACTAAAACTAAATATCTTGTTAGATATCTATCCCTACACTAAAACTAAATGTCTTGTTAGATATCTATCCCTACACTATAACTAAATGCCTTGCTAGATATCTATACCTACACTATAACTAAATGCCTTGTTAGATATCTATACCTACACTATAACTAAATGTCTTGTTAGATATCTATCCCTACACTATAACTAAATGCCTTGCTAGATATCTATACCTACATTAAAACTAAATGTCTTGTTAGATATCTATACCTACACTAAAACTAAATGTCTTGTTAGATATCTATACCTACACTAAAACTAAATGTCTTGTTAGATATCTATACCTACACTAAAACTAAATGTCTTGTTAGATATCTATACCTACACTATAACTAAATGCCTTGTTAGATATCTATACCTACACTAAAACTAAATAATTTGCTGGATATCTCTCTACCTACACTAAAACCCCACCCTGTCGCCTATCACCCTAACACTTATCCCCCCCCCAATCCCGTTTCTTAGTACCCTGACACTTAGACACCCCCCCCCCCCCACTCTGTCACCTAGCTCTTAACATATTGACCTCCCCCCCCCAACATTTCCCCAGCACCCTGTTCAAGCTGTACACCCGAGCCCAACCGGCAACTCCACTAGACCTGCCAGCCACACAAGTCAAGACAAGTCTCACCACCATCTGGCCAGGTTTTGTCTCACGACCGACCAAAATTATTGTACACGGATATCAAGACAATGTCGACGTAACTAACTGGGCAAAGGTCAGAGGTTAAGGTTAAAAATATATCATTAGATAATGAAAAATACGTCAACACAATTAAAATATCATCTACGATAACATCAAATGTGATTTCTATTGAAAATTTTCTTATCACGTACATCTAAATAACAAATCTACGCCTCTATGAGAATCTACAGCTCCACCAGGCACATGCAGTTCGACAACAATTTAATTATTGGTATGAACTGCGTTCTAAGGCAATATGTGCTCTATTTGGGCTGATTATCCCCCTTAGTTTTTTTTTCTATTATCTCCCCTGTTGCTTCACCTGGTGAAAGATGGCTGTTGCTCTAATTATCTCCCTAATTGTTTGAATAATCTCCCCAGTTGTTTCAATTGTAACACATATTGATTTCATTATCTGCCCTGTTTTCCAGCAGATGAAGGAGGATATTTTGCTCTAATTATCTACACTATTGTTTCATTTACCTCACCTGTTTCAGTTATATCTCCATGTTGTTTGAATGATCTCCCCTGTTGATACAATGATCTCCCTTATTGATTTAATAATCACCCCTGTTGTTTGAATGATCTCCCCTGTTGTTTCAGCAAATGAAGGACGAGCTATTGAAACAGGGAGACTACAACGTCATCCTTGTGGACTGGTCAGGGGGCAACAAACTGCCCTACACCCAGGCCACAGCCAATACAAGAGTCGTAGGGGCTCAGATATCTCAACTCATCAACCACATCAGTGTACGTACATTTTATTTTAACAGCTAATACAAGAGTCGTAGGTGCTCAGATAGCTCAGCTCATCAACCAAATCAGTGTACGTACATTTTATTTTAACAGCTAATACAAGAGTCGTAGGTGCTCAGATAGCTCAACTCATCAACCAAATCAGTGTACGTACATTTTATTTTAACAGCCAATACAAGAGTCGTAGGGGCTCAGATAGCTCAACTCATCAACCAGATCAGTGTACGTACATTTTATTTTAACAGCCAATACAAGAGTCGTAGGGGCTCAGATAGCTCAACTCATCAACCAAATCAGTGTACGTACATTTTATTTTAACAGCCAATACAAGAGTCGTAGGGGCTCAGATAGCTCAACTCATCAACCACATCAGTGTACGTACATTTTATTTTAACAGCCAATACAAGAGTCGTAGGGGTTCAGATAGCTCAACTCATCAACCAAATCAGTGTACGTACATTTTATTTCAACAGCCTATACAAGAGTCGTAGGGGCTCAGATAACTCATCAACCAAATCAGTGTACGTTGGTTGAACTGACTGTGATTAGAGCAATCACTGTTGTCAGACCTAAGATCTACATTGTTGAAGATGTCAAGCCTATATAGTTTTGGCTGTGGTAATAAAAATATAAAGACCTTTCAATGACAGAATTATATAAATCCTAACGTAGAACAAGTAAGAGGGGACAGTAAAAGACTTAAGAAGGAAGAAATCACGATATTTTCTGCATGGCCCGTGTTTGCTCGACGTGGTGAAAACAGTCTGGTCATGTCTAGTAAGAGAGTGGATATTTTAAAGATGTGTATCCCAGCCAGAGAGTGGATATTTTAAAGATGTGTATCCCAGCCACCCATGTAGGAAATAAAATGTATGCTACAAGCTGTACGTGCATTTTTTTAACAGTGGCCACCCTTCCCGAAAATTTTAGTCTGCGCCCCCCCCCCCCCCCCCCCCCAAATAAACATTAAGTACCACCCCCTGAGTAAAAATAATCTTGAAGAAACACTGTTGGACAAGTAATAATAGTAATTTTTAGTTTATATTTTGAAAATCAAAAAAACAATACACATGCAAAAATCAAAATGTTGTGTTATAGTTTATTACATTTGTGATTAGAATTCCTTTAGGTGAAAAAATACCAATGGATGGTTCCAGAAAAATGTGACGTTATTCCTTTCGTATCTTTAAAATTTGGATTCACATTTTATCAAAACATTTTTTACGTCACAGGCTAAATACGGTACACCAGCCAAAAGCTTCCACGTCATCGGTCATAGTCTGGGCTCTCACATCTCTGGTTACGCTGGGGAGAGGGTGCCAGGTTTGGGGAGGATTACAGGTAGGTTGGTAGGTGGGGAGTATTACAGGTAGGTTGGTGAGTGGGGAGGATTACAGGTAGGTTGGTGGGTGGAGAGGTTTACAGTTAGGTTGGTAGATGGGGAGGATTACAGGTAGGTTGGTGGGTGGAGAGGTTTACAGTTAGGTTGGTAGGTGGGGAGGATTACAGGTAGGTTGGTGGGTGGAGAGGTTTACAGTTAGGTTGGTAGGTGGGGAGGATTACAGGTAGGTTGGTGGGTGGAGAGGTTTACAGTTAGGTTGGTAGGTGGGGAGGATTTCAGGTAGGTTGGGGTGTGGATTACAGGTAGGTTGGTGAGTTGGGAGGTTTACAGGTAGGTTGGTGAGTTGGGAGGTTTACAGGTAGGTTGGTAGATGGGGAGGATTACAGGTAGGTTGGTGGGTGGAGAGGTTTACAGTTAGGTTGGTAGGTGGGGAGGATTACAGGTAGGTTGGTGGGTGGAGAGGTTTACAGTTAGGTTGGTAGGTGGGGAGGATTACAGGTAGGTTGGTGGGTGGAGAGGTTTACAGTTAGGTTGGTAGGTGGGGAGGATTTCAGGTAGGTTGGGGTGTGGATTACAGGTAGGTTGGTGAGTTGGGAGGTTTACAGGTAGGTTGGTGAGTTGGGAGGTTTACAGGTAGGTTGGTGGGTGGGGAGGTTTACAGGTAGGTTGGTGAGTGGGGAGTGTCACAGGTAGGTTGTTGAGAATGATGAATATAAACCTGTTTTAACCCTCCTTACTTTTTGTCTTAGTTTGTTGATAGAAAAAACGTGCATGAACATTTGTTTGATGTTTTATAATGATCACAAAATCCTAGAATGTGAACGATGTTTTTCATTATACATTTCCATCGTCATATAGGCATATCAAAATGTGTATGTAACTAACACATTTATAGATACTTTGCTGTTTTTTTGTTTGTTTTTTTTTTAGGTAAAATGCACTGTCAAAGATAAAATAGTTTATTAAATATATTAAAATTGTATTAGAGACTGTAAAAATGGGGTCATATATAACTTGAATTAGCTACTATTCACATCACTTAAGAACCACTGTTCTCTGTTCCACAGGTCTGGACCCCGCCGGCCCATATTTTGAGAACACTCCAGCCAGCATCAGACTTGACCCCACTGACGCGTTGTTTGTTGACGCCATCCACACTGACGCTGGGACTCTTCTCACAGCTAGTAGGTTAATCGTTTGCAAATGCGATAATAAAAAAGAAAAATATAAATAGTTTGTCCAGGATAGTTATTTATTTTCTAGCTGCTAAGCCTGATGAAAGACATGTAATAAATATTAATTTAAATTTTGTTAGATATTTAGTTATCTACGTCAGTTTTTAGGGATACAATGTTTTGAAACATGAGGCTTAAAAAAGAAAGACATACATAATTATGAAAAATTATTTATTACAAACTAATAATCAAACGAATTGTAATCGACTCGTTTAAAAATATTTAAAATCTCTCGAGTAACTTGAGTATGTGACAAATTAAATAAATCAATTATAATATAGGCATATAGGATATAATAAAATTATACAAAAATTATGATCATTAAAGTTACTCTTGAAAGGGATATCCATAATAATTATAAAAAGGTTATGCTGACTGGGTTTACTCATGAATATAACATACATATTTTTTTTAATGAGAAATGGTTTTAAATTGTTTAAAACGTTCATTCGCGAATACCACACAGACCTCGGCATCATGCAGGCTGTAGGTCACGTTGACTTTTATCCAAACGGTGGACACAATCAGCCTGGGTGTATCCAGTCTCCTATTACATCCATTGAGCAGTGGGGGCTTATTGATGGTAGGTGATGTGAAAGTGTGGGCTTATTGATGGTAGTGGTTGTGGGGGCTTATTGATGGTAGGTGATGTGGTAGTGGGGGGGGGGGGGGTATTAATGATATGTGTTGTGATAGTTGGGGCTTATTGATGGTATGTGTTGTGATATTAGGGGCTTATTGCTGGAAGGTGTTGTGGGAGTTTATTGATGGTAGGTGTAGTGGTTGTAGGTGTTGTGATAATGGGGGCTTAATGATGGTAGGTGTTGTAACACTTGGGACTTATTGATGGTAAGTGTTGTGGTATTGGGGGCTTGTTGATTGTAGGTGTTGTGATAGGGGAGGGGGCTTTTTAATGAAAGTCGACATAGTGGGAGCTAATTGATTTTAGGTGTTGTGACAAGGGCATAGACAGTAAAAAAAAACATATAATAGCATATCTCATATATATATATATATATATATATATATATATATATATATATATATATATATATATATATATATATATATATATATATATATTATATAACTGAATTGACTTTGTGTTACTATCCAAGGCGCTGTTGACTTTGTCATCTGTAACCACATGAGGTCCATCCACCTGTTCACAGAGAGCATCAACTCCAGCTGTCGCTTCAAGAGTTATCCTTGTGCTAGTGAACTCAACTTTGTGGTAAGTAGCTGAGTGTAATTGTACAACCACGATGAGTTAGAATGAACGATGACAAATGTAAAATGGTATTGAGTTCGTTATAATTTCCATTAACTCGAATCTTTTGAATGTGCCTAAGTCCGCCCTTCTTTGATTGAATCTGTCCACTCCTTATTCCTGTGTCTAACACAACTGCTATAATTAAAAACCTCCCCATCCCCTCCCCAGTTGGGTTGGTGTAACACATGTGGTGTGTCGGGCTGTGCCAACCTGGGATTCTGGGCCAAGCCAACGCCTGCTGGAAAATTTTTCTTGAAGACTGCTGGAAATCCGCCATTTTGTTTGGCTTAGTTGCAATCTGTTGACTCTTGTTAACGTAAAATAAACCAAAAAATTAATACTTGTTTTGTAGCTTGTTTTATGTTTAATTAGATTTATTTTAGCAATTTTCTGGAACCTCCTTACGATCGACTCGTGATTTCCTACTGCTACCATGGTATCCTCTTTACAGTAGGGCTGGTAAGTAGGTCATCAACCAGTTCTTCGGCTCAATAAAAACTGCATGAGCCATAGAACTGATTGGTGACCTACTTACCAGCCCTATACACCCCATCAAGCTGTAAGGCAATAGCTAGACTATATCTCAACTTGTTGACCTCTTCTCCGTGTTGTGTGTAGATTATAAACACCAAGTTTGTTTATGTATTCTTTAAATCAGGGGTCTCCAAACTAAGGCCCGCTGGCCGGATGCGGCCCGCGAGGTCCTTTCATCCGATCCGCGGAGATCTTTTTGTTCACGAAAAAAAGTTTGTTAGAAGTGGCTGAGGTACTTTGCTCAGAAAATTCAAAACAGTTTGAAAATCTACCTTTGGGTATAAATACCATTGCCCTCCGTGTTGCAAACATTGATGAAAACATTGTGACTCAAATAGAATCGCTGGACAGCTGTTCCATGTTTTTGGAGCAAGTACAGGGCAACAACTC
Source organism: Physella acuta (assembly GCF_028476545.2). Lineage (NCBI taxonomy): Eukaryota > Metazoa > Mollusca > Gastropoda > Physidae > Physella > Physella acuta. Next base: position 453,047 of record NW_026732264.1, read on the forward strand.
GACGCACTTTCGCACTTTCAGCAGTGCAGAGTCTTCATGGCTGAAGCAATATCTGAGTTCCCCACATCATTTGCATGCAAGATCATCAAAGACCTCCAGCTGCAGTTTCAGTAACGGTTTTCTGACCAGGATTCAAAGGCAGAAGAAGTGAGACTGCTTCAAAACCCATTTGAAGCAAATGTAACCAGTTGCCCAGATGAACTGCAGATTGAGGTCATTGAATTGCAAGCAAATGACTTCCTTAGAGACAAGTTTAAAAAACGACGGGTGGGTTTTTGTGTTTGCCCAAGGAGAACAAACTTGGACCTGAAGTGTGTTGTCGGCCGGACAGTGTTTTTTTCAGACTTTTTCTCCTGGAAGGAGGGGGGGGGTTGCATTTAAAATGTGTTTATATTTCTATATAAATTCTATTTCTTTGGGGGGGGGGGGGCACGGTGAACACCGCCACCCCAAAGGATGCATGGAAGAAACTCTACTCTGGCCCGCAAACTGATATTTGATAGTTAATGCGGCCCTTGGGCTGAAAAGTTTGGAGACCCCTGCTTTAAATAGAAATCCGTCTCATTTTCTAACACTGAATCAGAGTCGTAGCGAGGAGGGGGGGGGCGGGAGGCGGACATATGTCCCCGGGCGCCGACCTTAAGGGGGGCGCTAAAATGGGTTGGAAAAACAAATTGAAAGTTTGAGAGGGGAGGGGGTGCAAATGAAAAGTTGGAGGGGGGTGGAAACCGAAAGTTTGTTCCAGGGCGCCGTGAAGGGTCGCTACGCCTCTGCACTGATTAGACTGAAACGATCGTTCTATTAGCCAGGTGACGGATGAGCTGATTTTAAGAATGTTTTTCTCGTGAGAGCCAACCACGGAGGTTAATAAGGGGCTGATCATTTTTTTTCTTAAAGGGGGCTTGTTTAGGATTGTATGCGAATATTCTAAGTCGTATGTGGTGACGATTTAAGACAAAAGAAATAATAAAAATAAAATACTCAATGTTTTAAGAACTTAAATATTGAATTTTTTTTTTAAATTTATAATTTTTAACAATTTATAATTTATATATTTATGAATTTATAAAATGTATAACTATAATTTATAAAACTAGAACATAAAACAAATATAAAGGTTTTTCAAAATAATACGCTGCACTAAAAATATAAACGAATAAAACAAACATGCTTTATTTATTAAAAGCATTATAACACCCAAAGCTTTTACTAAAGATATTAAATGTCTTATGTTGTAGTGCATTAAAGCTTTCTATATAATTTTTTATAATATTTTTGTGTACAATTCAAAATATTGACCTTACATAATCTACCACACGAGCATAACTCTCACTTCAAAAACCAGCCATTATCTCCCCCAAAATCTACGTAGTTATTCAGACGACAGGATCAAATGAAAGCATGTTCCGCTATGTTGCTGCTACTTATTTCTTCCTCTGATCTTGTGGAGTGTTTGAGTTAGTGCACCGTGGCCAACAGATGTCGACTCTACAGTGTTCAAGAGAAAAACCAAAGGCCATTCAAGTGAGAAATACAAAATCAGGGGCAGAGCTAGACACAAACCCCCCAATACACCGACAAGAAATTATGGACCGCCAATTTTACTTTAAACATTATATAAAAATAAATTATAAATATATATATATATATATATATATATATATATATATATATATATATATATATATATATATATATATATATATATATATATATATATATATATATATATATATATATATATATATATATATATATATATATATATCTTTAGTTACACACGTAGTTCTTTTTGTTACACATATATATCAAGTGGTAAGTAAAATCTCATTTAGAAGTTACATTTTTATGGGTCATATTGTCGGGAGCCTATATGTTGGTCTCAAGGGCGGAGAAAAGCGATTTTAGTGCCACACATTATCAAATTCGTTTTTTTAAAGACACACAAATCTATATGCAACGTCCATTATATTTAAATGGACAGTCTTCAGCCAACGCCCAGTACAGCTTGTTCGACTTAAAAGGGCCCACCATTTCGTATCTAGGCCCAACGAAAAGATGACCTATCCTCTCTAATCAAGGCTTATTAGAAGTAGAGGACCACGGATTCAAACCTAAGCCAATCAGGACCATTAACGGGAACCTATCATCTTGAGCATGGACACAAGAACCCACCATATTTATCTAAACACGCCTAGCAGTTAAGGGAGAAAGGGAGACCAACCGTCTAAAACAACGTCCCATGAAAGGGCATACCGTCTCTTATAATCGTAGACTAAAAATAAAAAAGCCACTGCTATAACTATAATGTATTTTTACACACACGAACATTCAAATATTCAGAATGATTAAATTTTGAAATGAAAATGTTGACTATTTACGGTTGGGTTATGGGACCACTAGAATTCTCGACTATGTCGCCATTTGAATCTACCCCCCTCCCCAATCCGTTCGAGGTGCGTGGTTCTGCGGTATCGTAGTTCCACCCCTGTGGCAAAGAGAATTTCTTTTTAACAACTACAAAGGGCAACTTAAAGTGATTTCGTATAAATGTTATATAAAGGAAAAAAAAAGCATTTTACGCCAGAGAGATTTTTTGTTATTTGATGGTAGTTGTACGTATACGTACTTGTTTCTCTAAATATCTAAATACATATACATAATTATAATTATATACATATATATATAGGCTATATATATATATATATATATATATATATATATATATATATATATATATATATATATATATATATATATATATATATATATATATATATATAGGCTATATAATGCTATAAAATGAGATTTGTACTGTTTAATACTCTAGGAGAGAGAGCAAGATTTAAAAAATGCAGTCGAGTTTGTTTTGTGTACTTCTAAACATCTTAGTGATTACAGCCCAGAATAGTTTGTTCAGTAAGTTTTAAAAGTTTGATTTTTTTTGTTGCATACATTTGTTCAGTAAGTTTTAAACGTTTGATTTATTTATTACATACATTTGTTCGGTAAGTTTTAAAAGTTTGATTTTATTGTTACATATATTTGTTCAGTAAGTTTTGAAATTTTTATTTTTTTGTTACATTTGTTCAGTAAGTTGTCTAAGTTTGATTTTATTGTTTCTAACATTTGTTCATTAAGTTTTGAAATTTTGGTTTTATTGTTACATATATTTGTTAAGTAAGTTTTAAAAGTTTGGTGTTTGATTTTTTGTTAGCAGATACGTTTGCAATAATTATTTTTACACTATCGCCTGAAAATAAAAACAGCAAAAAAATTGATTTTAGATCAAGTTCATAAAACAATGTCTGGAAATTTTTTTTGCTCTGTGTAAAGATCGCTTTCAACGGTTTGAATTGTATTAGCACATGGTCACCACTATATACTGAAAGTTATTACAACAAAAAATATTTTAAAATTATGGAAGCTTTGGACCAGGTTTCTATTTTTGACGTTTGAAAATTGTATTAAATTGTTCTGTGTTTTACATTTTAAAAAAAATCATCTAGTCCTACGCCTATCTGACTCCAATAATAGCAGCAAAAACTATAGTTAGACTGCGCTAATCCATTGCTTCCTCTCTAGGTTATTCACATGTATTGCTTAGTTATGCGAGCAAGCATAAATCGTGCACCGGAATTATCTTCACGTCAAACCAAACAGTAGCTGTTTCTGTCCTGACCAGATTATACCCTAAATAAAATATGTAATCCTCAGACGTTTGCCATGGTGACCTGGGATGCTTCTCTATTCTCGCACCTTTTGGCTTCACCCTAGAGAGACCCCTGGCTCTCCTGCCACAGTCACCTGATACGATCAAGTAAGATAGTATTTTTTTCCTTGTCCCTTACATATTCCCACATTCAAGCTATTTAATAATTCAATTTCATCCTATAACTTTTTGCGTATAATAATTTTGACATGTATTTAAACCAGGGTTATATTAATGCTATAAGTACACCTTTTGATGCATTAATATATGGATACGCCTGCTAGCTATTGCTTGAATGTGTTGATTTCTGCTTAAAAATAAACTCCGACAGAACTATTTTAAAACTTTTTACAGTATTCTGTAATATTTATCTCGATTTCAATATTTGATAGATTTACGATGTATGCATTCTTTGAATTACAATTACATATCTAAACCGTTTTTTTTTTAACGAATTTGTACTTTGCTACACCCTTAATTCTTCACCGCACCCAATATTTCCCCAGCACCCTGTTCAAGCTGTACACCCGAGCCCAACCGGCAACTCCACTAGACCTGCCAGCCACACAAGTCAAGACAAGTCTCACCACCATCTGGCCAGGTTTTGTCTCACGACCGACCAAAATTATTGTACACGGATTTTTGGACTCAGTCGACCTAACAAGCTGGGGAAAGGTTATTTGAAAATACGGTTAAAATTTGAATGTAAAAATTGGAAATATTCATTTAATACGCATTAAAATGTAATGTTTTTCGAATTAAATGTTTCCAAACTCAATGAAGTTCAAATTATCTGGTAAGTGGGTTTTAGAAGATATTTTCGTATACGGGTAAATTAAATAAGGCGGAGGTCACTCGCGGACAGTTGTCACTCCCTTGTTAAAGAGGGTGGAGCTACTACTAATGTCTCTGAAGCCTCTCTCATTTCTTTTCAATTTTTTTTTTTTTTTTTTAATTTGCAATTAAAACAAGTACATCAACATAAAAAATTTTAACATATTGTTTACCGGTGCATCAAACCAGAACTCGAACAAAATGTTATATTCTTGAATGTCATTGATGAACATGTTTTTTTTCCTTAATATATGTCTGCATCGTTATATTCTGAAGGATACTGCAAATTTTAATAAGATAACTTTTTATTTCCAATAATTGTAACTATGTATCCACTGTGTCATTTCAGTTTTGATTAATATGTCTTATTTTTTAAAATAACTTTTTATCCATTTATCTCTCAAGTTGTTTCAATTATCTCCCCTATTGTTTTTTAATCTCCCCTGTTTCAGTTATCTCCTCTGTTGTTTGAATGATCTCCCTCTGTTGTTTCAGCAAATGAAGGACGAGCTGTTGAAACAGGGAGACTACAACGTCATCCTTGTGGACTGGTCAGGTGGCAACAAACTGCCCTACACCCAGGCCACAGCCAATACAAGAGTCGTAGGGGCTCAGATAGCTCAACTCATCAACCAGATCAGTGTACGTACATTTTATTTTAACAGCCAATACAAGAGTCGTAGGACTCAGATAGCTCAACTCATCAACCAAATCAGTGTACGTACATTTTATTTTAACAGCCAATACAAGAGTCGTAGGACTCAGATAGCTCAACTCATCAACCAAATCAGTGTACGTACATTTTATTTTAACAGCCAATACAAGAGTCGTAGGGGCTCAGATAGCTCAACTCATCAACCAAATCAGTGTACGTACATTTTATTTTAACAGCCAATACAAGAGTCGTAGGGGCTCAGATAGCTCAACTCATCAACCAGATTATTGTAAGTTTAAAGTTTCCCTTTCAAACCTGACGGTCTATGGGGCAAGTAAAGTAGAGTTCACTTGTTTCTGTGACCTCGGCATATGAAGAGATAGTGTGGTCAGCAATATTCCCAGCCGCTGTAAGTTTAAACTGATTGTTAATTCCTTTGTTCGAACCGAGATCAACAGCCGGGATAGGCCATGCAAGTTTTCAGCTGAGGCCTATAATGTAGTTAATTACCTGCAAAAGTGAGAAACTTGCAATGTGTTAGGGTATAAACCTCGTGATTTTAAGAGAAAAATCTGAATCTCTTGAGCAATCTAGAGTTAGGTGATCTATATTACTAATTCGGTTATTTAATTAAGACTCTCAGTATCTGTATGTTTAAAAAATATGGATTCCGGCCACAATTTAAATTTCAGGCCATTAAATCTGTTGCACTTTTTGCAAATAAAAGGCTACAAATTATGCAAACATCAAAATGAAATGCTTCACAAAATATGAAACACGATTAATTCTGTTGTGCGACTATGTTACTTGTAGGTTCAGTAAAATTGAAGCTACTACTTTTCGTACATTTGAAACTTACGTTGTTGGTTTTTATCAATTGTGTTTATCACGTGACAGGCTACTGTCAACACACCAGCCAAAGACTTCCACGTCATCGGTCACAGTCTGGGCTCTCACATCTCTGGGTACGCTGGGGAGAGGGTGCCAGGCTTGGGGAGGATTACAGGTAGGTTGGTGGGTGGGGAGGTTTACAAGTAGGTTGTGGGGAGGGTCACAGGTAGGTTGTGGGTGGGGAGGTTTACAGGTAGGTTGGTGAGTGGGGAGGTTTACAGGTAAGGTGGTAGGTGGGGAGGTTTACATGTTGGTTGGTGAGTGGGGGGTTTATAAGTAGGTTGGTGAGTGGGGAGGTTTACAGGTAGGTTGGTGAGTGGTTTACAGGTAGGTTGGTGAGTGGGGAGGATTACAGGTAGGTTGGTGAGTAGGGAGGATTACAGGTAGGTTGGTGAGTGGAGAGGTTTACAGGTAGGTTGGTGAGTGGATTACAGGTAGGTTGTTGAGTGGGGAGAGTTACAGGTAGGTTGGTGAGTGGGGAGGTTTACAGGCAGGTTGGTGAGTGGGGAGAGTTACAGGTAGGTTGGTGAGAATGGTGTATATAAACCTGTTTTAACCCTTCTTACTTGTTCTTTTAGTTTGTTGATAGAAAAACGTGCATGAACATTTGTTTGATGTTTTATGATGATTACAAATTCCTAGAAAGTGAACGATGTTTTTCATTATACATTCCCATCGTCATATAGGCCAATATCAAAATGTGTATGTAACTAACACATTTATAGATTCTTTGCTGTTTGTTTTTTGTGTTTAGGTAAAATGCACTGTCAAAGATATTAAAATTGTATTAGAGACTGTAGAAGTTGGGTCATAAATACCCTGAATTAGCTACCACTCACACCACATGAGAACCACTGTTCTCCATTCCACAGGTCTGGACCCCGCCGGCCCATTTTTTGAGAACACTCCAACCAGCGTCAGACTCGACCCCACTGACGCCTTGTTTGTTGACGTCATCCACACTGACGCGGGGACTCTTCTCACAGCTAGTAGGTGAATTTGTTCAAAATAAGTCGTTACTTTAAAAAGATAGTTCATCATTTCTAAATACAATAATACGTCAATTGCATATGATATAAACTTTCTTCAGCTTACAAGGATAAATTTATTATACAAGATACGTAGGCTACCTGAAATATGAAGACTGAAATATGAAAGCAAATATTTTTCAAAGTAAATTGTACTAAATATTTGATCTATAAGAAAAAACGATAACAGTAAAATAGAAGTTTAAGCAAATGAATGTATAAACAGTACTACTTAGCGCCATGCCTCAACCCTCAACACATTCTATTCATATATCTTATCAAACCATTTCAAACCTGTACCCTAGTTACAGTATAGCACACCAATATTAATACTAACTGTATATCTTTCAAGAAGACTTACCACATTACAAAATCACAAGTATAAGCATGTAATCTATTTAATTTTACGTATCCTAAAAGCAGAATTATTGTACTATTACAGTTTATTTATGTACTATGTAAAATCACGAAACATGGGTTTTTTTGAAAAATCATTTACTAACGACGACCTTTCTTGTACAGATCTGGGCATCATACAGGCTGTAGGTCACGTTGACTTTTACCCTAACGCTGGACATAAACAGCCTGGATGTATCAAGTCTCCTATTACATCCATTGAGCAGTGGGGGCTTATTGATGGTAGGTGTTGTGGTATTGAGGGCTTATTGATGGTAGATATTGTGTAGGCTTGTTGATGGTAGATATTGTGGAGGCTTATTGATGGTAGGTGTTGTGGTATTGGGGGCTTATTGATGGTAGGTGTTGTGGTATTGAGGGCTTATTGATGGTAGGTGTTGTGTAGGCTTATTGATGGTAGATATTGTGGAGGCTTATTGATGGTAGGTGTTTTGGTATTGGGGGCTTATTGATGGTAGGTGTTGTGTAGGCTTATTGATGGTTTGTGATGTGGTATTGGGGGCTTATTGTTGGTAGGTGTTGTGGGGTCTTATTGATGGTAGGTGTTGTGGGGTCTTATTGATGGTAGGTGTTGTGGGGTCTTATTGTTGGTAGGTGTTGTGGGGTCTTATTGATGGTAGGTGTTGTGGGGCTTATTTATGGTAGGTGTTGCGGGGGCTTATTGATGGTAGGTGTTGTGGGGTCTTATTGATGGTAGGTGTTGTGGGGTCTTATTGATGGTAGGTGTTGTGGGGTCTTATTGATGGTAGGTGTTGTGGGGCTTATTGATGGTAGGTGTTGCGGGGGCTTATTGATGGTAGGTGTTGTGGGGTCTTATTGATGGTAGGTGTTGTGGGGTCTTATTGATGGTAGGTATTGTGCGGGCTTATTGATAATAGGTGTTGGGATAGTGGGGGCTTATTGATGGTAGGTGTTGAAGGGGCTTATTGATGGTAGGTGTTGTGGGGGCTTATTGATGGTAGGTGTTGTGGGGGCTTATTGATGGTAGGTGTTGTGGAGGCTTATTTATGGTAGGTGATGTGGGGTCTAATTGATGGTAGGTGTTGTGGGGGCTTATTGATGGTAGGTGTTGTGGGGCTTATTGATGATAGGTGTTGTGGTAATGTCATGTCATGTTTGCCTGTCGTCCCTACTGGGACATAGGCCGCTGACAAGAGCTTTCCAGGCGTCTCTGTCCAGGGCTAGTCTCTCCAACTGTCCCCAGGTGTATCCAATCTTCTTGGTGTCTTCTTCCAGGTCACGTCTCCAGGTCTTTCTTGGTCTGCCTCTCTTCCTCCTGCCTTGTGGATTCCAGGTGAGGGCCTGTCTTGTTATGCTGGATACAGGCTTCCTGAGTGTGTGGCCAATCCATTTCCATTTTCTCTGGAGGATCTCTACTTCAACTGGCAGTTGATTTGTCCGTTGCCATAGAACATCATTTCTGATGGTTTTAGGCCAGCGAATTCGCAGGATCTTTCTGAGGCATGCGTTTATAAATGATTGTATTTTCTTCTTATTTATAGCAGTTATTCTCCATGTCTCGGCTTCATAGAGTAAAACAGGTTTTACTAGTGTGTTGAAGATCCTGATTTTTATTCCAAGGGTTAAATCTCCCGAACCCCAAACATTTTTTAGTTGGTTGAAGACTGCTCTTGCCTTACCCGTCCTTATTTTTATGTCTGCTTCTGTCCCACCCTGCTTATCAACAATACTTCCAAGATAGGTGAATCTATCCACTTCTTCTAGGGCTTCTTCTGCCAGTGTTATAGGGTTGTTGTTTGATGGTAGGTGTTGTGGGGGCTTATGGATGGTAGGTGTTGTGGGGGCTTATGGATGGTAGGTGTTGTGGGGGCTTATGGATGGTAGGTGTTGTGGGGGCTTATTGATGGCAGGTGTTGTGGGGGCTTATCGATGGTAGGTGTTGTGATAGTGGAGGCTTATTGATGGTAGGTGTTGTGATGTTGGGGGCTTATTTATCGTAGGTGTTGTGGGTTTTTTTTTATGGTAGTTGTTGTGGGAACTTAATATGGTAGGTGTTGTGGGGGCTTTTTGATGGGCTTTTTGGTGGTAGGTGTTGTGTTATTGGGGGCTTATTGGTGGTAGGTGATGTGACGCCCTTGTCTAATTTACATTTTAGGAGCTATTGATTTAGTCATCTGTAACCACATGCGAGCCATCAGACTGTTTACAGAGAGCATCAACTCTGGCTGTAGCTTCAAGAGTTATCCTTGTGTTAGTGAGATCGCCTACTTGGTGAGTACTAGGGTTGCAGGGCTAGTTTTTGTTATGTTGGATAGAATTTAATTTTTTTATAAGCTTAAACAAATCGCATAGTATATTAATATATGTATATACGTATATATATATATATATATATATATATATATATATATATATATATATATATATATATATATATATATATATATATATATGTGTGTGTGTGTGTGTGTGCACGTGTGTGTGTGTGTGTGTATTTATAGACACACACACACACATATATATATATATATATATATATATATATATACATATATATATATATATATATATATATATATATATATATATATATATATATATGTGTGTGTGTGTGTGAGTGTGTATTTATAGACACACATACATGCCCAAGTAAAATGTCATGCCACCCGTGTGTGAAATGGTGTGGTTGGGAAGTAAAGTACACGAAAACTAATCGATTAGCCTCGAGTTTGATTCAGGTTTTCGAGTCCTTAAAATATACCTGAACCCCCTTGACTAGTGCTCAAAAAAAGGCTACTGCGCATGTGTACAGTTAAGCTGTGGCATTACAAATTACAACCAGTGCAACAGATGAACCTGTTCTTCATCTGCCTATTGACCATTTTACTTTACTTATACTTTCTTCTATAGTTAGACACCGTGTTTTACTCGTGATATGATTTGTTATTGTGTGTGATTATTTGTAAGAATGAAGATATATGTGGTTAGGTTAAATCTACAATGCAATAAAGAAGCTCTATACTTCTAATATTTAACACATTGCTGTAACCAATTAACTTTACCTCCCTAAAGCTGTGGCACACATGTGCACAGGTTGTGTTAAAATTTACTATTAAATAATTAAACTCTATAGTTAAAATGTTTACAACGATACATCAACTTTCCCTCCTTAGTTTGGCTTTTGTTACAAGTGTGGAACGGTTGTGTTAAAATTTACTATTAAATAATTAAACTCTATAGTTAAAATGTTTACAACGATACATCAACTTTCCCTCCCTAGTTCGGCTTTTGCTACAAGTGTGGAACGGTTGTGTTAAAATTTACTATTAAATAATTAAACTCTATAGTTAAAATGTTTACAACGATACATCAACTTTCCCTCCCTAGTTCGGCTTTTGCTACAAGTGTGGAACGGTTGTGTTAAAATTTACTATTAAATAATTAAACTCTATAGTTAAAATGTTTACAACGATACATCAACTTTCCCTCCCTAGTTCGGCTTTTGCTACAAGTGTGGAACGGTTGTGTTAAAATTTACTATTAAATAATTAAACTCTATAGTTAAAATGTTTACAACGATACATCAACTTTCCCTCCCTAGTTCGGCTTTTGCTACAAGTGTGGAACGGTTGTGTTAAAATTTACCATTAAATAATTAATCTCTATAGTTAAAATGTTTACAACGATACATCAACTTTCCCTCCCTAGTTCGGCTTTTGCTACAAGTGTGGAACGGTTGTGTTAAAATTTACTATTAAATAATTAATCTCTATAGTTAAAATGTTTACAACGATACATCAACTTTCCCTCCCTAGTTCGGCTTTTGCTACAAGTGTGGAACGGTTGGTTGCGCCTACGAAGGTTTCTGGGCTACCCCAAAACCTGCTGGAACATTTTACATGAAGACTGCTGGAACTCCGCCATTTTGTTTGGTTTAGTAGCCGTCAGTTTAGGATTGTTTAGATAAATGTCACATCACTTGTTATGTTTTGTGTGTAAAATATTGTGTCATTAGATTTTATATTTAGAAACAATTGGTTGAAAAACCCCCAATAACTCAATAAATCTTAATATACATCTATATATATAATTCTCTTCTGTGAGACGCTAGAAAACAAGCTGTAAGCGCGCTCCCTACCACCCCACCCCTACACGGTCTGGTGAGCTGTGGTTCACGCTAAATGTTTACATTCGTAGAGCCGGGTTTAGTGACGGCTATTAGGGGCAGATAATTTAGTTTGAAACGATTTTAAACTTAGGGAAGGTAACTAATAGGAGGCTGCTTTCATGGGGGGGGGGGGGGTTGTAGGTTAGGGGTTGGAGGAAAGCAGGGTGGGGGGTAGTATCGTCCTTAACGACCTACTGATAGTGTTTTAAAGCAAATATTTTCAGTGGCAGCATTGGTACTGTCGAATTCACAAATTACGAATTACTGAAAAGTAGAAAATAAAACAACTAAATAGCGGCGTATGATATGCCGCGGGTCGACTCGTATTATATAAAAATAAAAGCAACAATTACATCCCTTGCACAAAGGATCAAGCAAACAAAAATAACATTGGCCGTTTCTAATCGGAAATTCACAAACTTAGTTTAAACTGATAGACTGGCCAGATTTTTCAGCATGTAACAAGTCAAATCATTGGAACGTCAAATGTAAATTACAACAAGAACGCATGTCAACAGAATAAACTATAATAGTCTGTGATGCAGAGAGATGCCTGGAAGAAACTCTGAGAATAATTGTTTCCATCATGAGAAGTGTGGATTGGTTAACAAATTGCATAAGTGGAACCTCAAAAGTTATCTCAAAGATAAAGCAAGAGAACTACATGTTTCACTTGTAGGAATCTCATTTTTGGCTACTCTAAATCCAATGTAAAACAAAAAAAAATGTGTAATCTGAATTGATGTGTTTATTTGTACAATTAGCAATAAACAATTTCTTTCTAAATGTGAGAGCTGTGTTTATCTTTGTTGATTTTTTAAAATACACTTTCTAATCGGGCAAATTTAATTATTAATGCAGTTTTAACTAACAGGTTACTCAAGTTTATTAAAGAAGTTACTTTTAAAATGATGGTTTTTTTTTACAATCTCTCGACCATACAGAGACAGTAAATTTGTTTATAAAAGTTGTAGTAATGGTATTAATCATCACTCACCCTATAGAAGTAAATGCTTTAAAATATGTAAAAGCCATTGATTTTTTTCGAGAGGGGAGGGGGGCTCTGCCTTCCCCGAAGAGATGCCTGGAAGAAACTCTGGGTCTAAGTGGTGTGTGTCTTTGTGGTGTCGTGTAGTTGGAAATTTGAATCTCGTGGGTCTTTATGCTGTCTTATCCAGATAGTGTTTAGACATTTATGTCAGAAGAGGCGTCAACAAGACAGAGGCGTAGCGACCCTTCCCGGCGCCCGGGAACAAACTTTCAACTTGGCGCCCCTTTCGAGATCAACCTTTCAATTTTCTATTTGCACCCTCCCCCCAAACTTTCGATTTGCACCCCCCCCCCCTCATATATTTTTTTTATATTTATAAAGCAAAAATACAGCTAAAATTAGATTTTAATTTGTTAATGTCCACCCCCCCTGCCCCCCCCCCCCCTTCGCTACGCCTCTGCAACAAGATCTAGCAGAAGTGAAGGTATAAGTGTTAGCAAGAGTCGATTACGAATTTAAAGCATTGCGCACAAGAAACCAGGAAAGTAGTCAAACAACTTTCAAATCTCTGATCTGTGGCGTATTGTGTGATGCTACAAGCTAGAAGTATTACGAGTCAAAGATAATATCTTTGAGTAAAGATTGTATCTTTGTGTAGCTATGACCTATTGACGCCGAGCTCTCACAGTTGGCTGCACTTAAACCAACCGCTATGGTAGACTGCGCACTAGAGTGTAAACTAATACACCTTAAAATCTACCGTCTTTTTTACACTCAGGTCACTGGTCAGCATAAAACTTACCTTTTTGACGTTGCAACTGACTGTTTAATACGGTCATTTATTGTCCTGGCTATTGAGACACATACTACAATACCTGCTCACGACGGATATTCCATGTTAGTGGTAAAACCGGCAAATGTGTTAGTCCTAGTATTAGTCAGATTATCCTGTTAAGTGTAGCGCATTGTCCATCAGTTGTTATGATGTAACTTCAGTAATGCTTTTATAACTTGCGTACTACATCTGATGTTAAACTACAGTAATGTTTCTATAACTTGCGCACTTCAACTGATGTTAAACTTCAGTAATGCTTTTATAACTTGCGTACTTGATCTGATATTATGTATGTTCCCCACCCGTCCCACAGCGTTCTCCATAAGTTTTAGCATTATGTCAGATTACTTAACTCTAGTACACGTTCAGGTCAATGGTTTTATTCTTGGCGTAAGATCAGACAAATTCGCTATTTATAAATTAAAATAGGTCAAGCTTTTGATGTCAGTATTTGACCCCGCTAAACAGATCACGTGGTGTAAAGCGGTTAGCGTTTTAGAATTTCGATCACATTCTTCATTCACAAAAAAGTACTTTAACAACATTAAGTTATGTCAATCACGCAACCTTTTTGATCTAACGGACGCTTTGATTACTCAAGTGCTTCATCTGATTTCACAAAGATTTCACTGTGGGTTCCCTACCTTAAACCCTGGCTTTTAAATCTGATCCTTTTTTACTTTCTCACGTTTTGTGAAGAATTGTAAGCGTGTGACAAATTCAAAGTATTTGAGAACTTTATCATTTAGGTGGACGAAATTCCAGATTTGAATGTGATCTATACGTGGGTTTTTTCAACTTTTAAGCGATTTCCGGTACTCAGAAATTTTACTCTAATTTATACAAACACGCACTTACACACACATACTCATACTCACACTCATACATACTCATACTCATACACATACACACACTTTGACCACACCCACACCCACACACACTCGATACACACACATTTTCACACACACACACACACACACACACACACACACACACACACACACACACACACTCAAACACACTCTCACAGGAGAGAGAGAAAGACGCAACACACCCGGTCAATGACATCACTGAACACACGTTTTGTACTGTTATATTTGTAATGGTACCATTTAAACTAATGGCATTGAAATGAATGCTGTCGAAAACAAATTGAAAAGTTACATATGAAATAAACCATCATTTATTTTTAAAGTGAACAAAAGTGTTAACAATTAAATTCACAAAACATTTACTAAAGCTGGATAACTTTAATAGCGATTAAAGTCTTCTATAATTTCCATTAATTTTAGTTGTATTAAAATATTTTAAAAAGTAAGGTTTAGAATCCAGACACAAATAATAATCAGGTGCTCTCTGGCAGTTTCACGGGAGTGTATCATTAGCATCAATTAAATATCTCAACCCTTTGTTGTCGCTGTCGACTGTGTGATCGATGTCGCTTTGTTAACACGGTAATTTGTTGTGACTACTGTGTAGTCAAAGTCCAATAAGTTATTGATTGATTGTAAGACAAACGTAAACCTAGACATTCAAAGGTTTATTAAGTTTTATTCACTTTATAAATTTGAATACAGTTAAAAGGAGTAAAACCAGTTAACTAAAACGTTTAGATTTAAATTAGATTCGGTGTAAATATTTATTAATGTGAATAAGTCTCTCAATAATTGTTTATCCTGGGTAGTATTTTAATATTACTGTTAACATTAACGTTAACAGATGTTAACGTGCTGGATGTTTTACTGAAAGTTAACACAGCACCCAACACCATCTCAGCAATGAATGATACAGCCTACGTCAAGATCGTGTCGCCTCTTTTCCCCACCAAAGCACTAGAAGCTTTCATGCTCTTCAACTTATTTTGTATAGAGATCACAGCCATCCTTGGCATTATAGGGAACGGCGTCAGCATTGTGGTGTTTGCCAGACAAGGGTTTAAAGACAGCATCAACGTCACGTTGGCTGTACTGGCTGCCAGCGACATAGGGGCGCTAGTCACCAACCAGATGTTCGGGTTGCTGAACAACCCGTGGTTCCAGAAGTCCAACCTGCCCATCGACTACAGCGGCGTAGCCACCATGTTGGTGTACATCCCACACAACTACTTCTCCAAAGTGTGCGGGTTCGTCACCGCCTTCGCCTCTTTTGAACGCTGCCTGTGTGTGTTAGCCCCGCTTCAGGTCAAGCAGATTATCACAAGAAACGTCGCTATCGTCGTTAACTCTACCATCTGTGTACTGATGCTGCTAGATTTTGTACCCTCCTACTATATCTACTACCTAGACTGGGTTTTCATACCGGCAACCAACCAAACAAAGCTTCTCAAATTATCACGCGTGGACCCTATCAACGTATTCAGCAAATCTCTATACGTCACAGAATTCACTCTACCTTATCTGACCTTCTTCTTCATCATCGTCACCACCGTCGTCATAGGTATACAGCTCAAGGGAAGGCTACTCTGGAGAAAAACTGTAACTTTAATCAACAAAGACGCGGGGTTTAAGAGTTTGAATAAAGAAATGCATGCAGTTCAGATGTTGGCGGTGGTGTCTGTGGTGTTCGTGGTGTGTCTGACACCCCAGACGTTGGTCATCACCATCGCGGCCTTCTTCCCTGAGGTCAGCCACTCGGAGATCTACTACAACATTTTTCTCTTCTGCTACAGTCTGTCGTACCTGCTGGAGACGGTCAGTTCTAGCGTCAACCCGTTGGTGTACTACAACATGAGTGGCAGATACAGGAAGACTTTCTTTGTGGTGCTGGACGTGTTCTTACACCTGCCGTAGTGCCCGTGGGAGGAGGGGTGGGGGTGCAGGTGGGGGAGGGTTCAGCTCTAGCGTCAACCCCCTTGTGTACTACAGAAGAGTGGCCGTTAAGGTATCGTATTGCTCAAATTGCTATAAATCACCATTGAAAGGAAAAAAAAAGAAAAAAAAAAAGAAAAAATAGTTTCACGACTCCACTGAGCACAATTCCACATTGACTGATTCTACTGCTACAGTGGCCAGTTAATTTTTATGTTCGCTCCTCCGTCTAGCATTCATACACGTTTTTCTGCTTATTGTTGTGGCTGGTTCGTCTATTGTTTGACGGGATACTTGGAAAATAATTTTAGAACCCCTGGAAATCACAGTTAGTTAATCCCTCATTGAGCTGGAATAAACATGTGTTTGACACATCTTTACATTCAATGTAAAAAGTGACGTGGTCTGTCCATGCGTGTGTGTTCCTTATAAATGTCTCTTAAACGTGATGTGAAAAAAAATCTGTTAAATGTTTAAATAAATGCTACTTTATTTCACTTTTAGATATTTTTATTAGAAATTAAAAATATTAAATCCTTGACTCCACAGACACATTACATCCTTACATATGTAGGTGTTTTAAATCTCGTGATGTAAGTGTAATACTTTAGCCCAGACTTACCTTAAGATACAAAATTGCAATATAACAATATCAATCCCATTACCACAGTCTTTATCCCCAGTAATGTAATGTTTATTTAAGGAATATTCTGTTGAAGAAGTAAATAAAATTGTTTACAGGTAACCTAAAAGATAATCTAAAACAGAAAACATTTGACAGAAAACATCAGAATTTCATGTGGATGAAATGCTTTCTAAACCAGATGCCATTTTATTTAACAAAGGAATAAACAATTTCTGTAAACATGGCTGATGAGTTTGTATTTTTTTTAGTCTTTTAAACTACATTTACTATTTAGGCTAATTTGCTTTTAATTACAGTTTTAACTAACAGCTGTTTAACTCTATCAACGTTTATTAAAGCTGTTACTGATGAGGGCTATTTGTTGAAACACTGTTTTGTTTCACAAACCCTCAACCTTGTAGAGATAGTAAATTTGTTTTTAAAAACAGTTGTATAAGGCTGGGTTTATCGCTGTCCTTATACAGATCAAATGTTATACGACTATGACATTTTAAAAGGTCAGGTATCACAAATAACCGCATGATTTATCAACTAGATACAAGGTTTCTTTCACATACTTTCTTCCTGCAAAATCAATGAAGGGGAATTAAAACTTGCATTTAAAATTTCGGGTGGGGGGGGGGTGCTGGTTTAAGTATATTTTCTATTTAAATTTTTTTTTTCATTCCGCTCGGGGGTGTGAGTAGACGCAGTGTTACCTACCCCCCCCCCCCCCCTACGATATGTCTGGAAGAAATTCTGCTTTGACCACTCGATAAAAACACCTTTTGACTTAGACCACTCCAGTAAAAACGACTTCACCGTTCTTGCTCCACAATTCCAAGCAACTTTGGCTTAACCTGGTCTATCGAAAACAAAATTGAAAAAAAAAACCTCACTCGCCTAAACGATGAAATTAGCATTACTTTGACTACATTATACTTTTACAAACCACTAACTCTCCCCGTATCTACTAACTATAGAGCAAAACAAATGAAATTGAAAATACCCCCCCCCCCCTGCAGTTTGTTCCTGTTGGCCTGAATCAGTAATTAATTATCATGAGTGTTAGTGTCAGCGTTATAGTCAAACAATGAAAAAAAAAAGGGGGGGGGGAAATTAACAATTCAAAACAGACACGAAGGACTAAAAACAACAGTAACCAAAACAGAGAGATTAAAGGGAATGAAGGAATACAACTTCAGAGCAAGAGAACGAATTTATTCTGCAATGTGCTATATAAAGGAGGAATAAACAATGTTAAAAGTCAACAGGAACATTTTTTCAAGCATTTGCTGAAAAATGAGGTTGATATTTCTTTGTTTACTTTTCAACTTCATCGTGACGTCAGCACAGAATAGTTGGTCCAGTAAGTTTTGAAAGTTTTTCGTTGATTTTGTGGTTCCTTATTTTTACAATTTGTTTTTAAATGTATTGTTCGTTATTTTTTTACTATTTGTGTTTAAACTTTATCGTTCATTTTTTTTTACTATTGGTGTCTAAATTTGTGTTCTAAATTTAGAACATCAAAAATATGTAAAATTGTATTGTGTAATTTTGTTAAACGCATGAACCAATTAGCAATTAAATAAAATAATCTATATCCCATAATTTACAATTTCTCATCCTGTTCTTTGTTGTATTACTAGAGTTCACTTTGGCTACAATCTTCTTTTCTCTATACATTTTCATCCATAACACATATCAATCAGGAACGATCTTTACCACTTCCTTGCTTGAATAAACTATTTTAACTCCTAACTCACCATGAATGTTGTTCTAACGACTCCCCTTGTCAACCCCCTTTAACCCCCAGACGCCTGCTACAAAGATCTGGGATGTTTTTCTATTTTCGCACCATTTGGATTCACTTTACAGAGACCACTGGCTCTCCTGCCACAGTCGCCTGATAGAATCAGGTACCAGAATATGTCTTGTCGGATATCTATACCTACACTAAAGCTGAATATGTCGTTTCGGATATCTATTCCTACACTAAAAATAAATATCTTTTGGATATCTTTACCTACACTAAAACTAAAGTACTTTAGAAAATTATATTTAAATTTAAAGTTATAAGTAGTTAATAAAATTATGAGTTGTTGTTTAAAAGTTAAGTTTTGCACAATAATTATTTCTTTGAATTATTACATTTTTACTTTCTCGTGTATACGAAGTATAGAGAAAGTAGTGTAATCGTGCACAAAAATCACTTGAAATTTTAATAATTTTCACCGTATTACACCTCAGTCCTTCATCACATCCGAAGTATAGAGGACTTCTTTTAATCGGGCAAAAATTATCAATCCAGATTTATCAAAATTAAGAGGTTTTATGCGTAATCCAGTCTGAAAAACTGGGCTTTGCAATTCTGTCCGTATGTCTGTGTGTCTGTCTGTCTGTCTGTCCGTGTGTAAACACGATAACTTGAGTACCGTTACAGCTAGGTTGATGAAATTTCATATATAAGTATTTTATCAAAATCGTAGATCCGTATCAACTTTTGAGCGATTTCCGATAACCGGAAGTGGTACTTTTTCAACTTCGAATTTTTCAAAAGCCTATAACTTGAGTACTATTTCAGATAGATAAACGAAATTTCACATGTAAGTAAAAGATCTAATTCTCTACCTTCTGTTAAATTTTGAGTAATTTCCATTGACAGGAAGTAGTAATTTACGCTACTTCCGATTTCTCAAAAAACTAATGTAAATTTTTAAAGTACTAATAATATTGCGCACTATTATGCACTTTTTTGCGTTCACTTGGTGTGCAATTCTTTTGTCTACGAGATTTTATTCTATTTTTAAAACTTTAAGTATTTAAAATGGATTAAAAATCATGTCTATAGCCCGAGTTCCCATCCCCTGTTATTTTATATAAGAATACTCGAGAAAGTTTAGGGGAGATCACTCCCGGTTTATTTATATAATATAAAGCGTTTGAATACAAGGCACTTTAGTTAAAGAATACGTTTTTTTTAGTGAGATTTTAAATGAGTACATCTCCACGTTAGATAATTTCTTTTTACAAAATTGTTTTAATGTAAATTAAGTATTCTTAATCTCACTGATACTAAAACCCATTGTCAACTTTAGCTGTTTTTTCTTAATTTTCCATAGACTAATTTTGGGTCATGTTTTCTTTTTAACACTTTATCCCTACGTGAATTCAAATTTAGATAACCCTTAAAAACGTTGACCCTTCCCCACTCTGTTCACATAGCACCCTGACACTTTAATCCCCCACCCTGTCACCTAACACCCTAACAATTCGACCCCCCCCCCTAACATTTCCCCAGCACCCTGTTCAAGCTGTACACCCGAGCCCAACCGGCAACTCCACTAGACCTGCCAGCCACACAAGTCAAGACCAGTCTCACCACCATCTGGCCAGGTTTTGTCTCAAGACCGACCCAAATTATCGTTAACGGATATGAAGACAATGTCGACGTAACTAGCTGGGCAAAGGTCAGAGGTTAAGGTTAAAAATATATCAGTCGATAATCAAAAATACGTCTACACAATGAAAATATCATCTACGATAACATCGAATGTGATTTTTATTGAAAATTTATTAAACTGATTGTTTTAATAATTTTACATTCATGTCTTATCACGTACACCTAAAAAACAAAACTACGCCTCTATGAGAATCTACAACTCCACCAGGCACATGCAGTTCGACAACAATTTAATTATTGGTATGAACTGCGTTCTAAGGCAATATGTGCTCTGTTTGGGCTGATTATCCCCCTTAGTTTTTTTTTCTATTATCTCCCTGTTGCTTCACTTGGTGAAAGACGGCTGTTGCTCTAATTATCTCCCTTATTATTTGAATAATCTCCCCAGTTGTTTCAATTGTAACACATATTGATTTCATTATCTGCCCTGTTTTCCAGCAGATGAATGAGATTTTGCACTATTGTTTAACTTACCTCCCCTGTTTCAGTTATATCCCCATGTTGTTTGAATGATCTCCCCTGTTGATTCAATTATCTCCCTTATTGATTTAATTATCTCCCCTGTTGTTTGAATGATCTCCCCCTGTTCTTTGAATGATCTCCCCTGTTGATTCAATTACCTCCCTTATTGATTTAATAATCACCCCTGTTGTTTGAATAATCTCCCCCTGTTGTTTCAGCAAATGAAGGACGAGCTGTTGAAACAGGGAGACTACAACGTCATCCTTGTGGACTGGTCAGGGGGCAACAAGCTGCCCTACACCCAGGCCACAGCCAATACAAGAGTCGTAGGGGCTCAGATAGCTCAACTCATCAACCAAATCAGTGTACGTACATTTTATTTTAACAGCCAATACAAGAGTCGTAGGACTCAGATAGCTCAACTCATCAACCAAATCAGTGTACGTACATTTTATTTTAACAGCCAATACAAGAGTCGTAGGGGCTCAGATAGCTCAACTCATCAACCAGATCAGTGTACGTACATTTTATTTTAACAGCCAATACAAGAGTCGTAGGGGCTCAGATAGCTCAACTCATCAACCAAATCAGTGTACGTACATTTTATTTTAACAGCCAATACAAGAGTCGTAGGGGCTCAGATAGCTCAACTCATCAACCAAATCAGTGTACGTACATTTTATTTTAACAGCTAATACAAGAGTCGTAGGGGCTCAGATATCTCAACTCATCAACCAGATCAGTGTACGTACATTTTATTTTAACAGCCAATACAAGAGTCGTAGGGGCTCAGATAGCTCAGCTCATCAACCAAATCAGTGTACGTACATTTTATTTTAACAGCCAATACAAGAGTCGTAGCGGCTCAGATAGCTTAACTCATCAACCAAATCAGTGTACGTACATTTTATTTTAACAGCCAATACAAGAGTCGTAGCGGCTCAGATAGCTTAACTCATCAACCAAATCAGTGTACGTACATTTTATTTTAACAGCCAATACAAGAGTCGTAGGGGCTCAGATAGCTCATCAACCAGATTATTGTACGTTGGTTAAGCCGACTGTGTTTAGAGCAATCACTGTTGTCAGACCTAAGATCTACATTCTTGAAGATGTAAAAGCCTATATAGTTTTTGGCTGAGGTTATAAAAAAAAGACCTTTCAATAACAGAATTATATAAATCATAACGAAGAACAAGTGAAAGACTTAAGGAAGAAATCACGATATTTTCTGCATGGCCCGTGTTTGCTCGACGTGGTGAAAACAGTCTGGTCATGTCTAGTAAGAGAGTGGATATTTTAAAGATGTGTATCCCAGCCACCCATGTAGGAAATAACATGTATGCTACAAGCTGTACGTGCATTTTTTTAACAGTGGCCACCCTTCCCGAAAATTTTAGTCTGCGCCCCCCCCCCCCCAAATAAACATTAAGTACCACCCCCTGAGTAAAAATAATCTTGAAGAAACACTGTTGGACAAGTAATAATAGTAATTTTTAGTTTATATTTTGAAAATCAAATAACAATACACATGCAAAAATCAAAATGTTGTGTTATAGTTTATTACATTTGTGATTAGAATTCCTTTAGGTGAAAAAATACCAATGGATGGTTCCAGAAAAATGTGACGTTATTCCTTTCGTATCTTTAAAATTTGGATTCACATTTTATCAAAACATTTTTTACGTCACAGGCTAAATACGGTACACCAGCCAAAAGCTTCCACGTCATCGGTCACAGTCTGGGCTCTCACATCTCTGGTTACGCTGGGGAGAGGGTGCCAGGTTTGGGGAGGATTACAGGTAGGTTGGTAGGTGGGGAGTATTAAAGGTAGGTTGGTGAGTGGGGAGGTTTACAGTTAGGTTGGTAGGTGGGGAGGATTACAGGTAGGTTGGTGGGTGGAGAGGTTTACAGTTAGGTTGGTAGGTGGGGAGGATTTCAGGTAGGTTGGGGTGTGGATTACAGGTAGGTTGGTGAGTTGGGAGGTTTACAGGTAGGTTGGTGAGTTGGGAGGTTTACAGGTAGGTTGGTGGGTGGGGAGGTTTACAGGTAGGTTGGTGAGTGGGGAGTGTCACAGGTAGGTTGTTGAGAATGATGAATATAAACCTGTTTTAACCCTCCTTACTTTTTGTTTTAGTTTGTTGATAGAAAAAACGTGCATGAACATTTGTTTGATGTTTTATAATGATCACAAAATCCTAGAATGTGAACGATGTTTTTCATTATACATTCCCATCGTCATATAGGCATATCAAAATGTGTATGTAACTAACACATTTATAGATACTTTGCTGTTTTTTTTTTGTTTTTTTTTTTAGGTAAAATGCACTGTCAAAGATAAAATAGTTTATTAAAATTATTAAAATTGTATTAGAGACTGTAAAAATGGGGTCATATATAACTTGAATTAGCTACTATTCACATCACTTAAGAACCACTTATCTCTGTTCCACAGGTCTGGACCCCGCCGGCCCATATTTTGAGAACACTCCAGTCAGCATCAGACTTGACCCCACTGACGCGTTGTTTGTTGACGCCATCCACACTGACGCTGGGACTCTTCTCACAGCTAGTAGGTTAATCGTTTGCAAATGCGATAATAAAAAAGAAAAATATAAATAGTTTGTCCAGGATAGTTATTTATTTTCTAGCTGCTAAGCCTGATGAAAGACATGTAATAAATATTAATTTAAATTTTGTTAGATATTTAGTTATCTACGTCAGTTTTTAGGGATACAATGTTTTGAAACATGAGGCTTAAAAAAGAAAGACATACATAATTATGAACAATTATTTATTACAAACTAATAATCAAACGAATTGTAATCGACTCGTTTAAAAATATTTAAAATCTCTCGAGTAACTTGAGTATGTGACAAATTAAATAAATCAATTATAATATAGGCATATAGGATATAATAAAATTATACAAAAATTATGATCATTAAAGTTACTCTTGAAAGGGATATCCATAATAATTATAAAAAGGTTATGCTGACTGGGTTTACTCATGAATATAACATACATATTTTTTTTAATGAGAAATGGTTTTAAATTGTTTAAAACGTTCATTCGCGAATACCACACAGACCTCGGCATCATGCAGGCTGTAGGTCACGTTGACTTTTATCCAAACGGTGGACACAATCAGCCTGGGTGTATCCAGTCTCCTATTACATCCATTGAGCAGTGGGGGCTTATTGATGGTAGGTGATGTGAAAGTGTGGGCTTATTGATGGTAGTGGTTGTGGGGGCTTATTGATGGTAGGTGATGTGGTAGTGGGGGGGGTTATTAATGATATGTGTTGTGATAGTTGGGGCTTATTGCTGGAAGGTGTTGTGGGAGTTTATTGATGGTAGGTGTAGTGGTTGTAGGTGTTGTGATAATGGGGGCTTAATGATGGTAGGTGTTGTAACACTTGGGACTTATTGATGGTAAGTGTTGTGGTATTGGGGGCTTGTTGATTGTAGGTGTTGTGATAGGGGAGGGGGCTTTTTAATGAAAGTCGACATAGTGGGAGCTAATTGATTTTAGGTGTTGTGACAAGGGCATAGACAGTAAAAAAAAACATATAATAGCATATCTCATATATATATATATATATATATATATATATATATATATATATATATATATATATATATATATATATATATATATATATATATATATTATATAACTGAATTGACTTTGTGTTACTATCCAAGGCGCCGTTGACTTTGTCATCTGTAACCACATGAGGTCCATCCACCTGTTTACAGAGAGCATCAACTCCAGCTGTCGCTTCAAGAGTTATCCTTGTGCTAGTGAACTCAACTTTGTGGTAAGTAGCTGAGTGTAATTGTACAACCACGATGAGTAGAATGAACGATGACAAATGTAAAATGGTATTGAGTTCGTTATAATTTCCATTAACTCGAATCTTTTGAATGTGCCTAAGTCCGCCCTTCTTTGATTGAATCTGTCCACTCCTTATTCCTGTGTCTAACACAACTGCTATAATTAAAAACCTCCCCATCCCCTCCCCAGTTGGGTTGGTGTAACACATGTGGTGTGTCGGGCTGTGCCAACCTGGGATTCTGGGCCAAGCCAACGCCTGCTGGAAAATTTTTCTTGAAGACTGCTGGAAATCCGCCATTTTGTTTGGCTTAGTTGCAATCTGTTGACTCTTGTTAACGTAAAATAAACCAAAAAATTAATACTTGTTTTGTAGCTTGTTTTATGTTTAATTAGATTTATTTTAGCAATTTTCTTGAACCTCCTTACGATCGACTCGTGATTTCCTACTGCTACCATGGTATCCTCTTTACAGTAGGGCTGGTAAGTAGGTCATCAACCAGTTCTTCGGCTCAATAAAAACTGCATGAGCCATAGAACTGATTGGTGACCTACTTACCAGCCCTATACACCCCATCAAGCTGTAAGGCAATAGCTAGACTATATCTCAACTTGTTGACCTCTTCTCCGTGTTGTGTGTAGATTATAAACACCAAGTTTGTTTATGTATTCTTTAAATCAGGGGTCTCCAAACTAAGGCCCGCTGGCCGGATGCGGCCCGCGAGGTCCTTTCATCCGATCCGCGGAGATCTTTTTGTTCACGAAAAAAAGTTTGTTAGAAGTGGCTGAGGTACTTTGCTCAGAAAATTCAAAACAGTTTGAAAATCTACCTTTGGGTATAAATACCATTGCCCTCCGTGTTGCAAACATTGATGAAAACATTGTGACTCAAATAGAATCGCTGGACAGCTGTTCCATGTTTTTGGAGCAAGTACAGGGCAACAACTCGACGCACTTTCGCACTTTCAGCAGTGCAGAGTCTTCATGGCTGAAGCAATAGCTGAGTTCCCCACATCATTTGCATGCAAGATCATCAAAGACCTCCAGCTGCAGTTTCAGTAACGGTTTTCTGACCAGGATTCAAAGGCAGAAGAAGTGAGACTGCTTCAAAACCCATTTGAAGCAAATGTAACCAGTTGCCCAGATGAACTGCAGATTGAGGTCATTGAATTGCAAGCAAATGACTTCCTTAGAGACAAGTTTAAAAAACGGCGGGTGGGTTTTTGTGTTTGCCCAAGGAGAACAAACTTGGACCTGAAGTGTGTTGTCGGCCGGACAGTGTTTTTTTCAGACTTTTTCTCCAGGAAGGAGGGGGGGGGTTGCATTTAAAATGTGTTTATATTTCTATATAAATTCTATTTCTTTGGGGGGGGGGGGGGCACGGTGAACACCGCCACCCCAAAGGATGCATGGAAGAAACTCTACTCTGGCCCGCAAACTGATATTTGATAGTTAATGCGGCCCTTGGGCTGAAAAGTTTGGAGACCCCTGCTTTAAATAGAAATCCGTCTCATTTTCTAACACTGAATCAGAGTCGTAGCGAGGAGGGGGGGGGGGGGCGGGAGGCGGACATATGTCCCCGGGCGCCGACCTTAAGGGGGGCGCTAAAATGGGTTGGAAAAACAAATTGAAAGTTTGAGAGGGGAGGGGGTGCAAATGAAAAGTTGGAGGGGGGTGGAAACCGAAAGTTTGTTCCAGGGCGCCGTGAAGGGTCGCTACGCCTCTGCACTGATTAGACTGAAACGATCGTTCTATTAGCCAGGTGACGGATGAGCTGATTTTAAGAATGTTTTTCTCGTGAGAGCCAACCACGGAGGTTAATAAGGGGCTGATCATTTTTTTTCTTAAAGGGGGCTTGTTTAGGATTGTATGCGAATATTCTAAGTCGTATGTGGTGACGATTTAAGACAAAAGAAATAATAAAAATAAAATACTCAATGTTTTAAGAACTTAAATATTGAATTTTTTTTTTAAATTTATAATTTTTAACAATTTATAATTTATATATTTATGAATTTATAAAATGTATAACTATAATTTATAAAACTAGAACATAAAACAAATATAAAGGTTTTTCAAAATAATACGCTGCACTAAAAATATAAACGAATAAAACAAACATGCTTTATTTATTAAAAGCATTATAACACCCAAAGCTTTTACTAAAGATATTAAATGTCTTATGTTGTAGTGCATTAAAGCTTTCTATATAATTTTTTATAATATTTTTGTGTACAATTCAAAATATTGACCTTACATAATCTACCACACGAGCATAACTCTCACTTCAAAAACCAGCCATTATCTCCCCCAAAATCTACGTAGTTATTCAGACGACAGGATCAAATGAAAGCATGTTCCGCTATGTTGCTGCTACTTATTTCTTCCTCTGATCTTGTGGAGTGTTTGAGTTAGTGCACCGTGGCCAACAGATGTCGACTCTACAGAGTTCAAGAGAAAAACCAAAGGCCATTCAAGTGAGAAATACAAAATCAGGGGCAGAGCTAGACACAAACCCCCCAATACACCGACAAGAAATTATGGACCGCCAATTTTACTTTAAACATTATATAAAAATAAAATTATAAATATATATATATATATATATATATATATATATATATATATATATATATATATATATATATATATATATATATATATATATTTAGTTACACACGTAGTTCTTTTTGTTACACATATATATCAAGTGGTAAGTAAAATCTCATTTAGAAGTTACATTTTTATGGGTCATATTGTCGGGAGCCTATATGTTGGTCTCAAGGGCGGAGAAAAGCGATTTTAGTGCCACACATTATCAAATTCGTTTTTTTAAAGACACACAAATCTATATGCAACGTCCATTATATTTAAATGGACAGTCTTCAGCCAACGCCCAGTACAGCTTGTTCGACTTAAAAGGGCCCACCATTTCGTATCTAGGCCCAACGAAAAGATGACCTATCCTCTCTAATCAAGGCTTATTAGAAGTAGAGGACCACGGATTCAAACCTAAGCCAATCAGGACCATTAACGGGAACCTATCATCTTGAGCATGGACACAAGAACCCACCATATTTATCTAAACACGCCTAGCAGTTAAGGGAGAAAGGGAGACCAACCGTCTAAAACAACGTCCCATGAAAGGGCATACCGTCTCTTATAATCGTAGACTAAAAATAAAAAAGCCACTGCTATAACTATAATGTATTTTTACACACACGAACATTCAAATATTCAGAATGATTAAATTTTGAAATGAAAATGTTGACTATTTACGGTTGGGTTATGGGACCACTAGAATTCTCGACTATGTCGCCATTTGAATCTACCCCCCTCCCCAATCCGTTCGAGGTGCGTGGTTCTGCGGTATCGTAGTTCCACCCCTGTGGCAAAGAGAATTTCTTTTTAACAACTACAAAGGGCAACTTAAAGTGATTTCGTATAAATGTTATATAAAGGAAAAAAAAAGCATTTTACGCCAGAGAGATTTTTTGTTATTTGATGGTAGTTGTACGTATACGTACTTGTTTCTCTAAATATCTAAATACATATACATAATTATAATTATATACATATATATATAGGCCTATATATATATATATATATATATATATATATATATATATATATATATATATATATATATATATATATATATATATATATAGGCTATATAATGCTATAAAATGAGATTTGTACTGTTTAATACTCTAGGAGAGAGAGCAAGATTTAAAAAATGCAGTCGAGTTTGTTTTGTGTACTTCTAAACATCTTAGTGATTACAGCCCAGAATAGTTTGTTCAGTAAGTTTTAAAAGTTTGATTTTTTTTGTTGCATACATTTGTTCAGTAAGTTTTAAACGTTTGATTTATTTATTACATACATTTGTTCGGTAAGTTTTAAAAGTTTGATTTTATTGTTACATATATTTGTTCAGTAAGTTTTGAAATTTTTATTTTTTTGTTACATTTGTTCAGTAAGTTGTCTAAGTTTGATTTTATTGTTTCTAACATTTGTTCATTAAGTTTTGAAATTTTGGTTTTATTGTTACATATATTTGTTAAGTAAGTTTTAAAAGTTTGGTGTTTGATTTTTTGTTAGCAGATACGTTTGCAATAATTATTTTTACACTATCGCCTGAAAATAAAAACAGCAAAAAAATTGATTTTAGATCAAGTTCATAAAACAATGTCTGGAAATTTTTTTTGCTCTGTGTAAAGATCGCTTTCAACGGTTTGAATTGTATTAGCACATGGTCACCACTATATACTGAAAGTTATTACAACAAAAAATATTTTAAAATTATGGAAGCTTTGGACCAGGTTTCTATTTTTGACGTTTGAAAATTGTATTAAATTGTTCTGTGTTTTACATTTAAAAAAAAATCATCTAGTCCTACGCCTATCTGACTCCAATAATAGCAGCAAAAACTATAGTTAGACTGCGCTAATCCATTGCTTCCTCTCTAGGTTATTCACATGTATTGCTTAGTTATGCGAGCAAGCATAAATCGTGCACCGGAATTATCTTCACGTCAAACCAAACAGTAGCTGTTTCTGTCCTGACCAGATTATACCCTAAATAAAATATGTAATCCTCAGACGTTTGCCATGGTGACCTGGGATGCTTCTCTATTCTCGCACCTTTTGGCTTCACCCTAGAGAGACCCCTGGCTCTCCTGCCACAGTCACCTGATACGATCAAGTAAGATAGTATTTTTTTCCTTGTCCCTTACATATTCCCACATTCAAGCTATTTAATAATTCAATTTCATCCTATAACTTTTTGCGTATAATAATTTTGACATGTATTTAAACCAGGGTTATATTAATGCTATAAGTACACCTTTTGATGCATTAATATATGGATACGCCTGCTAGCTATTGCTTGAATGTGTTGATTTCTGCTTAAAAATAAACTCCGACAGAACTATTTTAAAACTTTTTACAGTATTCTGTAATATTTATCTCGATTTCAATATTTGATAGATTTACGATGTATGCATTCTTTGAATTACAATTACATATCTAAACCGTTTTTTTTTAACGAATTTGTACTTTGCTACACCCTTAATTCTTCACCGCACCCAATATTTCCCCAGCACCCTAACATATTGACCCCCCCCTAACATTTCCCCAGCACCCTGTTCAAGCTGTACACCCGAGCCCAACCGGCAACTCCACTAGACCTGCCAGCCACACAAGTCAAGACAAGCCTCACCACCATCTGGCCAGGTTTTGTCTCACGACCGACCAAAATTATTGTACACGGATTTTTGGACTCAGTCGACCTAACAAGCTGGGGAAAGGTTATTTGAAAATACGGTTAAAATTTGAATGTAAAAATTGGAAATATTCATTTAATACGCATTAAAATGTAATGTTTTTCGAATTAAATGTTTCCAAACTCAATGAAGTTCAAATTATCTGGTAAGTGGGTTTTAGAAGATATTTTCGTATACGGGTAAATTAAATAAGGCGGAAGTCACTCGCGGACAGTTGTCACTCCCTTGTTAAAGAGGGTGGAGCTACTACTAATGTCTCTGAAGCCTCTCTCATTTCTTTTCAATTTTTTTTTTTTTTTTTAATTTGCAATTAAAACAAGTACATCAACATAAAAAATTTTAACATATTGTTTACCGGTGCATCAAACCAGAACTCGAACAAAATGTTATATTCTTGAATGTCATTGATGAACATGTTTTTTTTCCTTAATATATGTCTGCATCGTTATATTCTGAAGGATACTGCAAATTTTAATAAGATAACTTTTTATTTCCAATAATTGTAACTATGTATCCACTGTGTCATTTCAGTTTTGATTAATATGTCTTATATTTTTAAATAACTTTTTATCCATTTATCTCTCAAGTTGTTTCAATTATCTCCCCTATTGTTTTTTAATCTCCCCTGTTTCAGTTATCTCCTCTGTTGTTTGAATGATCTCCCTCTGTTGTTTCAGCAAATGAAGGACGAGCTGTTGAAACAGGGAGACTACAACGTCATCCTTGTGGACTGGTCAGGCGGCAACAAGCTGCCCTACACCCAGGCCACAGCCAATACAAGAGTCGTAGGGGCTCAGATAGCTCAACTCATCAACCAGATTATTGTAAGTTTAAAGTTTCCCTTTCAAACCTGACGGTCTATGGGGCAAGTAAAGTAGAGTTCACTTGTTTCTGTGACCTCGGCATATGAAGAGATAGTGTGGTCAGCAATATTCCCAGCCGCTGTAAGTTTAAACTGATTGTTAATTCCTTTGTTCGAACCGAGATCAACAGCCGGGATAGGCCATGCAAGTTTTCAGCTGAGGCCTATAATGTAGTTAATTACCTGCAAAAGTGAGAAACTTGCAATGTGTTAGGGTATAAACCTCGTGATTTTAAGAGAAAAATCTGAATCTCTTGAGCAAACTAGAGTTAGGTAATCTATATTACTAATTCGGTTATTTAATTAAGACTCTCAGTATCTGTATGTTTAAAAAATATGGATTCCGGCCACAATTTAAATTTCAGGCCATTAAATCTGTTGCACTTTTTGCAAATAAAAGGCTACAAATTATGCAAACATCAAAATGAAATGCTTCATAAAATATGAAACACGATTAATTCTGTTGTGCGACTATGTTACTTGTAGGTTCAGTAAAATTGAAGCTACTACTTTTCGTACATTTGAAACTTACGTTGTTGGTTTTTATCAATTGTGTTTATCACGTGACAGGCTACTGTCAATACACCAGCCAAAGACTTCCACGTCATCGGTCATAGTCTGGGTTCTCACATCTCTGGGTACGCTGGGGAGAGGGTGCCAGGCTTGGGGAGGATTACAGGTAGGTTGGTGGGTGGGGAGGTTTACAAGTAGGTTGTGGGGAGGGTCACAGGTAGGTTGTGGGTGGGGAGGTTTACAGGTAGGTTGGTGAGTGGGGAGGTTTACAGGTAAGGTGGTAGGTGGGGAGGTTTACATGTTGGTTGGTGAGTGGGGAGGTTTATAAGTAGGTTGGTGAGTGGGGAGGTTTACAGGTAGGTTGGTGAGTGGTTTACAGGTAGGTTGGTGAGTGGGGAGGATTACAGGTAGGTTGGTGAGTAGGGAGGATTACAGGTAGGTTGGTGAGTGGAGAGGTTTACAGGTAGGTTGGTGAGTGGATTACAGGTAGGTTGTTGAGTGGGGAGAGTTACAGGTAGGTTGGTGAGTGGGGAGGTTTACAGGCAGGTTGGTGAGTGGGGAGAGTTACAGGTAGGTTGGTGAGAATGGTGTATATAAACCTGTTTTAACCCTTCTTACTTGTTGTTTTAGTTTGTTGATAGAAAAACGTGCATGAACATTTGTTTGATGTTTTATGATGATTACAAATTCCTAGAATGTGAATGATGTTATTTATTATACATTCCCATCGTCATATAGGCCAATATCAAAATGTGTATGTAACTAACACATTTATAGATTCTTTGCTGTTTGTTTTTTTGTGTTTAGGTAAAATGCACTGTCAAAGATATTAAAATTGTATTAGAGACTGTAGAAGTTGGGTCA
The DNA here is from genome assembly GCF_028476545.2 of Physella acuta. Taxonomy (NCBI): domain Eukaryota; kingdom Metazoa; phylum Mollusca; class Gastropoda; family Physidae; genus Physella; species Physella acuta. The sequence continues at coordinate 485,260 of NW_026732264.1, forward strand.
TAAATACCCTGAATTAGCTACCACTCACACCACATGAGAACCACTGTTCTCCATTCCATAGGTCTGGACCCCGCCGGCCCATTTTTTGAGAACACCCCAATTAGCGTTAGACTCGACCCCACTGACGCCTTGTTTGTTGACGCCATCCACACTGACGCGGGGACTCTTCTCACAGCTAGTAGGTGAATTGGTTCAAAATAAGTCGTTACTTTAAAAAGATAGTTCATCATTTCTAAATACAATAATACGTCAATTGCATATGATATAAACTTTCTTCAGCTTACAAGGATAAATTTACTATACAAGATACGTAGGCTACCTGAAATATGAAGACTGAAATATGAAAGCAAATATTTTTCAAAGTAAATTGTACTAAATATTTGATCTATAAGAAAAAACGATAACAGTAAAATAGAAGTTTAAGCAAATGAATGTATAAACAGTACTACTTAGCGCCATGCCTCAACCCTCAACACATTCTATTCATATATCTTATCAAACCATTTCAAACCTGTACCCTAGTTACAGTATAGCACACCAATATTAATACTAACTGTATATCTTTCAAGAAGACTTACCACATTACAAAATCACAAGTATAAGTTTGTAATCTATTTAATTTTACGTATCCTAAAAACAGAATTATTGTACAATTACAATTTATTTATGTACTATGTAAAATCACGAAACATGGGTTTTTTTGAAAAATCATTTACTAATGACGACCTTTCTTGTACAGATCTGGGCATCATACAGGCTGTAGGTCACGTTGACTTTTACCCTAACGCTGGACATAAACAGCCTGGGTGTATCAAGTCTCCTATTACATCCATTGAGCAGTGGGGGCTTATTGATGGTAGGTGTTGTGGTAGTGGGGGCTTATTGATGGTAGGTGTTGTGGTAGTGGGGGCTTATTGATGGTAGGTGTTGTAGTAGGGGGGGGGGGGCTTATTGATGGTAGGTGTTGTGGTATTGAGGGCTTATTGATGGTAGATATTGTGTAGGCTTGTTGATGGTAGATATTGTGGAGGCTTATTGATGGTAGGTGTTGTGGTATTGGGGGCTTATTGATGGTAGGTGTTGTGTAGGCTTATTGATGGTTTGTGATGTGGTATTGGGGGCTTATTGTTGGTAGGTGTTGTGGGGTCTTATTGATGGTAGGTGTTGTGGGGTCTTATTGATGGTAGGTGTTGTGGGGTCTTATTGATGGTAGGTGTTGTGGGGCTTATTGATGGTAGGTGTTGCGGGGGCTTATTGATGGTAGGTGTTGTGGGGTCTTATTGATGGTAGGTGTTGTGGGGTCTTATTGATGGTAGGTGTTGTGGGGTCTTATTGATGGTAGGTGTTGTGGGGCTTATTGATGGTAGGTGTTGCGGGGGCTTATTGATGGTAGGTGTTGTGGGGTCTTATTGATGGTAGGTGTTGTGGGGTCTTATTGATGGTAGGTATTGTGGGGGCTTATTGATAATAGGTGTTGGGATAGTGGGGGCTTATTGATGGTAGGTGTTGAAGGGGCTTATTGATGGTAGGTGTTGTGGGGGCTTATTGATGGTAGGTGTTGTGGGGGCTTATTGATGGTAGGTGTTGTGGAGGCTTATTTATGGTAGGTGATGTGGGGTCTAATTGATGGTAGGTGTTGTGGGGGCTTATTGATGGTAGGTGTTGTGGGGCTTATTGATGATAGGTGTTGTGGTAATGTCATGTCATGTTTGCCTGTCGTCCCTACTGGGACATAGGCCGCTGACAAGAGCTTTCCAGGCGTCTCTGTCCAGGGCTAGTCTCTCCGACTGTCCCCAGGTGTATCCAATCTTCTTGGTGTCTTCTTCCAGGTCACGTCTCCAGGTCTTTCTTGGTCTGCCTCTCTTCCTCCTGCCTTGTGGATTCCAGGTGAGGGCCTGTCTTGTTATGCTGGATACAGGCTTCCTGAGTGTGTGGCCAATCCATTTCCATTTTCTCTGGAGGATCTCTACTTCAACTGGCAGTTGATTTGTCCGTTGCCATAGAACATCATTTCTGATGGTTTTAGGCCAGCGAATTCGCAGGATCTTTCTGAGGCATGCGTTTATAAATGATTGTATTTTCTTCTTATTTATAGCAGTTATTCTCCACGTCTCGGCTCCATAGAGTAAAACAGGTTTTACTAGTGTGTTGAAGATCCTGATTTTTATTCCAAGGGTTAAATCTCCCGAACCCCAAACATTTTTTAGTTGGTTGAAGACTGCTCTTGCCTTACCCGTCCTTATTTTTATGTCTGCTTCTGTCCCACCCTGCTTATCAACAATACTTCCAAGATAGGTGAATCTATCCACTTCTTCTAGGGCTTCTTCTGCCAGTGTTATAGGGTTGTTGTTTGATGGTAGGTGTTGTAGGGGCTTATTGATGGTAGGTGTTGTGGGGGCTTATTGATGGTAGGTGTTGTAGGGGCTTATTGATGGTAGGTGTTGTAGGGGCTTATTGATGGTAGGTGTTGTGGGGGCTTATTGATGGTAGGTGTTGTGGGGGCTTATTGATGGTAGGTGTTGTGGGGGCTTATTGATGGTAGGTGTTGTAGGGGCTTATTGATGGTAGGTGTTGTGGGGGCTTATTGATGGTAGGTGTTGTGGGGGCTTATTGATGGTAGGTGTTGTGGGGGCTTATTGATGGTAGGTGTTGTGGGGTCTTATTGATGGTAGGTGTTGTGGGGGCTTATTGATGGTAGGTGTTGTGATAGTGGAGGCTTATTTATCGTAGGTGTTGTGGGTTTTTTTTTATGGTAGTTGTTGTGGGAACTTAATATGGTAGGTGTTGTGGGGGCTTTTTGATGGGCTTTTTGGTGGTAGGTGTTGTGTTATTGGGGGTTTATCGGTGGTAAGTGATGTGACGTTCCTGTCTTATTTACATTTTAGGTGCAGTTGATTTAGTCATCTGTAACCACATGCGGGCCATCAGGCTGTTTACAGAGAGCATCAACTCCGTCTGTAGCTTCAAGAGTTATCCCTGTGTTAGTGAGATCGCCTACTTGGTGAGTACTAGGATTATAGTGCTGGGTTTTGTTATGTTGGATAGAATTTACTTCTTTATAAACTAAAATAAATCGCATATTATATGTTAATATTAATATATGTATATATGTATATGTATATGTATATATATATATGTATATATATATATATATATATATATATATATATATATATATATATATATATATATATATGTGTGTATTTATAGACACACATACATGGCCAAATAAAATGTCGTGACACCCGTGTGTGAAACGGTGTGGTTGGGAAGTAGAGTATACGATAACAAAACAATCAGCCTCGAGTTCGATTATGGTTTTCGAGTCCTTAAAATATACCTGAACCCCCTTGACTAGTGCTCAAACAAAGGCTACTGCGCATGTGTACGGTTAAGCTGTGGCATTACAGATTACAGCCAGTGAAACAGATGAACCTGTGCTTCATCTGCCTATTGACCTTTGACCATTTTACTTTACTTATACTTATATAGTTAAGCACTGTGTTTTTCTCGTGGTATGATTTGTTAATTGTGTGTTGTTATTTGTAAGAATGAAGATATGTGTGATTAGGTTAAATTTACAATGCAATAAAGAAGTTCTATACTTCAAATATTTAAAAGATTGCTGTAACCAATTAACTTTACTCCCTAAAGTCGTGGCACAAATGTGGACAGGTTGTGTTAAATTTACCATTAAATAATTAACTGTATAGTAAAAATTGATAAAATCAACCTCTCTCCCTAGTTAGGATTTTGTTACAAATGTGGTCTTGTTATGCTAAAATGTACTCTTAAATAATTAAACTGTCATTAAATTAAATAATTAATCTCTATAGTTAAAATGTTTACAGCGATACATCAACTTTCCCTCCCTAGTTCGGCTTTTGCTACAAGTGTGGAACGGTTGTGTTAAAATTTACCATTAAATAATTAATCTCTATAGTTAAAATGTTTACAACGATACATCAACTTTCCCTCCTTAGTTTGGCTTTTGTTACAAGTGTGGAACGGTTGGTTGCGCCTACGAAGGTTTCTGGGCTACTCCAAAACCTTCTGGAACATTTTACATGAAGACTGCTGGAACTCCGCCATTTTGTTTGGTTTAGTAGCCGTCAGGTTACGATTGTTTAGATAAATGTAACATCACTTGTTATGTTTTGTGTGTAAAATATTGTGTCATTAGATTTTATATTTAGAAACATTTGGTTGAAAACCCCCAATAAGTCAATAAACCTTAATATACATATAATATAAAAATAAAAACAACAATTACATCCCTTGCACAAAGGATCGAGCAAACAAAAATAATATTGGCCGGGTTCTAATAGGAAATTCACAAAGTTAGTTTAAACTGATAGACTGGCCAGATTTTTCAACATGTAACAAGTCAAATCATTGGGACGTCAAATGTAAATTACAACAAGAACGCATATCAACAGAATAAACTCTATAATAGTCAGTGATTCTTTCAGACTTTTTTCTCCGAGTGAGTTGGGGGGGGGGGGGGCTCTTGATAGTATTGTTTGGGGGGGGGGGCGGACTCTGGTAAAAGTATTTATTTTCTATATAAATTCTATTTTGTTCGGGTAGGGCGGTAGACTTTCTTCCGGGGTGGGGGGTGAGAATAATTGTTTCCATCATGAGAAGTGGGGATTGGTTAACAAATTGCATAAGTGAAACCTCAAAAGTTATCTCAAAGATGAAGTAAGAGAATCACATATTTCACTTCTTGGAATCTCATTTTCGCTACTCTAAATCAAATGCAAAACAATAAATTTGTATTCTGAATTGATGTGTTTATTTGTACAGTTAGCAATAAACAATTTCTTTCTAAATGTGAAAGCTGTGTTTATCTTTGTTGATTTTTTAAAATACACTTTCTAATCGGGCAAATTTAATTATTAGTGCAGTTTTAACGAACAGGTTACTCAAATCTCTTAAAGAAATTACTTTTAAAATGATGTTTTCTTTTGTTGTTTTTTTACATTCTCTCGACCATACAGAGACAGTAAATTTGTTTATAAAAACTGTAGTAATATTATTAATCATCACTCACCCTATAGAAGTAAATGCATTAAATGAATGTATAAGCCATTGATCACAAACAACCTCATGTTTCATCACACTGAGCAGCTGTTACAAACAATGCATGATGACCTGTAAAAGTTCTACAATTTAGAACTTGGTACATGAAACCTGAACTATCGAAAACAAAAACAAATGAACTTTACCATATTCGCATATCTTTGACGATATTAAGATTTTCACCAATACCTATCTCTGTTCACATACGTATTTATTCTACCGGTGTGGGTCTTTGTGGTGTCGTCTAGTGGTGTGGGTCTACGCAGTGTTTCTTCCAGACTTTTTTTCTCCGGGAGGGGGGGGGGGGGAGGCACTTGATATTTTCAGAGGGGAGGGGGGCGGACAACATTTTCCGGGGGGCGGACACTGTAAAAGTATGTTTTCTATATAAATTCCATTCCGTTCTGGGGGAGGGGGGGAGGACGGTAGATTTTCTTCGGGAGGGGGGGGGGGGGGCTCTGCCCTCCCCGAAGAGATGCCTGGAAGAAACTCTGGGTCTACGTGCTGTTGTCCAGTGGTGTGTGACTTTGTGGTGTCGTGTAGTGGCGTGTGTCTGTGTGGTGTCGTGTAGTGGTGTGTATCTTTGTGGTGTCGTGTAGTGGTGTGTATCTTTGTGGTGTCGAGTAGTGGTGTGTATCTTTGTGGTGTCGTGTAGTGGTGTGTATCTTTGTGGTGTCGTGTAGTGGTGTGTATCTTTGTGGTGTCGTGTAGTGGTGTGTATCTTTGTGGTGTCGTGTAGTGGTGTGTACCTTTGTGGTGTCGTGTAGTGGTGTGTATCTTTGTGGTGTCGTGTAGTTGGAAATTTTAATCTCGTGGGTTTTTTTTTTGTCTTATCCAGAGAGTGTTTAGAAATTTATGTCAGAAGAGGCATCAACAAGACAGAGGTGTAGCGACCCTTCCCGGCACCCGGGGACAAACTTTATATTTAGCGCCCCTTTCGAGATTAATCTTTCAATTTAATTTTCTATTTGCAACCCCCCCCCCCCGAACTTTCGATTTGCACCCCACCCCCCTCGAACTTTCGATTTGGACCCCCCCTCATATATTTTTTTATATTTATAAAGCAAAATTGCAGCTAAAATGAGATTTTAATTTGTTAATGTACCCCCTGCCCCCCTCCCCCCTCGCTACGCCTCTGCAACAAGATGGAGAAGAAGTGAAGGTAAAAGTGTTAGCAAGAGTCAATTACGTATTTAAAGCATTGCTCAAAAGAAACCAGGAAAGTAGTCAAGCAACTTTCAAATCTCTCATCTGGGGCGTCCTGTGTGTTGCTACAAGCTAGAAGTATCACAAGTCAAAGATTGTATCCTTGAGTAAAGATCATATCTTTGAGTAGCTGTGACCTATTGACGCCGAGCTTACATAGTTGGCTGCACTTAAACCAACCAAAACCCTATCCCGTTTTACTATCGCTATGGTAGACTGCGCACCAGAGTGTAAACTAATACACCTTAAAATCTACCGTCTTTTTTACACTCAGGTCACTGGTCAGCATAAAAACTACGTTTTTTGACGTTATAACTGACTGTTTAAAACGGTCATTTATTGTCCCCACTATTGAGACACATACAACAATACCTGCGAACAACGGATATTCCATGTTAGTGGTAATACCGGGAAATGTGTTAGTCCTAGTATTAGGTCAGATCGTCCTGTTAAGTGTAGCTCAGTGTCCGACCAGTTGTTATGATGTAACTTCAGTAATGTTTCTATAACTTGCGTACTTGATCTGATGTTAAACTACAGTAATGTTTCTATAACTTACGTACTTGATCTGATGTTAAACTACAGTAATGTTTCTATAACTTACGTACTTGATCTGATGTTAAACTACAGTAATGTTTCTATAACTTACGTACTTGATCTGATGTTAAATTCTAAAAACTTCTATAACTTGCCCACTTCAACTAATGTTAAACTACAGTAATGCTTCTATAACTTGCTTACTTGATCTGATGTTATGTATGTTCCCTACCTGTCCCAGAGCGTTCTCCATCCGTTCAAGCATTATGTCATTATTACTTAACTCTAGTACACGTTCAGGTCAATGGTTCTATTCTTGGCGTAAGATCAGACAAATTTGCTATTTATTAATTAAAATAGGTCAAGCTTTTGATGTTAGTATTTGACCTCGCTAAACAGACCATGTGGTGTAAAGTGACTGGCGTTTTTAGAATTTCGATCACATTCTTCATTAACAAAAACGTACTTTAACATTAAGTTATGTCAATCACGCAACCTTTTTTGATCTAACGGATGCTTTGAATACTCGAGTGCTTCATCTGATTTCACAAAGATTTCACTGAGGTTTCCTTACCTTAAAACCTGGCTTTTTAATCTAATCCTTTTTACTTTCTCACGTTTTGTGAAGTATTGTAAGCTTGTGACAAATTCAAAGTATTTGAGAACTGTTTCATTTATATGGGCGAAATTCCAGTTTTGAATATGTAATATTTACGTTGGTTCTTTCAACTTTGAAGCGAGTTCCGGTACCGAGAATTTATACTCAAATTCATACAAACACGCACTCATACTCACACTCATACACAGTCATTCTCATACTCATACACACACACTCACACACTCTGATCACACCTACACCCACACACACACTCGATACACACACATTTTCACATACACACACACACACTCAAACACACTCTCACACAAAGAGAGAAAGACACAACAACTCCGGTCAATGACATCATTTTGTACTGTAATATTTTTAATTCTACCATTTAAACCAATGGCATTGAAATTATATCTGTCTAAAACAAATTTTAAAATTACATATGAAATAAACCATCATTTATTTTTAAAGTGAACGCAAGTGTTAACAATTAAATTAACAAAACAACATTTTACTGAAGCTGGATAATTTTAAAATAACGATTAAAATCTTCTATAATTTCCATTAATTTTAGTTGTATTAAAATATTGACAAAAGTATAAGGTTTAGAATCCAGACACAGATAATAATCAGGTACACTCTGGCAGTTTCACGATAGTGTATCATTAGCATCAATTAAATATCTCAAGCCTTTGTTGTCGCTGTCGACTGTGTTATCGATGTCGCTTTGTTAACACTGCAATTTGTTGTGACTACTGTGTAGTCAAAGTCCAATAAGTTATTTACTGATTGTAAGACAAACGTAAACCTAGACATACAAAGGTTTATTAAGTTGTATTCACTTTATAGACTTGAATACAGTTAAAAGCAGTAGAACCAGTTAACTAAAAAGTTTAGATTTAAATTAGATTCGGTGTAAATATTTATTAATGTGAATAAGTCTTTCAATAATTGTTTATCCTGGGTAGTATTTTAATATAACTGTTAACATTAACGTTAACAGATGTTAACGTGCTGGATGTTTTAATGAAAGTTAAGACAGCACCCAACACCATCTCAGCAATGAATGATACAAACTACGTCAAGATCGTGTCGCCTCTTTTCCCCACTAAAGCTCTAGAAGCCTTCATGCTCTTCAACTTATTTTGTATAGAGATCACAGCCATCCTTGGCATTATAGGAAACGGCGTCAGTATTGTGGTGTTTGCCAGGCAGGGGTTTAAGGACAGCATCAACGTCACGTTGGCTGTACTGGCTGCCAGCGACATAGGGGCGCTGGTCACCAACCAGATGTTCGGGTTGCTGAACAACCCGTGGTTCCAGAAGTCCAACCTGCCCATCGACTACAGCGGCGTGGCCACCATGTTGGTGTACATCCCACACAACTACTTCTCCAGAGTGTGCGGGTTCGTCACCGCCTTCGCCTCGTTTGAACGCTGCCTGTGTGTGTTAGCGCCGCTTCAGGTCAAGCAGATTATCACAAGAAACGTCGCTATCGTCGTTAACGTTACTATCTGTGTACTGATGCTGCTAGACTTTGTACCCTCCTACTATATCTATTACCTAGACTGGGTTTTCATACCGGCAACCAACCAAACAAAGCTTCTCAAATTGTCACGCGTGGACCCTATCAACGTCTTCAGCAAATCTCTATACGTCACAGAATTCACTCTACCTTATCTGACCTTCTTCTTCATTATCATCACCACCGTCGTCATAGGTATACAGCTCAAGGGAAGGCTACTCTGGAGAAAAACTGTAACTTTAATAAACAAAGACGCGGGGTTTAAAAGTTTGAATAAAGAAATGCATGCAGTTCAGATGTTGGCGGTGGTGTCTGTGGTGTTCGTGGTGTGTCTGACACCCCAAACGTTGGTCATCACCATCGCCGCCTTGTTCCCTGAGGTCAGCCACTCAGAGATCTACTACAACATCTTTCTCTTCTGCTACAGCCTGTCGTACCTGCTGGAGACGGTCAGCTCTAGTGTCAACCCGTTGGTGTACTACAATATGAGTGGCCGGTATAGGAAGACTTTCTTTGTGGTGCTGGATGTGTTCTTTCATCTGCCTTAGTGCCCGTGGGAGGAGGGGTTGGGGGTGGGGTTGGAGGGGGTCAGTTCTAGCGTCAACCCGTTGGTGTACTATAATATGAGTGGTAGGTATATAGGTATAGGAAGACTTTGCGGTGCTGGGCGTTTTCTTACATTTGCAGTAGTGCCCATGGTTGGGGGGGGGGAGATCAATTGGGCGTGTTTTATGGCTAAAGTATAGTTGTAGATGCCTGCGTCACCCACTAGTTCATAGTGATCACTATCCCACACTGACAGACTCTACTACTTCAGTGACTTATTTGCGTTACGCTCTTCAACTCAGACTAACGTGCATACAAGTTTTTCTGCTCGGTGTTTTGTGTGTTTCGTCTATCGTGTGAAGTAATACGTATGAAATGATCCCTAGAGATCATATTTAGTTGATCCCTATAAGAGCTGGCATAAACATATGTTTGACACTTCTTAACATTCAATGTTAAAAGTGGCGTGGTGTGTACATGCGTGTGTGTTCCTTATAAATGTCTCTTACACGTGATGTAAAAAAATCTCTTAAATGTTTAGATACATGAAACATTATTTCACTTTTAGTTATTTTTATTAGAAGTTCATCGCATCAAAAATCCTTGGCGCCACATACACCTTACATCCTTACATATGTAGGTGTTTTAAATCACGTGATATAAGTGTAATACTTTAGCCCAAACTTACCTTAAGACACAAAATTCCAGTATAACAAAATCAATCCCATTACCGCTGTCTTTATCCCCAGTACGGGGTAGGGAAATGTTTGTCTAAAGAACATTCTGTTGAAGAAGTAAATAAAATTGTTTACATGTAACCTAAAAGATAATCTAAAACAGAAAACATTTGAAAGAAAACATCAGGATTTCATGTTAATTATCGCTGGATGAAATGCTTTCTACACCAGATACCATTTAATTTAACAAAGGAATAAACAATTTCTGTAAACATGGCTGATGAGTTTGTATTTTTGTTTAGTCTTTTAAACTACATTTACTATTTAGGCTAATTTGCTTTTAATTACAGTTTTAACTAACAGTTGTTTAATTCTATCAGCGTGTATTAAAGCTGTTACTGATGAGGGCCATTGGTCGAAACACTGTTGTTTTTGTTTCACAAAGCCTCAACCTTGTAGAGATAGTATATTTGTTTTTAAAAACAATGGTAAAAGCCTAGGTCCTCCCTCACCTTATATAGGTCAAATGTTATCGGGCTATAACATTTCCGAAGGTCTGTGATAACAAATAGCCTCGGGTCCATCCCTCGGCTTATATGGTCGTTATACGACTATAACATTTTAAAAGGTCAGCGATCACAAATAACCGCATGATTCATCAGCTAGGTGCAAGGTTTCTTTCACATACTTTCTTCCTGCAAAATTAATGAAGCGGAATTAAAACTTGCAGTACGCATTTAAAATTTCGGGGGGTGGGGGGGGGGGGTGTTGCTGGTTTAAGTATATTTTCTATAAAAAATAATTTTCACTCCGCTCGGGGGTGTGGGTAGATGCAGTGTTACCTCTCCCAACCCCCCCCCCCCTTCCCCTCCCAAATCCCCTACGATATGTCTGGAAGAAATTCTGCTTTGACCACTCGATAAAACACCTTTTGACTTGGATCCCCCCAGTAAAAACGACTGCACCGTTCTTGTTCCACAATTCCAAGCAACTTTGGCTAAACCTGGTCTATCGAAAACAAAATTGAAAAAAAAACACTCGCCAAAGCTATCACATTAGCATTACTTTGACTACATTATACTTTCACAGACCCCCCCCCCCCCCCCTTGTTTGTTCCTGTTGGCCTGAATCAGTAATTAATTATCATGAGTATTAGTGTCAGCGTTATAGTCAAACAATGAGGAAAAGGGGGGGGGGGGGGGGGGGAATTAACAATTCAAAACAGACACGAAGGACTAAAAACAACAATAACCAAAACAGACACGAAGGACTAAAAACAACAGTAATAAAAATAGAGAGATTAAATGGAATCAAGGAATACAACTTTAGAGCAAGAGAACGAATTTATTCTGCAACGTGCTATATAAAGGAGGAAACAATAATGTTAAAAGTCAACAGGAACATTTATTCAAGCATTTGCTGAAAATGATGTTGGTATTTCTTTGTTTACTTTTCAACTTCATCGTGACGTCAGCACAAAATAGTTGGTCCAGTAAGTTTTGAGTTTTTCGTTAATTTTGTGGTTCATTATTTTTTACAATTTGTTTTTAAATTTTATCGTTCATTATTTTTTTACTATTTGTGTTTAAATTTTATCGTTCATATTTTTGTACTATTGGTGTCTAAATTTGTGTTCTAAATTAAGAACAAATTCCTTTTCTCTTACATTCTATAATCACATCAAAAATATGTAAAATTGTATTGTGTAATTTTGTTAAATGCATGAACCAATTAGCAATTAAATAAAATCATCTATATCCCATAATTTACAATTTCTCATCTTGTTCTTAGTTGTAATACTAGAGTTCACTTTGACTACAATCTTCTTTTCTCTATAAATTTTCATCTATAACACGTATCAATCAGAAACGATCTTTACCACTTCCTTGCTTGAATAAACTATTTTAACCCTTAACTCACCATGAATGTTGTTTTAACGAACCCCCTTGTCAACCCCCTTTAACCCCCAGACGCCTGCTACAAAGACCTGGGATGTTTCTCTATTTTCGCACCATTTGGATTCACCCTACAGAGACCCCTGGCTCTCCTGCCACAGTCGCCTGATAGAATCAGGTACCAGAATATATGTCTTGTTGGATATCTATACCTACACTATAACTAATTGTCTTGTTATGTATCTATACCTAAACTAAAACTAAATATCTTGTTAGATATCTATCCCTACACTAAAACTAAATGTCTTGTTAGATATCTATCCCTACACTATAACTAAATGCCTTGCTAGATATCTATACCTACACTATAACTAAATGCCTTGTTAGATATCTATACCTACACTATAACTAAATGTCTTGTTAGATATCTATCCCTACACTATAACTAAATGCCTTGCTAGATATCTATACCTACATTAAAACTAAATGTCTTGTTAGATATCTATACCTACACTAAAACTAAATGTCTTGTTAGATATCTATACCTACACTAAAACTAAATGTCTTGTTAGATATCTATACCTACACTAAAACTAAATGTCTTGTTAGATATCTATACCTACACTATAACTAAATGCCTTGTTAGATATCTATACCTACACTAAAACTAAATAATTTGCTGGATATCTCTCTACCTACACTAAAACCCCACCCTGTCGCCTATCACCCTAACACTTATCCCCCCCCCAATCCCGTTTCTTAGTACCCTGACACTTAGACACCCCCCCCCCCCCACTCTGTCACCTAGCTCTTAACATATTGACCTCCCCCCCCCAACATTTCCCCAGCACCCTGTTCAAGCTGTACACCCGAGCCCAACCGGCAACTCCACTAGACCTGCCAGCCACACAAGTCAAGACAAGTCTCACCACCATCTGGCCAGGTTTTGTCTCACGACCGACCAAAATTATTGTACACGGATATCAAGACAATGTCGACGTAACTAACTGGGCAAAGGTCAGAGGTTAAGGTTAAAAATATATCATTAGATAATGAAAAATACGTCAACACAATTAAAATATCATCTACGATAACATCAAATGTGATTTCTATTGAAAATTTTCTTATCACGTACATCTAAATAACAAATCTACGCCTCTATGAGAATCTACAGCTCCACCAGGCACATGCAGTTCGACAACAATTTAATTATTGGTATGAACTGCGTTCTAAGGCAATATGTGCTCTATTTGGGCTGATTATCCCCCTTAGTTTTTTTTTCTATTATCTCCCCTGTTGCTTCACCTGGTGAAAGATGGCTGTTGCTCTAATTATCTCCCTAATTGTTTGAATAATCTCCCCAGTTGTTTCAATTGTAACACATATTGATTTCATTATCTGCCCTGTTTTCCAGCAGATGAAGGAGGATATTTTGCTCTAATTATCTACACTATTGTTTCATTTACCTCACCTGTTTCAGTTATATCTCCATGTTGTTTGAATGATCTCCCCTGTTGATACAATGATCTCCCTTATTGATTTAATAATCACCCCTGTTGTTTGAATGATCTCCCCTGTTGTTTCAGCAAATGAAGGACGAGCTATTGAAACAGGGAGACTACAACGTCATCCTTGTGGACTGGTCAGGGGGCAACAAACTGCCCTACACCCAGGCCACAGCCAATACAAGAGTCGTAGGGGCTCAGATATCTCAACTCATCAACCACATCAGTGTACGTACATTTTATTTTAACAGCTAATACAAGAGTCGTAGGTGCTCAGATAGCTCAGCTCATCAACCAAATCAGTGTACGTACATTTTATTTTAACAGCTAATACAAGAGTCGTAGGTGCTCAGATAGCTCAACTCATCAACCAAATCAGTGTACGTACATTTTATTTTAACAGCCAATACAAGAGTCGTAGGGGCTCAGATAGCTCAACTCATCAACCAGATCAGTGTACGTACATTTTATTTTAACAGCCAATACAAGAGTCGTAGGGGCTCAGATAGCTCAACTCATCAACCAAATCAGTGTACGTACATTTTATTTTAACAGCCAATACAAGAGTCGTAGGGGCTCAGATAGCTCAACTCATCAACCACATCAGTGTACGTACATTTTATTTTAACAGCCAATACAAGAGTCGTAGGGGTTCAGATAGCTCAACTCATCAACCAAATCAGTGTACGTACATTTTATTTCAACAGCCTATACAAGAGTCGTAGGGGCTCAGATAACTCATCAACCAAATCAGTGTACGTTGGTTGAACTGACTGTGATTAGAGCAATCACTGTTGTCAGACCTAAGATCTACATTGTTGAAGATGTCAAGCCTATATAGTTTTGGCTGTGGTAATAAAAATATAAAGACCTTTCAATGACAGAATTATATAAATCCTAACGTAGAACAAGTAAGAGGGGACAGTAAAAGACTTAAGAAGGAAGAAATCACGATATTTTCTGCATGGCCCGTGTTTGCTCGACGTGGTGAAAACAGTCTGGTCATGTCTAGTAAGAGAGTGGATATTTTAAAGATGTGTATCCCAGCCAGAGAGTGGATATTTTAAAGATGTGTATCCCAGCCACCCATGTAGGAAATAAAATGTATGCTACAAGCTGTACGTGCATTTTTTTAACAGTGGCCACCCTTCCCGAAAATTTTAGTCTGCGCCCCCCCCCCCCCCCCCCCCCAAATAAACATTAAGTACCACCCCCTGAGTAAAAATAATCTTGAAGAAACACTGTTGGACAAGTAATAATAGTAATTTTTAGTTTATATTTTGAAAATCAAAAAAACAATACACATGCAAAAATCAAAATGTTGTGTTATAGTTTATTACATTTGTGATTAGAATTCCTTTAGGTGAAAAAATACCAATGGATGGTTCCAGAAAAATGTGACGTTATTCCTTTCGTATCTTTAAAATTTGGATTCACATTTTATCAAAACATTTTTTACGTCACAGGCTAAATACGGTACACCAGCCAAAAGCTTCCACGTCATCGGTCATAGTCTGGGCTCTCACATCTCTGGTTACGCTGGGGAGAGGGTGCCAGGTTTGGGGAGGATTACAGGTAGGTTGGTAGGTGGGGAGTATTACAGGTAGGTTGGTGAGTGGGGAGGATTACAGGTAGGTTGGTGGGTGGAGAGGTTTACAGTTAGGTTGGTAGATGGGGAGGATTACAGGTAGGTTGGTGGGTGGAGAGGTTTACAGTTAGGTTGGTAGGTGGGGAGGATTACAGGTAGGTTGGTGGGTGGAGAGGTTTACAGTTAGGTTGGTAGGTGGGGAGGATTACAGGTAGGTTGGTGGGTGGAGAGGTTTACAGTTAGGTTGGTAGGTGGGGAGGATTTCAGGTAGGTTGGGGTGTGGATTACAGGTAGGTTGGTGAGTTGGGAGGTTTACAGGTAGGTTGGTGAGTTGGGAGGTTTACAGGTAGGTTGGTAGATGGGGAGGATTACAGGTAGGTTGGTGGGTGGAGAGGTTTACAGTTAGGTTGGTAGGTGGGGAGGATTACAGGTAGGTTGGTGGGTGGAGAGGTTTACAGTTAGGTTGGTAGGTGGGGAGGATTACAGGTAGGTTGGTGGGTGGAGAGGTTTACAGTTAGGTTGGTAGGTGGGGAGGATTTCAGGTAGGTTGGGGTGTGGATTACAGGTAGGTTGGTGAGTTGGGAGGTTTACAGGTAGGTTGGTGAGTTGGGAGGTTTACAGGTAGGTTGGTGGGTGGGGAGGTTTACAGGTAGGTTGGTGAGTGGGGAGTGTCACAGGTAGGTTGTTGAGAATGATGAATATAAACCTGTTTTAACCCTCCTTACTTTTTGTCTTAGTTTGTTGATAGAAAAAACGTGCATGAACATTTGTTTGATGTTTTATAATGATCACAAAATCCTAGAATGTGAACGATGTTTTTCATTATACATTTCCATCGTCATATAGGCATATCAAAATGTGTATGTAACTAACACATTTATAGATACTTTGCTGTTTTTTTGTTTGTTTTTTTTTTAGGTAAAATGCACTGTCAAAGATAAAATAGTTTATTAAATATATTAAAATTGTATTAGAGACTGTAAAAATGGGGTCATATATAACTTGAATTAGCTACTATTCACATCACTTAAGAACCACTGTTCTCTGTTCCACAGGTCTGGACCCCGCCGGCCCATATTTTGAGAACACTCCAGCCAGCATCAGACTTGACCCCACTGACGCGTTGTTTGTTGACGCCATCCACACTGACGCTGGGACTCTTCTCACAGCTAGTAGGTTAATCGTTTGCAAATGCGATAATAAAAAAGAAAAATATAAATAGTTTGTCCAGGATAGTTATTTATTTTCTAGCTGCTAAGCCTGATGAAAGACATGTAATAAATATTAATTTAAATTTTGTTAGATATTTAGTTATCTACGTCAGTTTTTAGGGATACAATGTTTTGAAACATGAGGCTTAAAAAAGAAAGACATACATAATTATGAAAAATTATTTATTACAAACTAATAATCAAACGAATTGTAATCGACTCGTTTAAAAATATTTAAAATCTCTCGAGTAACTTGAGTATGTGACAAATTAAATAAATCAATTATAATATAGGCATATAGGATATAATAAAATTATACAAAAATTATGATCATTAAAGTTACTCTTGAAAGGGATATCCATAATAATTATAAAAAGGTTATGCTGACTGGGTTTACTCATGAATATAACATACATATTTTTTTTAATGAGAAATGGTTTTAAATTGTTTAAAACGTTCATTCGCGAATACCACACAGACCTCGGCATCATGCAGGCTGTAGGTCACGTTGACTTTTATCCAAACGGTGGACACAATCAGCCTGGGTGTATCCAGTCTCCTATTACATCCATTGAGCAGTGGGGGCTTATTGATGGTAGGTGATGTGAAAGTGTGGGCTTATTGATGGTAGTGGTTGTGGGGGCTTATTGATGGTAGGTGATGTGGTAGTGGGGGGGGGGGGGGTATTAATGATATGTGTTGTGATAGTTGGGGCTTATTGATGGTATGTGTTGTGATATTAGGGGCTTATTGCTGGAAGGTGTTGTGGGAGTTTATTGATGGTAGGTGTAGTGGTTGTAGGTGTTGTGATAATGGGGGCTTAATGATGGTAGGTGTTGTAACACTTGGGACTTATTGATGGTAAGTGTTGTGGTATTGGGGGCTTGTTGATTGTAGGTGTTGTGATAGGGGAGGGGGCTTTTTAATGAAAGTCGACATAGTGGGAGCTAATTGATTTTAGGTGTTGTGACAAGGGCATAGACAGTAAAAAAAAACATATAATAGCATATCTCATATATATATATATATATATATATATATATATATATATATATATATATATATATATATATATATATATATATATATATATATTATATAACTGAATTGACTTTGTGTTACTATCCAAGGCGCTGTTGACTTTGTCATCTGTAACCACATGAGGTCCATCCACCTGTTCACAGAGAGCATCAACTCCAGCTGTCGCTTCAAGAGTTATCCTTGTGCTAGTGAACTCAACTTTGTGGTAAGTAGCTGAGTGTAATTGTACAACCACGATGAGTTAGAATGAACGATGACAAATGTAAAATGGTATTGAGTTCGTTATAATTTCCATTAACTCGAATCTTTTGAATGTGCCTAAGTCCGCCCTTCTTTGATTGAATCTGTCCACTCCTTATTCCTGTGTCTAACACAACTGCTATAATTAAAAACCTCCCCATCCCCTCCCCAGTTGGGTTGGTGTAACACATGTGGTGTGTCGGGCTGTGCCAACCTGGGATTCTGGGCCAAGCCAACGCCTGCTGGAAAATTTTTCTTGAAGACTGCTGGAAATCCGCCATTTTGTTTGGCTTAGTTGCAATCTGTTGACTCTTGTTAACGTAAAATAAACCAAAAAATTAATACTTGTTTTGTAGCTTGTTTTATGTTTAATTAGATTTATTTTAGCAATTTTCTGGAACCTCCTTACGATCGACTCGTGATTTCCTACTGCTACCATGGTATCCTCTTTACAGTAGGGCTGGTAAGTAGGTCATCAACCAGTTCTTCGGCTCAATAAAAACTGCATGAGCCATAGAACTGATTGGTGACCTACTTACCAGCCCTATACACCCCATCAAGCTGTAAGGCAATAGCTAGACTATATCTCAACTTGTTGACCTCTTCTCCGTGTTGTGTGTAGATTATAAACACCAAGTTTGTTTATGTATTCTTTAAATCAGGGGTCTCCAAACTAAGGCCCGCTGGCCGGATGCGGCCCGCGAGGTCCTTTCATCCGATCCGCGGAGATCTTTTTGTTCACGAAAAAAAGTTTGTTAGAAGTGGCTGAGGTACTTTGCTCAGAAAATTCAAAACAGTTTGAAAATCTACCTTTGGGTATAAATACCATTGCCCTCCGTGTTGCAAACATTGATGAAAACATTGTGACTCAAATAGAATCGCTGGACAGCTGTTCCATGTTTTTGGAGCAAGTACAGGGCAACAACTCGACGCACTTTCGCACTTTCAGCAGTGCAGAGTCTTCATGGCTGAAGCAATATCTGAGTTCCCCACATCATTTGCATGCAAGATCATCAAAGACCTCCAGCTGCAGTTTCAGTAACGGTTTTCTGACCAGGATTCAAAGGCAGAAGAAGTGAGACTGCTTCAAAACCCATTTGAAGCAAATGTAACCAGTTGCCCAGATGAACTGCAGATTGAGGTCATTGAATTGCAAGCAAATGACTTCCTTAGAGACAAGTTTAAAAAACGACGGGTGGGTTTTTGTGTTTGCCCAAGGAGAACAAACTTGGACCTGAAGTGTGTTGTCGGCCGGACAGTGTTTTTTTCAGACTTTTTCTCCTGGAAGGAGGGGGGGGGTTGCATTTAAAATGTGTTTATATTTCTATATAAATTCTATTTCTTTGGGGGGGGGGGGGCACGGTGAACACCGCCACCCCAAAGGATGCATGGAAGAAACTCTACTCTGGCCCGCAAACTGATATTTGATAGTTAATGCGGCCCTTGGGCTGAAAAGTTTGGAGACCCCTGCTTTAAATAGAAATCCGTCTCATTTTCTAACACTGAATCAGAGTCGTAGCGAGGAGGGGGGGGGCGGGAGGCGGACATATGTCCCCGGGCGCCGACCTTAAGGGGGGCGCTAAAATGGGTTGGAAAAACAAATTGAAAGTTTGAGAGGGGAGGGGGTGCAAATGAAAAGTTGGAGGGGGGTGGAAACCGAAAGTTTGTTCCAGGGCGCCGTGAAGGGTCGCTACGCCTCTGCACTGATTAGACTGAAACGATCGTTCTATTAGCCAGGTGACGGATGAGCTGATTTTAAGAATGTTTTTCTCGTGAGAGCCAACCACGGAGGTTAATAAGGGGCTGATCATTTTTTTTCTTAAAGGGGGCTTGTTTAGGATTGTATGCGAATATTCTAAGTCGTATGTGGTGACGATTTAAGACAAAAGAAATAATAAAAATAAAATACTCAATGTTTTAAGAACTTAAATATTGAATTTTTTTTTTAAATTTATAATTTTTAACAATTTATAATTTATATATTTATGAATTTATAAAATGTATAACTATAATTTATAAAACTAGAACATAAAACAAATATAAAGGTTTTTCAAAATAATACGCTGCACTAAAAATATAAACGAATAAAACAAACATGCTTTATTTATTAAAAGCATTATAACACCCAAAGCTTTTACTAAAGATATTAAATGTCTTATGTTGTAGTGCATTAAAGCTTTCTATATAATTTTTTATAATATTTTTGTGTACAATTCAAAATATTGACCTTACATAATCTACCACACGAGCATAACTCTCACTTCAAAAACCAGCCATTATCTCCCCCAAAATCTACGTAGTTATTCAGACGACAGGATCAAATGAAAGCATGTTCCGCTATGTTGCTGCTACTTATTTCTTCCTCTGATCTTGTGGAGTGTTTGAGTTAGTGCACCGTGGCCAACAGATGTCGACTCTACAGTGTTCAAGAGAAAAACCAAAGGCCATTCAAGTGAGAAATACAAAATCAGGGGCAGAGCTAGACACAAACCCCCCAATACACCGACAAGAAATTATGGACCGCCAATTTTACTTTAAACATTATATAAAAATAAATTATAAATATATATATATATATATATATATATATATATATATATATATATATATATATATATATATATATATATATATATATATATATATATATATATATATATATATATATATATATATATATATATATATATATATATCTTTAGTTACACACGTAGTTCTTTTTGTTACACATATATATCAAGTGGTAAGTAAAATCTCATTTAGAAGTTACATTTTTATGGGTCATATTGTCGGGAGCCTATATGTTGGTCTCAAGGGCGGAGAAAAGCGATTTTAGTGCCACACATTATCAAATTCGTTTTTTTAAAGACACACAAATCTATATGCAACGTCCATTATATTTAAATGGACAGTCTTCAGCCAACGCCCAGTACAGCTTGTTCGACTTAAAAGGGCCCACCATTTCGTATCTAGGCCCAACGAAAAGATGACCTATCCTCTCTAATCAAGGCTTATTAGAAGTAGAGGACCACGGATTCAAACCTAAGCCAATCAGGACCATTAACGGGAACCTATCATCTTGAGCATGGACACAAGAACCCACCATATTTATCTAAACACGCCTAGCAGTTAAGGGAGAAAGGGAGACCAACCGTCTAAAACAACGTCCCATGAAAGGGCATACCGTCTCTTATAATCGTAGACTAAAAATAAAAAAGCCACTGCTATAACTATAATGTATTTTTACACACACGAACATTCAAATATTCAGAATGATTAAATTTTGAAATGAAAATGTTGACTATTTACGGTTGGGTTATGGGACCACTAGAATTCTCGACTATGTCGCCATTTGAATCTACCCCCCTCCCCAATCCGTTCGAGGTGCGTGGTTCTGCGGTATCGTAGTTCCACCCCTGTGGCAAAGAGAATTTCTTTTTAACAACTACAAAGGGCAACTTAAAGTGATTTCGTATAAATGTTATATAAAGGAAAAAAAAAGCATTTTACGCCAGAGAGATTTTTTGTTATTTGATGGTAGTTGTACGTATACGTACTTGTTTCTCTAAATATCTAAATACATATACATAATTATAATTATATACATATATATATAGGCTATATATATATATATATATATATATATATATATATATATATATATATATATATATATATATATATATATATATATATATATATATATATATAGGCTATATAATGCTATAAAATGAGATTTGTACTGTTTAATACTCTAGGAGAGAGAGCAAGATTTAAAAAATGCAGTCGAGTTTGTTTTGTGTACTTCTAAACATCTTAGTGATTACAGCCCAGAATAGTTTGTTCAGTAAGTTTTAAAAGTTTGATTTTTTTTGTTGCATACATTTGTTCAGTAAGTTTTAAACGTTTGATTTATTTATTACATACATTTGTTCGGTAAGTTTTAAAAGTTTGATTTTATTGTTACATATATTTGTTCAGTAAGTTTTGAAATTTTTATTTTTTTGTTACATTTGTTCAGTAAGTTGTCTAAGTTTGATTTTATTGTTTCTAACATTTGTTCATTAAGTTTTGAAATTTTGGTTTTATTGTTACATATATTTGTTAAGTAAGTTTTAAAAGTTTGGTGTTTGATTTTTTGTTAGCAGATACGTTTGCAATAATTATTTTTACACTATCGCCTGAAAATAAAAACAGCAAAAAAATTGATTTTAGATCAAGTTCATAAAACAATGTCTGGAAATTTTTTTTGCTCTGTGTAAAGATCGCTTTCAACGGTTTGAATTGTATTAGCACATGGTCACCACTATATACTGAAAGTTATTACAACAAAAAATATTTTAAAATTATGGAAGCTTTGGACCAGGTTTCTATTTTTGACGTTTGAAAATTGTATTAAATTGTTCTGTGTTTTACATTTTAAAAAAAATCATCTAGTCCTACGCCTATCTGACTCCAATAATAGCAGCAAAAACTATAGTTAGACTGCGCTAATCCATTGCTTCCTCTCTAGGTTATTCACATGTATTGCTTAGTTATGCGAGCAAGCATAAATCGTGCACCGGAATTATCTTCACGTCAAACCAAACAGTAGCTGTTTCTGTCCTGACCAGATTATACCCTAAATAAAATATGTAATCCTCAGACGTTTGCCATGGTGACCTGGGATGCTTCTCTATTCTCGCACCTTTTGGCTTCACCCTAGAGAGACCCCTGGCTCTCCTGCCACAGTCACCTGATACGATCAAGTAAGATAGTATTTTTTTCCTTGTCCCTTACATATTCCCACATTCAAGCTATTTAATAATTCAATTTCATCCTATAACTTTTTGCGTATAATAATTTTGACATGTATTTAAACCAGGGTTATATTAATGCTATAAGTACACCTTTTGATGCATTAATATATGGATACGCCTGCTAGCTATTGCTTGAATGTGTTGATTTCTGCTTAAAAATAAACTCCGACAGAACTATTTTAAAACTTTTTACAGTATTCTGTAATATTTATCTCGATTTCAATATTTGATAGATTTACGATGTATGCATTCTTTGAATTACAATTACATATCTAAACCGTTTTTTTTTTAACGAATTTGTACTTTGCTACACCCTTAATTCTTCACCGCACCCAATATTTCCCCAGCACCCTGTTCAAGCTGTACACCCGAGCCCAACCGGCAACTCCACTAGACCTGCCAGCCACACAAGTCAAGACAAGTCTCACCACCATCTGGCCAGGTTTTGTCTCACGACCGACCAAAATTATTGTACACGGATTTTTGGACTCAGTCGACCTAACAAGCTGGGGAAAGGTTATTTGAAAATACGGTTAAAATTTGAATGTAAAAATTGGAAATATTCATTTAATACGCATTAAAATGTAATGTTTTTCGAATTAAATGTTTCCAAACTCAATGAAGTTCAAATTATCTGGTAAGTGGGTTTTAGAAGATATTTTCGTATACGGGTAAATTAAATAAGGCGGAGGTCACTCGCGGACAGTTGTCACTCCCTTGTTAAAGAGGGTGGAGCTACTACTAATGTCTCTGAAGCCTCTCTCATTTCTTTTCAATTTTTTTTTTTTTTTTTTAATTTGCAATTAAAACAAGTACATCAACATAAAAAATTTTAACATATTGTTTACCGGTGCATCAAACCAGAACTCGAACAAAATGTTATATTCTTGAATGTCATTGATGAACATGTTTTTTTTCCTTAATATATGTCTGCATCGTTATATTCTGAAGGATACTGCAAATTTTAATAAGATAACTTTTTATTTCCAATAATTGTAACTATGTATCCACTGTGTCATTTCAGTTTTGATTAATATGTCTTATTTTTTAAAATAACTTTTTATCCATTTATCTCTCAAGTTGTTTCAATTATCTCCCCTATTGTTTTTTAATCTCCCCTGTTTCAGTTATCTCCTCTGTTGTTTGAATGATCTCCCTCTGTTGTTTCAGCAAATGAAGGACGAGCTGTTGAAACAGGGAGACTACAACGTCATCCTTGTGGACTGGTCAGGTGGCAACAAACTGCCCTACACCCAGGCCACAGCCAATACAAGAGTCGTAGGGGCTCAGATAGCTCAACTCATCAACCAGATCAGTGTACGTACATTTTATTTTAACAGCCAATACAAGAGTCGTAGGACTCAGATAGCTCAACTCATCAACCAAATCAGTGTACGTACATTTTATTTTAACAGCCAATACAAGAGTCGTAGGACTCAGATAGCTCAACTCATCAACCAAATCAGTGTACGTACATTTTATTTTAACAGCCAATACAAGAGTCGTAGGGGCTCAGATAGCTCAACTCATCAACCAAATCAGTGTACGTACATTTTATTTTAACAGCCAATACAAGAGTCGTAGGGGCTCAGATAGCTCAACTCATCAACCAGATTATTGTAAGTTTAAAGTTTCCCTTTCAAACCTGACGGTCTATGGGGCAAGTAAAGTAGAGTTCACTTGTTTCTGTGACCTCGGCATATGAAGAGATAGTGTGGTCAGCAATATTCCCAGCCGCTGTAAGTTTAAACTGATTGTTAATTCCTTTGTTCGAACCGAGATCAACAGCCGGGATAGGCCATGCAAGTTTTCAGCTGAGGCCTATAATGTAGTTAATTACCTGCAAAAGTGAGAAACTTGCAATGTGTTAGGGTATAAACCTCGTGATTTTAAGAGAAAAATCTGAATCTCTTGAGCAATCTAGAGTTAGGTGATCTATATTACTAATTCGGTTATTTAATTAAGACTCTCAGTATCTGTATGTTTAAAAAATATGGATTCCGGCCACAATTTAAATTTCAGGCCATTAAATCTGTTGCACTTTTTGCAAATAAAAGGCTACAAATTATGCAAACATCAAAATGAAATGCTTCACAAAATATGAAACACGATTAATTCTGTTGTGCGACTATGTTACTTGTAGGTTCAGTAAAATTGAAGCTACTACTTTTCGTACATTTGAAACTTACGTTGTTGGTTTTTATCAATTGTGTTTATCACGTGACAGGCTACTGTCAACACACCAGCCAAAGACTTCCACGTCATCGGTCACAGTCTGGGCTCTCACATCTCTGGGTACGCTGGGGAGAGGGTGCCAGGCTTGGGGAGGATTACAGGTAGGTTGGTGGGTGGGGAGGTTTACAAGTAGGTTGTGGGGAGGGTCACAGGTAGGTTGTGGGTGGGGAGGTTTACAGGTAGGTTGGTGAGTGGGGAGGTTTACAGGTAAGGTGGTAGGTGGGGAGGTTTACATGTTGGTTGGTGAGTGGGGGGTTTATAAGTAGGTTGGTGAGTGGGGAGGTTTACAGGTAGGTTGGTGAGTGGTTTACAGGTAGGTTGGTGAGTGGGGAGGATTACAGGTAGGTTGGTGAGTAGGGAGGATTACAGGTAGGTTGGTGAGTGGAGAGGTTTACAGGTAGGTTGGTGAGTGGATTACAGGTAGGTTGTTGAGTGGGGAGAGTTACAGGTAGGTTGGTGAGTGGGGAGGTTTACAGGCAGGTTGGTGAGTGGGGAGAGTTACAGGTAGGTTGGTGAGAATGGTGTATATAAACCTGTTTTAACCCTTCTTACTTGTTCTTTTAGTTTGTTGATAGAAAAACGTGCATGAACATTTGTTTGATGTTTTATGATGATTACAAATTCCTAGAAAGTGAACGATGTTTTTCATTATACATTCCCATCGTCATATAGGCCAATATCAAAATGTGTATGTAACTAACACATTTATAGATTCTTTGCTGTTTGTTTTTTGTGTTTAGGTAAAATGCACTGTCAAAGATATTAAAATTGTATTAGAGACTGTAGAAGTTGGGTCATAAATACCCTGAATTAGCTACCACTCACACCACATGAGAACCACTGTTCTCCATTCCACAGGTCTGGACCCCGCCGGCCCATTTTTTGAGAACACTCCAACCAGCGTCAGACTCGACCCCACTGACGCCTTGTTTGTTGACGTCATCCACACTGACGCGGGGACTCTTCTCACAGCTAGTAGGTGAATTTGTTCAAAATAAGTCGTTACTTTAAAAAGATAGTTCATCATTTCTAAATACAATAATACGTCAATTGCATATGATATAAACTTTCTTCAGCTTACAAGGATAAATTTATTATACAAGATACGTAGGCTACCTGAAATATGAAGACTGAAATATGAAAGCAAATATTTTTCAAAGTAAATTGTACTAAATATTTGATCTATAAGAAAAAACGATAACAGTAAAATAGAAGTTTAAGCAAATGAATGTATAAACAGTACTACTTAGCGCCATGCCTCAACCCTCAACACATTCTATTCATATATCTTATCAAACCATTTCAAACCTGTACCCTAGTTACAGTATAGCACACCAATATTAATACTAACTGTATATCTTTCAAGAAGACTTACCACATTACAAAATCACAAGTATAAGCATGTAATCTATTTAATTTTACGTATCCTAAAAGCAGAATTATTGTACTATTACAGTTTATTTATGTACTATGTAAAATCACGAAACATGGGTTTTTTTGAAAAATCATTTACTAACGACGACCTTTCTTGTACAGATCTGGGCATCATACAGGCTGTAGGTCACGTTGACTTTTACCCTAACGCTGGACATAAACAGCCTGGATGTATCAAGTCTCCTATTACATCCATTGAGCAGTGGGGGCTTATTGATGGTAGGTGTTGTGGTATTGAGGGCTTATTGATGGTAGATATTGTGTAGGCTTGTTGATGGTAGATATTGTGGAGGCTTATTGATGGTAGGTGTTGTGGTATTGGGGGCTTATTGATGGTAGGTGTTGTGGTATTGAGGGCTTATTGATGGTAGGTGTTGTGTAGGCTTATTGATGGTAGATATTGTGGAGGCTTATTGATGGTAGGTGTTTTGGTATTGGGGGCTTATTGATGGTAGGTGTTGTGTAGGCTTATTGATGGTTTGTGATGTGGTATTGGGGGCTTATTGTTGGTAGGTGTTGTGGGGTCTTATTGATGGTAGGTGTTGTGGGGTCTTATTGATGGTAGGTGTTGTGGGGTCTTATTGTTGGTAGGTGTTGTGGGGTCTTATTGATGGTAGGTGTTGTGGGGCTTATTTATGGTAGGTGTTGCGGGGGCTTATTGATGGTAGGTGTTGTGGGGTCTTATTGATGGTAGGTGTTGTGGGGTCTTATTGATGGTAGGTGTTGTGGGGTCTTATTGATGGTAGGTGTTGTGGGGCTTATTGATGGTAGGTGTTGCGGGGGCTTATTGATGGTAGGTGTTGTGGGGTCTTATTGATGGTAGGTGTTGTGGGGTCTTATTGATGGTAGGTATTGTGCGGGCTTATTGATAATAGGTGTTGGGATAGTGGGGGCTTATTGATGGTAGGTGTTGAAGGGGCTTATTGATGGTAGGTGTTGTGGGGGCTTATTGATGGTAGGTGTTGTGGGGGCTTATTGATGGTAGGTGTTGTGGAGGCTTATTTATGGTAGGTGATGTGGGGTCTAATTGATGGTAGGTGTTGTGGGGGCTTATTGATGGTAGGTGTTGTGGGGCTTATTGATGATAGGTGTTGTGGTAATGTCATGTCATGTTTGCCTGTCGTCCCTACTGGGACATAGGCCGCTGACAAGAGCTTTCCAGGCGTCTCTGTCCAGGGCTAGTCTCTCCAACTGTCCCCAGGTGTATCCAATCTTCTTGGTGTCTTCTTCCAGGTCACGTCTCCAGGTCTTTCTTGGTCTGCCTCTCTTCCTCCTGCCTTGTGGATTCCAGGTGAGGGCCTGTCTTGTTATGCTGGATACAGGCTTCCTGAGTGTGTGGCCAATCCATTTCCATTTTCTCTGGAGGATCTCTACTTCAACTGGCAGTTGATTTGTCCGTTGCCATAGAACATCATTTCTGATGGTTTTAGGCCAGCGAATTCGCAGGATCTTTCTGAGGCATGCGTTTATAAATGATTGTATTTTCTTCTTATTTATAGCAGTTATTCTCCATGTCTCGGCTTCATAGAGTAAAACAGGTTTTACTAGTGTGTTGAAGATCCTGATTTTTATTCCAAGGGTTAAATCTCCCGAACCCCAAACATTTTTTAGTTGGTTGAAGACTGCTCTTGCCTTACCCGTCCTTATTTTTATGTCTGCTTCTGTCCCACCCTGCTTATCAACAATACTTCCAAGATAGGTGAATCTATCCACTTCTTCTAGGGCTTCTTCTGCCAGTGTTATAGGGTTGTTGTTTGATGGTAGGTGTTGTGGGGGCTTATGGATGGTAGGTGTTGTGGGGGCTTATGGATGGTAGGTGTTGTGGGGGCTTATGGATGGTAGGTGTTGTGGGGGCTTATTGATGGCAGGTGTTGTGGGGGCTTATCGATGGTAGGTGTTGTGATAGTGGAGGCTTATTGATGGTAGGTGTTGTGATGTTGGGGGCTTATTTATCGTAGGTGTTGTGGGTTTTTTTTTATGGTAGTTGTTGTGGGAACTTAATATGGTAGGTGTTGTGGGGGCTTTTTGATGGGCTTTTTGGTGGTAGGTGTTGTGTTATTGGGGGCTTATTGGTGGTAGGTGATGTGACGCCCTTGTCTAATTTACATTTTAGGAGCTATTGATTTAGTCATCTGTAACCACATGCGAGCCATCAGACTGTTTACAGAGAGCATCAACTCTGGCTGTAGCTTCAAGAGTTATCCTTGTGTTAGTGAGATCGCCTACTTGGTGAGTACTAGGGTTGCAGGGCTAGTTTTTGTTATGTTGGATAGAATTTAATTTTTTTATAAGCTTAAACAAATCGCATAGTATATTAATATATGTATATACGTATATATATATATATATATATATATATATATATATATATATATATATATATATATATATATATATATATATATATATATGTGTGTGTGTGTGTGTGTGCACGTGTGTGTGTGTGTGTGTATTTATAGACACACACACACACATATATATATATATATATATATATATATATATACATATATATATATATATATATATATATATATATATATATATATATATATATATGTGTGTGTGTGTGTGAGTGTGTATTTATAGACACACATACATGCCCAAGTAAAATGTCATGCCACCCGTGTGTGAAATGGTGTGGTTGGGAAGTAAAGTACACGAAAACTAATCGATTAGCCTCGAGTTTGATTCAGGTTTTCGAGTCCTTAAAATATACCTGAACCCCCTTGACTAGTGCTCAAAAAAAGGCTACTGCGCATGTGTACAGTTAAGCTGTGGCATTACAAATTACAACCAGTGCAACAGATGAACCTGTTCTTCATCTGCCTATTGACCATTTTACTTTACTTATACTTTCTTCTATAGTTAGACACCGTGTTTTACTCGTGATATGATTTGTTATTGTGTGTGATTATTTGTAAGAATGAAGATATATGTGGTTAGGTTAAATCTACAATGCAATAAAGAAGCTCTATACTTCTAATATTTAACACATTGCTGTAACCAATTAACTTTACCTCCCTAAAGCTGTGGCACACATGTGCACAGGTTGTGTTAAAATTTACTATTAAATAATTAAACTCTATAGTTAAAATGTTTACAACGATACATCAACTTTCCCTCCTTAGTTTGGCTTTTGTTACAAGTGTGGAACGGTTGTGTTAAAATTTACTATTAAATAATTAAACTCTATAGTTAAAATGTTTACAACGATACATCAACTTTCCCTCCCTAGTTCGGCTTTTGCTACAAGTGTGGAACGGTTGTGTTAAAATTTACTATTAAATAATTAAACTCTATAGTTAAAATGTTTACAACGATACATCAACTTTCCCTCCCTAGTTCGGCTTTTGCTACAAGTGTGGAACGGTTGTGTTAAAATTTACTATTAAATAATTAAACTCTATAGTTAAAATGTTTACAACGATACATCAACTTTCCCTCCCTAGTTCGGCTTTTGCTACAAGTGTGGAACGGTTGTGTTAAAATTTACTATTAAATAATTAAACTCTATAGTTAAAATGTTTACAACGATACATCAACTTTCCCTCCCTAGTTCGGCTTTTGCTACAAGTGTGGAACGGTTGTGTTAAAATTTACCATTAAATAATTAATCTCTATAGTTAAAATGTTTACAACGATACATCAACTTTCCCTCCCTAGTTCGGCTTTTGCTACAAGTGTGGAACGGTTGTGTTAAAATTTACTATTAAATAATTAATCTCTATAGTTAAAATGTTTACAACGATACATCAACTTTCCCTCCCTAGTTCGGCTTTTGCTACAAGTGTGGAACGGTTGGTTGCGCCTACGAAGGTTTCTGGGCTACCCCAAAACCTGCTGGAACATTTTACATGAAGACTGCTGGAACTCCGCCATTTTGTTTGGTTTAGTAGCCGTCAGTTTAGGATTGTTTAGATAAATGTCACATCACTTGTTATGTTTTGTGTGTAAAATATTGTGTCATTAGATTTTATATTTAGAAACAATTGGTTGAAAAACCCCCAATAACTCAATAAATCTTAATATACATCTATATATATAATTCTCTTCTGTGAGACGCTAGAAAACAAGCTGTAAGCGCGCTCCCTACCACCCCACCCCTACACGGTCTGGTGAGCTGTGGTTCACGCTAAATGTTTACATTCGTAGAGCCGGGTTTAGTGACGGCTATTAGGGGCAGATAATTTAGTTTGAAACGATTTTAAACTTAGGGAAGGTAACTAATAGGAGGCTGCTTTCATGGGGGGGGGGGGGGTTGTAGGTTAGGGGTTGGAGGAAAGCAGGGTGGGGGGTAGTATCGTCCTTAACGACCTACTGATAGTGTTTTAAAGCAAATATTTTCAGTGGCAGCATTGGTACTGTCGAATTCACAAATTACGAATTACTGAAAAGTAGAAAATAAAACAACTAAATAGCGGCGTATGATATGCCGCGGGTCGACTCGTATTATATAAAAATAAAAGCAACAATTACATCCCTTGCACAAAGGATCAAGCAAACAAAAATAACATTGGCCGTTTCTAATCGGAAATTCACAAACTTAGTTTAAACTGATAGACTGGCCAGATTTTTCAGCATGTAACAAGTCAAATCATTGGAACGTCAAATGTAAATTACAACAAGAACGCATGTCAACAGAATAAACTATAATAGTCTGTGATGCAGAGAGATGCCTGGAAGAAACTCTGAGAATAATTGTTTCCATCATGAGAAGTGTGGATTGGTTAACAAATTGCATAAGTGGAACCTCAAAAGTTATCTCAAAGATAAAGCAAGAGAACTACATGTTTCACTTGTAGGAATCTCATTTTTGGCTACTCTAAATCCAATGTAAAACAAAAAAAAATGTGTAATCTGAATTGATGTGTTTATTTGTACAATTAGCAATAAACAATTTCTTTCTAAATGTGAGAGCTGTGTTTATCTTTGTTGATTTTTTAAAATACACTTTCTAATCGGGCAAATTTAATTATTAATGCAGTTTTAACTAACAGGTTACTCAAGTTTATTAAAGAAGTTACTTTTAAAATGATGGTTTTTTTTTACAATCTCTCGACCATACAGAGACAGTAAATTTGTTTATAAAAGTTGTAGTAATGGTATTAATCATCACTCACCCTATAGAAGTAAATGCTTTAAAATATGTAAAAGCCATTGATTTTTTTCGAGAGGGGAGGGGGGCTCTGCCTTCCCCGAAGAGATGCCTGGAAGAAACTCTGGGTCTAAGTGGTGTGTGTCTTTGTGGTGTCGTGTAGTTGGAAATTTGAATCTCGTGGGTCTTTATGCTGTCTTATCCAGATAGTGTTTAGACATTTATGTCAGAAGAGGCGTCAACAAGACAGAGGCGTAGCGACCCTTCCCGGCGCCCGGGAACAAACTTTCAACTTGGCGCCCCTTTCGAGATCAACCTTTCAATTTTCTATTTGCACCCTCCCCCCAAACTTTCGATTTGCACCCCCCCCCCCTCATATATTTTTTTTATATTTATAAAGCAAAAATACAGCTAAAATTAGATTTTAATTTGTTAATGTCCACCCCCCCTGCCCCCCCCCCCCCTTCGCTACGCCTCTGCAACAAGATCTAGCAGAAGTGAAGGTATAAGTGTTAGCAAGAGTCGATTACGAATTTAAAGCATTGCGCACAAGAAACCAGGAAAGTAGTCAAACAACTTTCAAATCTCTGATCTGTGGCGTATTGTGTGATGCTACAAGCTAGAAGTATTACGAGTCAAAGATAATATCTTTGAGTAAAGATTGTATCTTTGTGTAGCTATGACCTATTGACGCCGAGCTCTCACAGTTGGCTGCACTTAAACCAACCGCTATGGTAGACTGCGCACTAGAGTGTAAACTAATACACCTTAAAATCTACCGTCTTTTTTACACTCAGGTCACTGGTCAGCATAAAACTTACCTTTTTGACGTTGCAACTGACTGTTTAATACGGTCATTTATTGTCCTGGCTATTGAGACACATACTACAATACCTGCTCACGACGGATATTCCATGTTAGTGGTAAAACCGGCAAATGTGTTAGTCCTAGTATTAGTCAGATTATCCTGTTAAGTGTAGCGCATTGTCCATCAGTTGTTATGATGTAACTTCAGTAATGCTTTTATAACTTGCGTACTACATCTGATGTTAAACTACAGTAATGTTTCTATAACTTGCGCACTTCAACTGATGTTAAACTTCAGTAATGCTTTTATAACTTGCGTACTTGATCTGATATTATGTATGTTCCCCACCCGTCCCACAGCGTTCTCCATAAGTTTTAGCATTATGTCAGATTACTTAACTCTAGTACACGTTCAGGTCAATGGTTTTATTCTTGGCGTAAGATCAGACAAATTCGCTATTTATAAATTAAAATAGGTCAAGCTTTTGATGTCAGTATTTGACCCCGCTAAACAGATCACGTGGTGTAAAGCGGTTAGCGTTTTAGAATTTCGATCACATTCTTCATTCACAAAAAAGTACTTTAACAACATTAAGTTATGTCAATCACGCAACCTTTTTGATCTAACGGACGCTTTGATTACTCAAGTGCTTCATCTGATTTCACAAAGATTTCACTGTGGGTTCCCTACCTTAAACCCTGGCTTTTAAATCTGATCCTTTTTTACTTTCTCACGTTTTGTGAAGAATTGTAAGCGTGTGACAAATTCAAAGTATTTGAGAACTTTATCATTTAGGTGGACGAAATTCCAGATTTGAATGTGATCTATACGTGGGTTTTTTCAACTTTTAAGCGATTTCCGGTACTCAGAAATTTTACTCTAATTTATACAAACACGCACTTACACACACATACTCATACTCACACTCATACATACTCATACTCATACACATACACACACTTTGACCACACCCACACCCACACACACTCGATACACACACATTTTCACACACACACACACACACACACACACACACACACACACACACACACACACACTCAAACACACTCTCACAGGAGAGAGAGAAAGACGCAACACACCCGGTCAATGACATCACTGAACACACGTTTTGTACTGTTATATTTGTAATGGTACCATTTAAACTAATGGCATTGAAATGAATGCTGTCGAAAACAAATTGAAAAGTTACATATGAAATAAACCATCATTTATTTTTAAAGTGAACAAAAGTGTTAACAATTAAATTCACAAAACATTTACTAAAGCTGGATAACTTTAATAGCGATTAAAGTCTTCTATAATTTCCATTAATTTTAGTTGTATTAAAATATTTTAAAAAGTAAGGTTTAGAATCCAGACACAAATAATAATCAGGTGCTCTCTGGCAGTTTCACGGGAGTGTATCATTAGCATCAATTAAATATCTCAACCCTTTGTTGTCGCTGTCGACTGTGTGATCGATGTCGCTTTGTTAACACGGTAATTTGTTGTGACTACTGTGTAGTCAAAGTCCAATAAGTTATTGATTGATTGTAAGACAAACGTAAACCTAGACATTCAAAGGTTTATTAAGTTTTATTCACTTTATAAATTTGAATACAGTTAAAAGGAGTAAAACCAGTTAACTAAAACGTTTAGATTTAAATTAGATTCGGTGTAAATATTTATTAATGTGAATAAGTCTCTCAATAATTGTTTATCCTGGGTAGTATTTTAATATTACTGTTAACATTAACGTTAACAGATGTTAACGTGCTGGATGTTTTACTGAAAGTTAACACAGCACCCAACACCATCTCAGCAATGAATGATACAGCCTACGTCAAGATCGTGTCGCCTCTTTTCCCCACCAAAGCACTAGAAGCTTTCATGCTCTTCAACTTATTTTGTATAGAGATCACAGCCATCCTTGGCATTATAGGGAACGGCGTCAGCATTGTGGTGTTTGCCAGACAAGGGTTTAAAGACAGCATCAACGTCACGTTGGCTGTACTGGCTGCCAGCGACATAGGGGCGCTAGTCACCAACCAGATGTTCGGGTTGCTGAACAACCCGTGGTTCCAGAAGTCCAACCTGCCCATCGACTACAGCGGCGTAGCCACCATGTTGGTGTACATCCCACACAACTACTTCTCCAAAGTGTGCGGGTTCGTCACCGCCTTCGCCTCTTTTGAACGCTGCCTGTGTGTGTTAGCCCCGCTTCAGGTCAAGCAGATTATCACAAGAAACGTCGCTATCGTCGTTAACTCTACCATCTGTGTACTGATGCTGCTAGATTTTGTACCCTCCTACTATATCTACTACCTAGACTGGGTTTTCATACCGGCAACCAACCAAACAAAGCTTCTCAAATTATCACGCGTGGACCCTATCAACGTATTCAGCAAATCTCTATACGTCACAGAATTCACTCTACCTTATCTGACCTTCTTCTTCATCATCGTCACCACCGTCGTCATAGGTATACAGCTCAAGGGAAGGCTACTCTGGAGAAAAACTGTAACTTTAATCAACAAAGACGCGGGGTTTAAGAGTTTGAATAAAGAAATGCATGCAGTTCAGATGTTGGCGGTGGTGTCTGTGGTGTTCGTGGTGTGTCTGACACCCCAGACGTTGGTCATCACCATCGCGGCCTTCTTCCCTGAGGTCAGCCACTCGGAGATCTACTACAACATTTTTCTCTTCTGCTACAGTCTGTCGTACCTGCTGGAGACGGTCAGTTCTAGCGTCAACCCGTTGGTGTACTACAACATGAGTGGCAGATACAGGAAGACTTTCTTTGTGGTGCTGGACGTGTTCTTACACCTGCCGTAGTGCCCGTGGGAGGAGGGGTGGGGGTGCAGGTGGGGGAGGGTTCAGCTCTAGCGTCAACCCCCTTGTGTACTACAGAAGAGTGGCCGTTAAGGTATCGTATTGCTCAAATTGCTATAAATCACCATTGAAAGGAAAAAAAAAGAAAAAAAAAAAGAAAAAATAGTTTCACGACTCCACTGAGCACAATTCCACATTGACTGATTCTACTGCTACAGTGGCCAGTTAATTTTTATGTTCGCTCCTCCGTCTAGCATTCATACACGTTTTTCTGCTTATTGTTGTGGCTGGTTCGTCTATTGTTTGACGGGATACTTGGAAAATAATTTTAGAACCCCTGGAAATCACAGTTAGTTAATCCCTCATTGAGCTGGAATAAACATGTGTTTGACACATCTTTACATTCAATGTAAAAAGTGACGTGGTCTGTCCATGCGTGTGTGTTCCTTATAAATGTCTCTTAAACGTGATGTGAAAAAAAATCTGTTAAATGTTTAAATAAATGCTACTTTATTTCACTTTTAGATATTTTTATTAGAAATTAAAAATATTAAATCCTTGACTCCACAGACACATTACATCCTTACATATGTAGGTGTTTTAAATCTCGTGATGTAAGTGTAATACTTTAGCCCAGACTTACCTTAAGATACAAAATTGCAATATAACAATATCAATCCCATTACCACAGTCTTTATCCCCAGTAATGTAATGTTTATTTAAGGAATATTCTGTTGAAGAAGTAAATAAAATTGTTTACAGGTAACCTAAAAGATAATCTAAAACAGAAAACATTTGACAGAAAACATCAGAATTTCATGTGGATGAAATGCTTTCTAAACCAGATGCCATTTTATTTAACAAAGGAATAAACAATTTCTGTAAACATGGCTGATGAGTTTGTATTTTTTTTAGTCTTTTAAACTACATTTACTATTTAGGCTAATTTGCTTTTAATTACAGTTTTAACTAACAGCTGTTTAACTCTATCAACGTTTATTAAAGCTGTTACTGATGAGGGCTATTTGTTGAAACACTGTTTTGTTTCACAAACCCTCAACCTTGTAGAGATAGTAAATTTGTTTTTAAAAACAGTTGTATAAGGCTGGGTTTATCGCTGTCCTTATACAGATCAAATGTTATACGACTATGACATTTTAAAAGGTCAGGTATCACAAATAACCGCATGATTTATCAACTAGATACAAGGTTTCTTTCACATACTTTCTTCCTGCAAAATCAATGAAGGGGAATTAAAACTTGCATTTAAAATTTCGGGTGGGGGGGGGGTGCTGGTTTAAGTATATTTTCTATTTAAATTTTTTTTTTCATTCCGCTCGGGGGTGTGAGTAGACGCAGTGTTACCTACCCCCCCCCCCCCCCTACGATATGTCTGGAAGAAATTCTGCTTTGACCACTCGATAAAAACACCTTTTGACTTAGACCACTCCAGTAAAAACGACTTCACCGTTCTTGCTCCACAATTCCAAGCAACTTTGGCTTAACCTGGTCTATCGAAAACAAAATTGAAAAAAAAAACCTCACTCGCCTAAACGATGAAATTAGCATTACTTTGACTACATTATACTTTTACAAACCACTAACTCTCCCCGTATCTACTAACTATAGAGCAAAACAAATGAAATTGAAAATACCCCCCCCCCCTGCAGTTTGTTCCTGTTGGCCTGAATCAGTAATTAATTATCATGAGTGTTAGTGTCAGCGTTATAGTCAAACAATGAAAAAAAAAAGGGGGGGGGGGAAATTAACAATTCAAAACAGACACGAAGGACTAAAAACAACAGTAACCAAAACAGAGAGATTAAAGGGAATGAAGGAATACAACTTCAGAGCAAGAGAACGAATTTATTCTGCAATGTGCTATATAAAGGAGGAATAAACAATGTTAAAAGTCAACAGGAACATTTTTTCAAGCATTTGCTGAAAAATGAGGTTGATATTTCTTTGTTTACTTTTCAACTTCATCGTGACGTCAGCACAGAATAGTTGGTCCAGTAAGTTTTGAAAGTTTTTCGTTGATTTTGTGGTTCCTTATTTTTACAATTTGTTTTTAAATGTATTGTTCGTTATTTTTTTACTATTTGTGTTTAAACTTTATCGTTCATTTTTTTTTACTATTGGTGTCTAAATTTGTGTTCTAAATTTAGAACATCAAAAATATGTAAAATTGTATTGTGTAATTTTGTTAAACGCATGAACCAATTAGCAATTAAATAAAATAATCTATATCCCATAATTTACAATTTCTCATCCTGTTCTTTGTTGTATTACTAGAGTTCACTTTGGCTACAATCTTCTTTTCTCTATACATTTTCATCCATAACACATATCAATCAGGAACGATCTTTACCACTTCCTTGCTTGAATAAACTATTTTAACTCCTAACTCACCATGAATGTTGTTCTAACGACTCCCCTTGTCAACCCCCTTTAACCCCCAGACGCCTGCTACAAAGATCTGGGATGTTTTTCTATTTTCGCACCATTTGGATTCACTTTACAGAGACCACTGGCTCTCCTGCCACAGTCGCCTGATAGAATCAGGTACCAGAATATGTCTTGTCGGATATCTATACCTACACTAAAGCTGAATATGTCGTTTCGGATATCTATTCCTACACTAAAAATAAATATCTTTTGGATATCTTTACCTACACTAAAACTAAAGTACTTTAGAAAATTATATTTAAATTTAAAGTTATAAGTAGTTAATAAAATTATGAGTTGTTGTTTAAAAGTTAAGTTTTGCACAATAATTATTTCTTTGAATTATTACATTTTTACTTTCTCGTGTATACGAAGTATAGAGAAAGTAGTGTAATCGTGCACAAAAATCACTTGAAATTTTAATAATTTTCACCGTATTACACCTCAGTCCTTCATCACATCCGAAGTATAGAGGACTTCTTTTAATCGGGCAAAAATTATCAATCCAGATTTATCAAAATTAAGAGGTTTTATGCGTAATCCAGTCTGAAAAACTGGGCTTTGCAATTCTGTCCGTATGTCTGTGTGTCTGTCTGTCTGTCTGTCCGTGTGTAAACACGATAACTTGAGTACCGTTACAGCTAGGTTGATGAAATTTCATATATAAGTATTTTATCAAAATCGTAGATCCGTATCAACTTTTGAGCGATTTCCGATAACCGGAAGTGGTACTTTTTCAACTTCGAATTTTTCAAAAGCCTATAACTTGAGTACTATTTCAGATAGATAAACGAAATTTCACATGTAAGTAAAAGATCTAATTCTCTACCTTCTGTTAAATTTTGAGTAATTTCCATTGACAGGAAGTAGTAATTTACGCTACTTCCGATTTCTCAAAAAACTAATGTAAATTTTTAAAGTACTAATAATATTGCGCACTATTATGCACTTTTTTGCGTTCACTTGGTGTGCAATTCTTTTGTCTACGAGATTTTATTCTATTTTTAAAACTTTAAGTATTTAAAATGGATTAAAAATCATGTCTATAGCCCGAGTTCCCATCCCCTGTTATTTTATATAAGAATACTCGAGAAAGTTTAGGGGAGATCACTCCCGGTTTATTTATATAATATAAAGCGTTTGAATACAAGGCACTTTAGTTAAAGAATACGTTTTTTTTAGTGAGATTTTAAATGAGTACATCTCCACGTTAGATAATTTCTTTTTACAAAATTGTTTTAATGTAAATTAAGTATTCTTAATCTCACTGATACTAAAACCCATTGTCAACTTTAGCTGTTTTTTCTTAATTTTCCATAGACTAATTTTGGGTCATGTTTTCTTTTTAACACTTTATCCCTACGTGAATTCAAATTTAGATAACCCTTAAAAACGTTGACCCTTCCCCACTCTGTTCACATAGCACCCTGACACTTTAATCCCCCACCCTGTCACCTAACACCCTAACAATTCGACCCCCCCCCCTAACATTTCCCCAGCACCCTGTTCAAGCTGTACACCCGAGCCCAACCGGCAACTCCACTAGACCTGCCAGCCACACAAGTCAAGACCAGTCTCACCACCATCTGGCCAGGTTTTGTCTCAAGACCGACCCAAATTATCGTTAACGGATATGAAGACAATGTCGACGTAACTAGCTGGGCAAAGGTCAGAGGTTAAGGTTAAAAATATATCAGTCGATAATCAAAAATACGTCTACACAATGAAAATATCATCTACGATAACATCGAATGTGATTTTTATTGAAAATTTATTAAACTGATTGTTTTAATAATTTTACATTCATGTCTTATCACGTACACCTAAAAAACAAAACTACGCCTCTATGAGAATCTACAACTCCACCAGGCACATGCAGTTCGACAACAATTTAATTATTGGTATGAACTGCGTTCTAAGGCAATATGTGCTCTGTTTGGGCTGATTATCCCCCTTAGTTTTTTTTTCTATTATCTCCCTGTTGCTTCACTTGGTGAAAGACGGCTGTTGCTCTAATTATCTCCCTTATTATTTGAATAATCTCCCCAGTTGTTTCAATTGTAACACATATTGATTTCATTATCTGCCCTGTTTTCCAGCAGATGAATGAGATTTTGCACTATTGTTTAACTTACCTCCCCTGTTTCAGTTATATCCCCATGTTGTTTGAATGATCTCCCCTGTTGATTCAATTATCTCCCTTATTGATTTAATTATCTCCCCTGTTGTTTGAATGATCTCCCCCTGTTCTTTGAATGATCTCCCCTGTTGATTCAATTACCTCCCTTATTGATTTAATAATCACCCCTGTTGTTTGAATAATCTCCCCCTGTTGTTTCAGCAAATGAAGGACGAGCTGTTGAAACAGGGAGACTACAACGTCATCCTTGTGGACTGGTCAGGGGGCAACAAGCTGCCCTACACCCAGGCCACAGCCAATACAAGAGTCGTAGGGGCTCAGATAGCTCAACTCATCAACCAAATCAGTGTACGTACATTTTATTTTAACAGCCAATACAAGAGTCGTAGGACTCAGATAGCTCAACTCATCAACCAAATCAGTGTACGTACATTTTATTTTAACAGCCAATACAAGAGTCGTAGGACTCAGATAGCTCAACTCATCAACCAAATCAGTGTACGTACATTTTATTTTAATAGCCAATACAAGAGTCGTAGGGGCTCAGATAGCTCAACTCATCAACCAAATCAGTGTACGTACATTTTATTTTAACAGCCAATACAAGAGTCGTAGGACTCAGATAGCTCAACTCATCAACCAAATCAGTGTACGTACATTTTATTTTAATAGCCAATACAAGAGTCGTAGGGGCTCAGATAGCTCAACTCATCAACCACATCAGTGTACGTACATTTTATTTTAACAGCCAATACAAGAGTCGTAGGGGCTCAGATCGCTCAACTTATCAACCAAATCAGTGTACGTACATTTGATTTTAACAGCCAATACAAGAGTCGTAGGGGCTCAGATAGCTCAGCTCATCAACCAAATCAGTGTACGTACATTTTATTTTAACAGCCAATACAAGAGTCGTAGGGGCTCAGATAGCTCAACTCATCAACCAAATCAGTGTACGTACATTTTATTTTAACAGCCAATACAAGAGTCGTAGGGGCTCAGATAACTCATCAACCAGATCAGTGAACGTGGGTTGGGAAAGTATTTTGCTTTGATAGATTTATTATCAACGTTCTAGATTCTAGATAAAACATAGCTAAATTAAGATTTTGGTTTAGGCATATACTTTAGTGTGTGACATGTGTACCTATAACAAAGGACAAATACTCACATGAGTCGACTCAGATGATATCGTAATTAAAATTGTAGAGAGGCTCAATCAGTTTGTCGTTGAGATGATAAGCATGGGGTGGTTAAAACTAAAATTTAATTACCTTCTTCAAACATCATCAGGACGGATTGAATATTGCTAATCTTTTCATGCGGCATATGACGTATCGTGTGGCCTACTTGACAAAGTCAGGATAGGTATCCAATAGTGCTGAGACGACTTAAGATGTACTAAGTGGATCACAAAATCACGGAATTTTTAGTTTTCAAGCATCTATGTCAAAACAATATACATGTTTTGAATCCCAGGCCAAGCACATAATTTGAATTCATGAAATATTTTCTTTTTCTATCTTTATTAACTTTCTGCAGTTACGTGGTGGTAGGCGTAGTCGAGTTGGTAAAGCTCATGTTTGCTAATCCGAAAAGTCTTGAGTTCGAACCCATTACTAATTGACACGTAATAATAGTTTGATTGATGTTCAGACAAGTCGCACTGTTTTTACCGATTGCCTTTGACTTTTATTTTGGGAGACATCGCTAAAACCTAACTCGCCATTTCAATTCGTTTTTTTTTTTAAATTTTAAAACGTATATTCTTATTTTAGCTTCTTTCATCCCACGTGACAGGCTATTTTTAGCACACCAGTCAAAGACTTCCACGTCATCGGTCACAGTCTGGGGGCTCACACAGCTGGGTACGCTGGTGAGAGGGTGCCAGGTTTGGGGAGGATTACAGGTAGGTTGGTGAGAGGTTTACAGGTAGGTTGGTGGGTGGGGAGGATTACAGGTAGGTTGGTGAGTGGGGAGGATTACAGGTAGGTTTGTGAGAGGTTTACAGGTAGGTTGTTGGGTGGGGAGGAATACAGGTAGGTTGGTGAGTGGGGAGGTTTACAGGTAGGTTGGTGAGTGGGGAGGTTTACAGGTAGGTTGGTGAATGGGGAGGTTTACAGGTAGGTTGGTGAGAGGATGTTAATATTGATTAGATAATACTGGAGCCACGGCTAGTAAAATGTAAGAACCACTGTTCTCCATTCCATAGGTCTGGACCCCGCCGGCCCATATTTTGAGAACACTCCAGCCAGCGTCAGACTCGACCCCACTGACGCCTTGTTTGTTGACGTCATCCACACTGACGCGGGGACACTTCTCACTGCTAGTAGGTGAATCTGTTCTCAGTTTTTAAGTAAATTATTTAGTTTGGGGACCTATTATATGGAATAATTCGTTCAAGTTATATGCATCAGCTTATTATTCGTTGTATACTAAAAAATAGAATTTATATCGTTAATTGGGAAATATTTCTTTCACTAAAATAGAAGATAAACCAACGTTTTCTTAATTTGTCTTCAAACTCCCTAATAGTTTATCTCCGAAAGATAAAGACTGCTGAATTTTGTCTGGAGAATGGGCAGACACGTGAAATTAAAAGTGAAGTAAATGAAGTTAAAATGTTATATTTTCAACAAAAGAGTACGTCTATGACCTCGTTAAAATCGGTTATCCTCAGGTCTGGGCATCATACAGGCAGTAGGTCATGCTGACTTTTACCCAAACTCTGGGCACAATCAGCCTGGATGTATCCAGTCACCCGTGACGACCATTGAACAGTGGGGGCTTGTTGAAGGTAGGGCGTGTAGTGGGGGGGGGGCTTATTGAAGGTAGGGCGTGGGGGCTTGTTGAAGGTGTGTAGTGTAGTGGGGGCTTGTTGAAGGTAGGGCGTGTAGTGGGGGCTTGTTGAAGGTAGGGCGTGTAGTGGGGGCTTGTTGAAGGTAGGGCGTGTAGTGGGGGCTTGTTGAAGGTAGGGCGTGTAGTGGGGGGGGGGCTTGTTGAAGGTAGGGCGTGTAGTGGGGGCTTATTGAAGGTTAGGACGTGTAAAGGTGGTTTTGACAAACATGCAGCAACCACTCCCCTCCCCCAACCCCCTAAAATCGTATAAATTTTTTTAGCTGCTACAGACATCCTTATCTATGTATATATCCCTATATGTAGAATTTGTATTGCAACACATTTTATTATTGCTTATATGTTCACCTTACAGGCTTAAACGAGTTCCTGATCTGTAGCCACATGCGGGCCATACGACTGTTTACAGAGAGCATCAACTCCAGCTGTCACTTCAAGAGTTATCCTTGTGCCAGTGAACTCAACTTTGTGGTGAGGCGTGGAGATTAACTTGTTTTCGTAGCTTGCTTTTGTCATGTTTCTGTAATGAAGTATTGAAGTATAGCGCGCCAAAAACGTACTAATCTAGAGAGAAAATTCACGGTACGAGTCCAATTTTAATGTAGTCCCTGAGCCTACCCAGCTCTGATTAGTACCTGACTCAGGGAAAATAAAGGCGGCTGGGCATAATGCTGACCGCACAATCAGTGGCGTAGCGAGGTTGGGTGTCACCCGGTGCGGCACTTGATGGTGTCACCCCCCAGAGGCGTATCTCCGGGGACAAACTTCCAATTTTCGATTTGCAGCCCCCCTCCCCTCTCAAACTTTCGATGTTGCACCCCCCCCCCCCTCAAACTTTCTTTTTCGCACCCCCCCCCTCAAACTTCAGATTTAAGTGTGGAATTATCATTTTTCTCCATATATTTTGCTATTTTTTGCCTTGGTGTCACCCGGTGTGGTCCGCCCCCCCCCCCCCCCCGCTACGCCTGCGCACAATATCTGG
The DNA here is from genome assembly GCF_028476545.2 of Physella acuta. Taxonomy (NCBI): domain Eukaryota; kingdom Metazoa; phylum Mollusca; class Gastropoda; family Physidae; genus Physella; species Physella acuta. The sequence goes on from NW_026732264.1 coordinate 528,555, forward strand.
ATTTATCGAGGCAACTTTCCTAACAGTATTAGACCATCAGTTATTTTACTGACAAGCATACGGCGCTGTTCGTATGTTATATTTTCCTGATTATGTAAAGGAATGGGGTATTAGTCTTTAGGTCAACTTTACTGTAAAATATGCTAATGTGATTACCATAATTACCTCTCCTAGCTGGGCTTATGTACCACGTGTGGCGTATCTGGCTGTGCCAATATGGGCTTCTGGGCAAGCCCAACCCTTGGGAAATTTTTCTTGAAAACTGCTGGGAATTCGCCATTTTGCTTGGCTTAGCTGCTCGCCGTGGATAAAGTGGTTCAGTTGTGAATAAAATAAAACATTGCCTGAAACGGTTTCCTTGTTTGTGTGCTGTATGTGATTTATGTTCATACCTTTAGTGCCGTAAATAAATAAGTAATAAATCTCATATGACAATCCATCAATCAGCAGTAAAATAAATAAATAAACAAGGCTTTGTTTCATCAATATTTCTTATTTTATAAACATTTTAATATAAATACAAATTAACGAAATTGTGAATTTTTCTTAATGTCCGCTTAGGGACAGGTAACAGAATTTTACAATCAGATTAACACGACATAAATGGCAGCAAATCTAAAGTATGTGATTGTCAGGTCTTTAACGTATCTTAGCTGTGTGACTTCTGTCTGTTGTTTGACTAGAGATGTCTTGGTGTCTGAAGAAAAGTTGCAGGTTGTTGCTCAGTTTGTCTGTAGGGTGGAATTAGAGCGAGGAGTGGATAAGTCGCTCATTGGTCGCCCAGTGGTGGGCGGGTCCAAAGGTGGGCTGACCCGGTGGTGGGCGGGTCCGGTGGTGGGCGGGTCCAATGGTGGGCTGACCCGGTGGTGGGCGGGTCTAGTGGTGGGCGGGTCCGGTGGTGGGCGGGTCCAATGGTGGGCTGACCCGGTGGTGGGCGGGTCTAGTGGTGGGCGGGTCCGGTGGTGGGCGGGTCCGGTGATGGGCGGGTCCGGTGGTGGGCGGGTCCAATGGTGGGCTGACCCGGTGGTGGGCGGGTCTAGTGGTGGGCGGGTCCGGTGGTGGGCGGGTCCGGTGATGGGCGGGTCCGGTGGTGGGCGGGTCCGGTGATGGGCGGGTCCGGTGGTGGGCGGGTCCAATGGTGGGCTGACCCGGTGGTGGGCGGGTCTAGTGGTGGGCGGGTCCGGTGGTGGGCGGGTCCGGTGATGGGCGGGTCCGGTGGTGGGCGGGTCCAATGGTGGGCTGACCCGGTGGTGGGCGGGTCTAGTGGTGGGCGGGTCCGGTGGTGGGCGGGTCCGGTGATGGGCGGGTCCGGTGGTGGGCGGGTCCGGTGGTGGGCTGGTCCGGTGGTGGGCGGGTCCAATGGTGGGCTGACCCGGTGGTGGGCGGGTCTAGTGGTGGGCGGGTCCGGTGGTGGGCGGGTCCGGTGATGGGCGGGTCCGGTGGTGGGCGGGTCCGGTGGTGGGCTGGTCCGGTGGTGGGCGGGTCCAATGGTGGGCTGACCCGGTGGTGGGCGGGTCCGGTGGTGGGCGGGTCCGGTAGTTGGCTGGTCCAGTGGTGGGCTAGTCAGATTGTCAATGTGTCTCCAACACTATCTGAGTCAACTGATCTCTAGAAAACACAAGTAGTATCCAACACTATCTGAGTCAACTGATCTCTAGAAAACACAAGTAGTCTAACGCATTTTAGTAGCCTCATTGAATCACTTTCTACAAGCAGTTTAACAAGACCAGTGACAACATTTTACTGAAACGTTTGCACCGTTTTACCTCTATTTATATTATTAGTTATATCATTTAGGCAAACTTCATCTCATTAAATTAATTCTGTCAACAAACAGTTTAGAAAAATAACATCAGCTGTTCACCATATATAAGTGTTAGGGAAAAAAAAATTAACAACTGCATACATAGATCTATATGAAACACAACATTTGCCAAAGATGAATTGTTTTAAAATAATAACTGGCTTTAGGCTATATTTAAGAACACGTTAATTTAAACTGCATTTTAATATTGACAGCAGCAGTGTTGTGAATCCAGGCGCTAATAATAGATAATGTCATTCAAAGCTTCAGCGCTGATTCATTTCGCCAGTAATGCCCTCTGTAACGTGACTGATACATCATCTGAGATAGAGGCAACCCCACTGATTATCTGACGTGCATCTGCAGACGTGCATTCTTTGTTCTATCTGCACAAAAATACGTCTGCCGGCTTTGTAGTTCACATTCTTCCAAATACAGCCGCCTACCAAATAGAAATATGTTTTTTTTTTTAGACTCAGTGTACTGTAGCAAGTCATGCATTTGTGTAAATATGGGAGGTATAAAATAAAATAACCTCCAACCCCTTCTTGTGATGCTGAAAATTAAAATTTTCTCTGGAGTGGAGAGGGGGTCGGCATGGTTTAAAAATGTGTTTAAGGTGGACTTTCATTCACAGCATACTGGCTAAAACGCACCAAAACACAACCCCTCCCCCCCCCCCCCCCCTAAAGAATTAGTTTCTAACGTGCTCATTCCCATCCTTTACTTTCTTACAGTCTCCACGTCTCCAATCGCAGTCAATAATCTCCAACTACTTACCCCATACATTCCCCCACACAATCGTTCACACACCGTTTGTACCCGCATTGGGCCTTGGGATCACAATACATAAACACCCAAAGGTTAACTCGCACAGGTACTCTCCCCTAGGTTCTAGACTATTCTACCCTATTCTAACCTCCAATGGCCCGTAACAAGTGGCATTTTGTGAGGTTAGTGTGTATGTGTGTTGGGCTGCTCCAGGCTCCCTATTTTAAAACACCATTTTCTCCACCTAAATGCCGTCTTTATATGTGAGTCGGCTTAGACCTGTGCTCCTTTATAAAGGCTTTAGACGGCTTTCAGTTGTAAACACCAGCTCAATTCAGGCATACAACCCCATGTGTACACACGTCAACTGACCTCATGTGTACACACGTCAACTAACCCCATGTGTACACACGTCAACTGACCCCATGTGTACACACGTCAACTGACCTCATGTGTACACACGTCAACTGACCTCATGTGTACACACGTCAACTGACCTCATGTGTACACACGTCAACTGACCTCATGTGTACACACGTCAACTGACCCCATGTGTACACGTCAACTGACCTCATGTGTACACACGTCAACTGACCCCATGTGTACACACGTCAACTGACCCGTTGTGTACACACGTCAACTAACCCCATGTGTACACACGTCAGCTGATCCCATGTGTACACACGTCAACTAACCCCATGTGTACACACGTCAACTAACCCCATGTGTACACGCGACAGCTGACCGCACGTATACACACGTTACCTAACTTAACCTAACCCCATGTGTACACACGTCAACTAACCCCATGTGAACACACGTCAACTGACCCCATGTGTAGAAGCCTAAGTTGACCACGGGTGTAAAAACTTGACCCAAGTGAAGATCCCCCCCCCCCCCCAACATATAATGTTTTTTTTAAAAATCAAGTTTTACACCCCGTGATGTAAGTGTAATCGTGTAGCTCAAACTTACCATAAGTCACATCTATAAAACTTGACAACAGAACTAACACAAGGATTGTCGTCTTCATCGTAAGCTCGTTAGGATATGTCTACACGAAGAATGTGTTGTTAAGAAATATATTGTCAGCAGGCTTCATACAACATAAACTAGAAGAGCAGAATAAACTTAATTCATTATTTAAAATTTATGTGTAAGCCTCTCTATATCCAAAAAAAGTCTACCGCCCCCCACCCCCTCCCCCCCCCCCCCCCCCGAACGAAATGAAATTTATATAGAAAATATATACTTTTAACAGTGTCCGACCCCCCGGGAGAAAAAAAATCAGGAAGAAACACTGAGAGACGCCTGGAAGGCTCTTGTCGGCGGCCTTTGTCACATGAGGGGGACAGGCAAACCTAATCTAACCTATTTAATGAGTTGTTCTTTTTTTTCCCGATAAAAATGCGGCACATTATTATTAAATTTATAAATGGTACTCTAGTCTAGTATAACACATTTGACTACCGGCTACTCTGATATTTTTACAAAATGCAGTAGACCTAAGTAATCCAACATTTATTATTAGACATTGCTTGGGTGAACATTGAAAATATTTTTAAAAAATTTAGGCCTAGACTAGATCTAGATTCTAGATCTAGATCTAGTCTAGGCCTAAATTTTTTAGATTCTAGATCTAGATCTAAATGCTTAAAATAAGCAAACCGTTTTGCCAATTTTTAACATACCCGGTAAATCCATAGAGAGTGTACAAGCGTTTAGAGTTATCCTTTCTTGTTGTTATGAAAAACTGAGTTCCTTTTCCTGGTACTTTCCTAGTCGTAAGTAGATCTAGCTAGATCTTTATCTAGATCTAGAGATCTAGTAACATTAGCCTACATTTTTATAGCCCATAATAAATTTCATATGAACTGTAATTAAGAAGCTTGGCTATGCTGAGTATTAATGTTAAATTAAAATTAGGCTTAGGTAGAAACCGTTAAGTTAGTTAAGTATAAATCAGATTTCAGTTTCGCTTTCGTTTTCACATGGCATGGCTTTCACATGGCTTCGACTTTGCCGACTTTGCTAAGATTTTTTTCTTAGTAGATCTAGATCTAGATATCTAGATCTAGAGATCTAGATCTAGAGATCTATTTCAGATAGATCTAGTCTAGTCATTACAGTAATTTGATCTAGATCTAGTAGAGTTTATTATTTTATTATTATTACTATTATTAGTAGTATCTACTAGATCTATTTAGTATTAGATTAGTCTAGCTAGCCTATTTATTAGTATTAAGAATTAGGTATTTAGTAGTATTTACTATTTAGGGGACTATTTATTAGTATTAGTATTAGTCTATTACTATTACCAACTATTAGAGTTTGCATTATCATCACAGTCTTGAGTCTTTAGATCCTGTTCAATGTTAACTAACTTTTATTGTTAAATTATTTTCAATATTTTGGATAGGTTAGCCGCGACTAGCCTAAATTATTAAAATTAACTAAATTTGGTAGAATTAATTTAATAATTAATTTAGTTAACCTAGGCCTAGAGCCTACATCTGAATATATTTAGTATCATCATGATAGATGTCTGATGATGATAACTGATATTGATACTACTAATACTATTAATACTAATACTAAAATCATGATTATGATGGTATCACTGATATATCATGTTTTAGTCACTAAAACTGTCACTAAAACATGATCATAGTATCAATGTGTAAGGCCTGTCTATCTAGATCTAATGGTATCTCTATACTACTAGACTATCACTATACAGACTACTGATCTAGGGCTATCATGACAACTATACTATATGCCATATACCTATAATTTTAAAATAATAGGGGCCTAAATATAGCCTATAGTATAGTAAGTATCCGATATAATTGGCCTGTAGGCCTTTTAATAGAATAATAAACTCTTACATAGCTGTTTTAGGTTGTTAGAGAATTGTAATCTCATGTCGAGTTTATGGTTAGAAATTTTAGGGTTAGGCATATAGGCCTAGTTACAAGTAGGACTAAATTAGGGATAGCTGGTTAGCATTGATGATTATCAAGTTTAATTATAACATAGCATATACGTTTGTAGTTAGTTAACTACCAATAACCTAAAAATCTCGTTTTAAGAAGATTCTATTATTATTAATGTTCCAATATCTGACACTAGGAATGATAAATAGGGGCCTACCATTATAATAGACCTAGCTGCCCAATAACTTTATGGAACTTTATGACATTATACTTTATGCTAATCTTTGTTCCTAATCTCTGTTGCATATCATAGATTAATGTTGTAATAAATATAAGACCATCAGTTAGGCCCCTACTTGACTTTATTATTTGACTGCATCTATTCGGACTCTGCCACTGCCACTATTAGGACCCTGGTCCGAAATAACTGTTCAGGAATGTATTAATTGACCCTATTTGACGTACAGCCTCCATTACCAAAATATTTGAGTAATTGTCAGATTATCTTATTTATATTTAAAAAAACATATTTGCCAAAATAAGTTACACTATACCATTTCTTTATTTATATTTCAACAGATGAGACCATTTGTTCAAGTTAAAACTATTTCACTCTATGTGGAGCGCTTGGGGGAAGCAACTAAGCTTTTAGAACCTCTCAAAGAGGTAACTTATTAAAGTACTTAATCATGTTCACTTAATTAGATGACTTTTCGTTGACATTTTAAACAGTTTTTTTTTTTCAATGCAAAAAAATTGTAGATATACAATAACTATTAATGTTACAAAATGTCTCATTACCAATAGCAAAAAGTAAAAATTAACCAATTTCTTTTCTGTTAATTTAAACACACAATAGGTAACAGAACGCGGCAAATCATGGCTTGAAGAGACAGAGGAAAATAGTTTAACTTTTATTCAAATGTGCCAGATTTTAGATGAAGTCAGTTCATCATTTGGTCAGAAAATGGCTCATTTCTTAAGTAAGTGTTTGTCTAACATTACTACTATTTGTCTCACTGAATTGTGTAACTAAAAACCTTGGCGGCCATTCTACAGTAGTTGATTCACTAGTATCAGTGTAGTTGTTTAGGTTTGACGTCAGAGTAAGACCAGAACTACAGTTATTGTGAAAGAATCAATTGGTATAATTATTTTTTTTTGTTTTGTTGGTGGGGGGGGGGGAGGTGTATAGACAGAATAATATCCCTAGAGTTTTAAATAGTTGACGTTCAGTTTTAAATTAAAGCTATAATTCAGATGTTCTTAACACACATTCCAACTCGTTCAGACCTAGTAGGCTCCATATGCTCAACACATACACATATTTCCATAACTAGTTATAAAATATAATTATCCAGCTCAAAAGACACAATTTTAAGAAATTATCATGAATCATAGTTGAAGGTTCTAATATATAAGATATGCTTGTTGGGACTTGTTATTAACACACATTTTCTTTCGGTTATTTGTCAATACTATATCTAAATAAAAAATATTGTTTTTAACTTTGTTCATTTTAAAAGTTGTATTTTACAGTCACAAACAAAAGTAAGATACAAAATAAACTTTAGTTAGTTAGGCCAATTCATTTAAAATTATTGTTCTAGGTCAAGATGGAAGTGAACAATGTGTTGATCAGAGATCATGTATTAAAGAAACATCAGCTATAACCTCAGGTACTGAAAAAAGAACATTCTTACTATTTTATAAATCCGAGATTATAGATAAACTACATACATTAGCAATAATTTAATTTAATATCACGGTTTGGATTTGATTTATGCTTTAATTTTTTTATTTTTACCTTTTCAAATTTCAGAAAACTACAACTTACTCTTGAAAAGACTGGAAGAAGCAGAAGAGAGGATTAACTCCCTGTCCCAAGAATCTCTTTTGATGGGAAGTAAAAATAATGAGATGTGCATTGAGATCAAAGACATTGTGACTAAACTAGGTAACAAAAGTAATGAGATAGAAGTTCAATTCGAAACTTTAGCTGAAAAGTATGTTTCCCTGCAACATAATTTACACCAACAAGAAAAAGTGCTAGAGGATGTAAAAGAGACAATTACAAGAACACATAGCATAGAATCGAATAATAGCAAAAAGGTTGAAGAATGTTTGGCGAAAATGTCTGAAACAGCTGAAGTTTTATCTGCAACAAAAATACATGTAAATACATTATCTACACATGTGCAACAGCTGGATTCAAGTCTGAAGATTTATCAACATACAGAAAATACTAGTAATCTCTCTCAAAAAGTTGAAGCATTAACTGAAGTCATGAACAATGCTAATTTTGAAAATAGAAAACTATCTGAGAAAATTAAAGTAGATCAAAAGAAATTAGATTTGCAGGTAATATTTATTTCTTAATATTTATTTTATTTTTGTCAAATGTAGTTATATTTATATCATTACGTAAAGTAAAAAAATAAAGTATAGATTCCTTTTTAGACCCAGTATCCATTGGGCAGATGAAGTAGAGTGCATATTTTTCTTGACTTCATCATATGAAGGGATAATTTGGTTAGCACCATGCCCAGCCTCCTTTAGTTTCCCTAACATTGGTTATGTACCCATAATAGCTGGGTGCTCAGGGATGTTCCACTGACTAAAACACAGATTTGAACTTAAGACTTTCGGGTTTACAGTCTAGGTTTATAAAAATGATAAACAAACTGCCAGTATTTATGTTGTGTATTATTTTTAAACTGTTGATGTATTTCAGTACAAAATATTGTGTCAGACTGACACCCTTGGAGACTTTACAATCTGTTTTTAACACAAAATTAAAAACAAGGGACGAAAACCTAGACCAGGTAAAAATATTATAATAACTATTCGCAATGTTATAGCAATCTTAAGTATGCCTACTTTATTATATAAGCAGTGCTTAAATAATGGCTTTTGAAAACAAAATTAACACTTACTGCTAATAGTAATATAGCAATAGAAAGTAAAGACAGTCGATTGTTTTACCTGACTATTGAAAGGCATAATAGCCTAGATGTTTTATATCATTCCAACACTTTCTTAGTAATTTAATTTATTATCTAAAAACAGGGCCACATTTAGTTGATTTAGTCAGTCAATATATGCTGCTATGGTACACAGAACTTTGACCACATGCTCTGACTATAGGGGCTTTGACCACAGGTGCAATGCCTATAGGGCTTTGACCACAGGTGCAATGCCTATAGGGGCTTTGACCATAGGTGCAATGCCTATAGGGGCTTTGACCATAGGTGCAATGCCTATAGGGGCTTTGACCACAGGTGCAATGCCTATAGGGGCTTTGACCACAGGTGCAATGCCTATAGGGGCTTTGACCACAGGTGCAATGCCTATAGGGGCTTTGACAACAGGTGCTCTGACTAGAGGCTTTGACCACAGGTGCTCTAATTATAGGGGCTTTGACCACAGTTGTTTTGTCTACAGGGGGGGGGGGGTGTGATCAGAGATGCTTTGTCCATACACTGTAAGGATTAACATAAGGGATAAAAAAGTTTTGCCATGATGTAATAATAAGAATGCTGCACATTAAAGTACTATGTGCTGTTTAGACATTTGGTTAAACAAATTTGCGTGCTATCACTTCTTTAAGTATAATTATTGGCATACTTCTTTACCATTTATATCTGGTATGTACTTTGAAGTAGATCATTATTTTTTTACTTGTAGCATTATTTGTGTTTAATTTATGTTAAAAATAAATCTATGAGGCCTAGAACCAGACTAAAATAACTGTAATTGACTATTTTAGTATGAGGGTATTAATCACAAATTACATAAAACTAGTCATATAAAACTGTATTAATTGTATCATGTATTTAAACTTAATAACATCTCATTGTTATTACTATGAAAATTACACTTGGAAAAGCCTAGCTGTGTTCCAAAATCCCACTAAGGTAAAGCAACCTATGTTCAAAATCCCACTGTAGTCAATGCTTCATATCCCCCAGTATAAGAATGAATGCTCTGTCACTCAAAGATTGCATCCAGCATTCTCATAGACCAGTAGACATTATATTATATAGCTGTTGATAGTGTAAGATTACTGATCTTTCACCTTTACAAGTTACATGTCCTTGCAAGCAATGTACAAACACTATTTTATAACACAATGTGGTCTCTAACAATCTATATATATAATTCTCTTCTGGGAGACGCTAGAAAACAAGCTGAAGCGCATCCTTGCAGTCCCCTCTCTTTCTCTCTTTCACTATCACTACCACCCCCACCCCACCCCCACATTGTCTGGTGAGCTGTAGTCAAACTAAATGTTTACAAATCGTAGAGCCGGGTTTATGGACGGCTATTATGGGCAGATAATTTAGTTTGAAACGATTTTAAACTTACAGGAGGTAACAAAGAGGAGGCTGCTTTCACGGGGGGGGGGGGGGGGGGGTAGGGTCGGGGTTAGGGGAAAGGAGGGGGGGGTTAGTGTTTTAAAGCAAATATTTTCAGTGGCAGCATTGGTATTGTCGAATTCACAAATTATGAATTACTGAATAGTAGAAAATAAAACAACTAAATAGCGGCGTATGATATGCCGGGGGTCGGCTCGTAACTTAAATCTACCTTCAGTTTATTTTTCCATAAAGTAATTCATACTGTTATATTATCAATGCAATAAATATTGAATCATTTTAGATCAATAAGCTTACTAGGAAAATTGTGGATTTGGGTAAGTACACTATGCAGTGAATTATAGTGTATACACATTTTTAAAAATACAATTATTTATTTTAAAAATTTAGGGTAACTTCCCCTTATCAATACCATAGAATAAACTAAGAAAAATTTTAAACATTACTAGACTATTTTACACTTATTCACCATAATGTTTTATTCAAGAACAACCTTTAAGTTCCAGTTTTATTTTAATGAAACTGTGTGTTGCATATTTTACTTGGGTTTATTTGTTTTTTTTTTGAAAGTTTATAATTGTCTTTTATTTCATACTCAGAAACTGAACATAGAAGAAGAAGTGGTGCAATTGCTTTTAGTGCTGAACTGAAAGGGTATAAGTATTTCAAAACAGGCAGAGCCATCAAAAAGTATTCCTGTGTTTTTTGTGATGAAGGAAACAATTTTAACCCAGAAACAGGAGAGTTCACAGCACCAGTAGATGGTGTGTATCTGGTTAGTGCAACAGTTGTTGAACTAAATGGCATGTATGTTAATATAGGGGTTTATGTGAAAGCCACAGGGTTTCATGGTGGAGATGAAACCGTAATAGGCGTAACACAAACAAATACAGCCAAAAATTCAGCCTGTTCTGTGAATGTCGCTGACATTAAAGCAGGTGAAAAAGTTTTCTTAAAAATAGATGACATGGACAAAGGGGCTGAATTATCAAGCAGTACCATCTTTACTTGCATCAAATTGTAAATTTAAGTTAACATCAATTTTTAAATGTATGTTGATATCACATTGTAAATTTATGTTGTTATCAAAGTGTTCATTTATTTTGTTATCAAAGTGTTCATTTATGTTGATATATTAAATTTTAAATTTATGTTGTTATCAAAATGTTCATTTATGTTGATATCAAAGTATAAATTGATCTTGATACTCGAGTTTATTTACAGCCAATCATGATCTGCACAAAATACTTCACCATTATAACTTACCACAAATTATTCTATTCAAACTCACACAAGGGCTTACATTCTCTCAGTCTCCATAAGTGTACTCCCCATATTTTTCTATTTACATTACTTTACTTTTTAATGAATTTTTGTCATAGTTAATGTTTAGCCAAATTTGTGGGTAAAATTTAACAACCTAAATATGAATTAATTTTAGCATTTGCTTGATTTGAGCTTTTATTAATTATTGAAAAGTATTTTGATTAATTACCTTGTTCACTTGATGAAGTCTCAAAACTCTTTAAAAAATAATGGATATGGTGCTAATTACACAATTATTTTTTTGTTATTGCTTTCCTTGTTGTCACTAGATCTAATAATTGTTCTTTCTTGTGAGTTTATAAATGTTGCAACAAAATTATTGTTAACTATAATGTGATATGTTATTTAAAGAGAATTGATATAAAATAGCGCAAATATTTATAACTCGTTGATGCATTTTATTTAATGTTGTCTGTTGCCTTGATTTCTTAGTGTTTTAAAATCAATTTCTCTTTCAAAATTGATTTTAGTTGGAAATATTAAAATAAACTTTACTGAACAGTTACAGAACAATGGTTAAAAGGTCTCTTCATTAGCAATGAACTTTTCAAAAATTGTAGCAAAATTTTACTAAAATAAATCATTAATTATTAAAGATTCTGTGTAGTCTACTCCTACTAATCAACTACTCGCTACTTATTGAATGTCTGTCTCACATTCAGCTTGATTGTAAGCAAATTATGACAGTAATTTTCTTAAAAAGTCAGCACTGTATTTATTTTTGTATTAGTAACTTGTCATAGTAAATCAACAATCCTGTAGGAAGTGACAGCTAAATATGTATTATGTATGGTAGGTCAGTCAGCCACAGAAGTTATTGAAATGTGGGTACCTTCTGTAGCAAGTGACAGCTAAATATGTATTATGTATGTTAGGTCAGTCAGCCACACAAGTTATTGAAATGTGGGTACCTTCTGTAGCAAGTGACAGCTAAATATGTATTATGTATGGTAGGACAGTCAGCCAAAGAAGTTATTGAAATGTGGGTACCTTCTGTAGCAAGTGAAGTAGTAAGTCTTCTACCAGCAGGTAGTTTGTGTATGGTCTGGGGGGGGGGGGGGGTTAACTGGTCCCAACCTTTTGGGGTAGAGAAATGTGTGTATGGTCTGGGGGGGGTGTACTGGTCCCATCCGTCAGGGCTAGAGAAATGTGTGTAAGCATGCGAGGACGATTTGATAGTAAAAAAAAAACATCGTAATAATATAGTTACATAATTATCGTTACAAACTAAGAGTTTCCGTGAAAAGCTAAACCATCCACTTCCGAGCTATTTTTGATATCTAGACATTTAAATATTTACATTACACCCATGCCATAAAATCAACTCCTTATCCGCCACGAAGGTTGGATTTAGGGTTATGAATGACATATCCCAATTTCACCCTGTTAAATAAAATCTTAAAGTACATATTTCATATCCTCAATTTTTTGGTTGCGGTGGTTAACATTTTGGCGGTGGGTTATCTGGACAAGATCCAAAATCAAGTCTACAAGTACAGTGGACGTTTCAACCCAACAGTGGGGGCTAAAGACAAATTAAGACAAAAGTAACATAATGTTGATTTTAACTCGCCGTTGGAAATTGATCTTGTCTAATGGCTACGATATTCAGAGAACTGGGAGTGGGGTGGAGGTAGTTGAGAGATGCGTGTTCATTTAAACCTTCCTATGGGTTGCATTACATCGATATTAAATAAATAGGATAGTAATAAGCCTAGCCTATGTGACTGCCATTTTTTAAAGTCATTAGTTAAAACGCATCCTCTACAACATATAATTATCAAAACACACAGTAATATCCCACCACTCGTACTGGACACCAAATGATCCAATTCAAACACCAGCTTCATGTCACAACTTTATTCTTTCTAAATTTTCAAAAAAAAAAAAAAAATCTTTCCGATCACTGGAATTATAAATTCTTGCATAGCCAGCCCCTCCCCCATTCGCATGTGCAGAACTGTAGTCTACCGTTGCTTAGAGGCACACTTCGTGAAGCTCCCGTAGGGTACCCCACACCGTTCCAAATACAGGCGCCTGTAACATAGAGAAGTGGTTAAGGATAACGGTTTACTGATACGCCCTATCGAGGCACAGGGCCATAGGAGGGTTGCCCAAAACCGAGTCAGGTGGAGAGGTGTGATTGCATCCCTTTGCTAAACAGGGGCCATAAACTCTAAAAACTCCCAGAAGTGGCGTCATTAGCAGAGTTTCTTCCAGGCATCTCTTCGAAAAAGAGATGCCCCGAAAAAATTCTAACCCCCCCCCCCCCCCCTTCCGAACGAAATGAAATTTATATAACTTATATAGAATAATAATCATTAAAAAAGTTTTTAAAAACCCACGTTTTCTGATTGAACTAAAAAGTAGAAAATAAATGCTATACATCACAATAATGCAAGCGATCACTCTACTATAAGCGATCAAAAACGTGGGCGCCGAAGTAAAAGTTATATTACTATTGATTAGATAATACTATTGACTTTTATTAGGGAGCTTGTAGAGAGTCAACAGTATTAGAAACTTTAAGAAAATCACGGCGCCCCACGTTTTGATCGCTTATAGTAGAGTGATCGCTTGCATTATTGTGATGTATAGCATTTATTTTCTACTTTTTAGTTCAATCAGAAAACGTGGTTTTTAAAACTTTTTTAATGATTATTATTTTCTACTTTTAGTCTTTGTCTGTTTGTTTGCATTAAAATCTTGCTATGGATTTTATCTTTTCACTTTTTTTTGGGTAAACGAAGACAACTCGTAAAAAGACAACTCGTAAAAAGACAACTCGTAAAAAACACGTTGTGTGAATACGTTACTGACTAGAACACATAGATTTGAACCCGTGTCGAGTGGGATAGCAATCGTGTGCCCAACCACTCGACCATATCGTCTCCCCAAACTGGCCACCAGTGGTAATAGTTACCTTCTTTAAGTTTAAAGTCGGTTAAAACTAAATTATCTGCCCCTAAGCCTGTCGCGAAGTGGGATCGTTCGCTTCACTGCGCGCGGCAAGAGAGAGGCTAGCTACGCGTCGCTGGTTTTTTTTCTAATGGCTCGCAGAGGAGAATTATATATATAGATTATATAGCGGTCTAAAATGCTCAATAAAATGTTTCCATTGATCAATTTAGTAATAATAACAATTGAATATTCTATGGTCATCCAAAAGAAAGCTTCCCTGAAAATTTCAGCGCGCTAGCTAACTGGGAAGTGCCAGAAATTTCGATCGCAAGATTTGATTGGAAAGACAAACAAACAGAGAAAGCAAGTTAAAGAAAACGTGGGAAAAATATATACTTTTAACAGTGTACGCCCCCCCCCCCCCCCGAATTTCTTCCAATACCAATAAGTATTACAAGTCAGCATAGTTATTTGACTTCGACTTCAGCCTGCTT